>NC_053389.1:181621017-181924048 GCF_905171765.1 Bufo bufo
TCTCGGGTTTGTGCGGTGCTGCTTGCTACGTTGCAATCGGTGTTTGCGTCTTTTGGGGTTCCTTTGGCGGAAGGTAAAACAGTGGGGCCCACTACCGAGCTTAGTTTGTCGGGGATTATGTCGGATACGGTGGCTATGGAGTGTAGGCTGCCGGAAGACAAGTTGGTGGATTTGCGTGCAGTGGTGGCCGGGGCAAGCCGGTTAGTTAAGATTCGTTTGCGTGATTTGCAGTCATTGCTGGGTAAATTAAATTTTGCATGTCGGATTATGCCCATGGGGCGTATATTTTGCAGGCGGTTGGCGGCGGCAACCGCGGGAGTGACTGCTCCGCATCATTTTATTCGTTTGGGGAAGGAGTTGAGGGGGGATTTAGGGGTGTGGGCTCATTTTTTGGAGGAGTTCAATGGGAGGGCGTTGGTTTTGGGGGACGCGGTGGATAGTGTGGATTTTAACCTTTTTTCGGATGCGGCTGGGGGGGTTGGTTTTGGGGTCTATTGTAACGGGCAGTGGTGTGCGGATCGCTGGCCTTTGTTGTGGATGGAGAGGGGTTGGGTCAAGAACGTTGCGTTGCTGGAATTGTTTCCCATTGTGTTGGCGTTGGAGTTGTGGGGGGACAAGTTTAGGAATAAAAAGGTGCGTTTTCATTGTGACAACTTGGGGGTGGTGCAGGCAATCAATCAGTTGTCTGCTTCCTCTCCTCAGGTTGTAAGGTTGTTACAGCATATGGTTCTGAGTTGTTTGTCTTTGAATGTTTGGGCAGTGGCGGTACATGTGCCGGGTGTTTCTAATGGTGTTGCGGATGCTCTTTCTCGTTCGCAGTGGGATCGTTTTCGGCAGTTGGCGCCGGACGCGGACGTCGTCGGGATGGAGTGCCCAGGGTTGTTGTGGGAGATATTGGAGGTACGGTGAGCAGGCTGTTCAGGGCGTCCCTGTCGTCTGGTACGTGGGCATTGTATGAGGCTGCATGGGTTGCTTGGGGGGATTGGTGTGGTATGTTGGGGCTGGGTGTGGATGCTGGGGAGGTTCCTTTAGTATTGTTCCTGGGGTGGAAGAAGGAGGAGGGTTGGTCGGTGGCGAGGATTAATAAGTGCATGGCGGGCCTGGGTTTGGTTTCGGGTGCGGGGGTTGGTGGACTGTACCAAAGCTTTTGTCGTTCGTCAGGTGTTAAAGGGCTGGAGGAGGGGGTGGAGGTCGGAGGATCGGCGTCGGCCGGTGTCTTTTGACTTGTTGCTGAGGCTGGGGGTGCAGGTTGAGTTGGTTTGCAGCTCAGGGAGCGAGGTTCGTTTGTTTAAGGCTGCGTATTCGCTGGCATTTTTTGGGGCATTTCGGTTGGGGGAGCTGGTGAGTGGGAGTGTGCGCTGTGCTGGAGGGTTGCGGGATGATGATGTGGATGTGTTCCCAGATCGGGTGGTGATTCGGCTGAGGGTGTCAAAGACAGATCAGGAAGGGCGGGGTCGTTGTGTCTGTTTGTTTTCGGTTCCGGGCTGTACTATGTGCCCGGTGGTTTGCTTGCGGGAGTATGGTACGGGGTTGCGGGGGACGGGTGCCCCTTTGCTTAGGCATGAGAATGGGGCGTTTTTGTCCCGGTATCAGTTTTTGGCTGTGTTGAAGAAGTGTTTGCGGAGCCTGGGGGTGGACCCAGGGTATTACACGGGTCACTCTTTCAGGATTAGGGTAGCCACGGAGGCTGCGCGGAGGGGGGTGAGTGATGAGGTGATTCGGAGGATTGGGCGGTAGGAATCTAGTAGGTTCCGCTCCTACGTGCGGCTGGGGGAAGTCTGATGGTTTGTGGTTAGGGCTTGCTCTCTGATGTTGATTGTTTCTTTTGTATTTTAGGTCATTCGCCGGCGTTGGTGTGGATTATCGGCCATTCCTTTGTTTTCTGGGGGGCGATACGGGCGGACGTGAGGCCTAACGGGCGGCAGTTGGGTATTGACAGGGATGTTGCGGCCATCCGGTGGATGGGCTATCGAGGTATGCTGTGGGGCGGGGTTTTGAGGGAAGTGCATCGTTTCGTTCAGCTGGATCGTCCCCCGAATGTTCTAGTCGTGCATGCAGGTGGTAACGATTTGGGGGTGAAGCCGGTGAGAGAGTTGATAAGGGATGTTAAATTTGATTTACTGAGGTTGTGGGCCTTGTTCCCGGGGCTGGTGGTAGTGTGGTCAGATATTGTCCCGAGGAAGAGTTGGCGTGAGGCGCGTTCGGTGGAACAGATCAATAGGGCTCGTATTAAGGTGAATAGGGCGGTAGGTAAGTTTGTGGCCCGGAACGGTTCGGTGGTAGTAAGGCATTTTGATCTGGAGTCGGGGGAGGGGGCGTATTGGAGAGCGGACGGGGTTCACCTTAATGCGGTGGGTGTGGATTTGTGGGCCCTGGGTCTGCAGGGCGGGATCGAACGGGCATTGGTGGTGTGGAGGGGCGCGCAAGCTTGAGTTAGTGGGGGTCAAGTTGCGCGTCTGTGGCGGTAGGAGGTCCTGGAAGCTGGGCTATAACCTGGTGTTTTGTGGATGGGAGGGCCTCAATTGGTGGGGCTGGACTCCCAGGTTCTGGTAATCGGGCGGTTTAAAGGGGATACAACACTCGGGGGTCTCCGAGCTGGTGTGGCGCGGCTGGAGGCAAGTTGTACTTACCCGGGTGTTTTTTGGTGCACTTGTTTTAGAGTGTAACTAGGGCTTTCAGGACCTCCTTCGTCGGGTTCATGATGTACATGTTTTAATGTTATGTTATGTTAATAAAAGGCTGCTGTGGCCATTTAATTCCAGTTACCTGCCTCAGTGTCTTTATTGGTGGGTTTAAGGGGGTGGGGCTGGTTAAGGGTAGGATGGGGTATGACGGACCCGAGAGAACTTCCCCAATAACCCTATCAAGTGCAGCTGTACTGGGGGGCGACAGCCTTTAGGGGAGGCTGCCATGATAGGTTTTGGGGAGCGAGGGGAAGTGCGGTAGATGGGTGAGGGCTGGTGAGGTGAGGTAGGGGTTAAAATGGTGGGAGGAAGCGGCCGGGGAGTAGGGGCGGAGCTTAAGGTTTATAAGGGTGGCGCCAAGGGCTATCCGGCGCCATCTTTAGTTGGAACAAGCTCCCACCCACCCTCCCTTTTTGGTTTCTGTATTGGTTGGTGGCGGGAGGTCGAATCTGTTTTGTCACGGCAGGTGTGGCGGTAGGAGGTCCTGGAAGCTGGGCTATAACTTGGTGTTTTGTGGATGGGAGGGCCTCAATTGGTGGGGCTGGACTCCCAGGTTCTGGTAATCGGGCGGTTTAAAGGGGATACAACACTCGGGGGTCTACGAGCTGGTGTGGCGCGGCTGGAGGCAAGTTGTACTTACCCGGGTGTTTTTTGGTGCACTTGTTATAGAGTGTAACTAGGGCTTTCAGGACCTCCTTCGTCGGGTTCATGATGTACATGTTTTAATGTTATGTTATGTTAATAAAAGGCTGCTGTGGCCATTTAATTCCAGTTACCTGCCTCAGTGTCTTTATTGGTGGGTTTAAGGGGGTGGGGCTGGTTAAGGGTAGGATGGGGTATGACGGACCCGAGAGAACTTCCCCAATAACCCTATCATGTACCCCTGTGGGCCAGTCCAAGCCTGGCTGGAGGTATATTAGACGGTCACTGGATAACAATTTTACTGTAGGCCAGTACAGGCCCCAAAAATTAGGCATTCACCTGACAGAATAGAACAAGTGATTATGTGGATGGAGGTTTATTAGACGGTCACTGGATAACAATTTTACTGTAGGCCACTGGAGTAGAGGCCCCAAAAATTAGGCATTCACCTGACAGAAATGGCCTTTTATGCCGCTGTATATGCATAAGACAAGGACCATTCTTTGTTCTGGGTGGTGACAGATATGTGTGGGCTGGCATGAGGAAATTCAATTACACGTGGTCGTCACAGGTGTTGAATTTCTCAGAGATCCATGCCTCATTTATTTTTAGAAATGTTAGATAGTCCACACTGTCGTGAGCTAGGCGAGTACGCTTATCGGTCACGATCCCCCCCTGCTGCGCTGAACATCCTTTTGAATAGGACACTCGACGAGAGGCAAGTCAAGAGTTCCATGTCAAATTGTGCCAGCTCTGGCCACAGGTCAAGCCTGCACACCCAGTAGTTCAGGGGTTCGTCGCTACTCAGAGTGTCCACATCGGCTGTTAACCCGATGTAGTCGGACACCTGTAGGTCTAGGTGTTTCCTGAGGCTGGATCCGGAAGGCACGTGTCGATGGGTTGGCTGTAAGAATGATCTCATATTCGAAGTGACCAACACAGCTTCAAACCACCCTCTTCTTGCAGGCGCGATAGGATTGGTACCCGCACCTAGTTCACTGTGGGTAGAAATTCCTCTGCCAGCGACCGCAACAGCAGAATGCAGCATCTCTCACAGCAAGGCCTGGAAATGCTGCATTCTGACAGCCCTCTGTGATTGTACCGTGGGTCTAAGTACGTTGCCACCCAGTACTGGTCCTTGCCCTTTATGCCGTATATACGGGGGTCCCTCTTTAAACATTAGAGCATAAAGGTATCCATTTGCATTAAATTGGAAGTGGTGGAGTGCCCTGACCCCTGCTCATCGCCCAGGAGAATGTGGTCCTTGGTCTCCTCCCCCCAGGCCACGGACAAAACCAGGGATCCCCAAAAAGTTTAAAGTCCCCCTCAAAGCCTGCTCTTTTTGCTCCTCCTCCTCCAACCCAGCCACCATCCTCCTCTGACTCCTCTTCAGACTCCTGCTGACTTGTCTCAGATGGAGTAGCCCCCCCTGGGAATTCATTCAGCATTGCGACTTCCTCATCTTCCAGCTCCTGCTCCTTGACTGCTTGATCAATGACACGACACAATGCACGCTCCAGAAAGAAGGTGTAAGGTACGATGTCACTGATGGTGCCCTGGTTGCGACTGACCAGTTTGGTGATCTCATGTGTGCATGCGTCGCGCATAAGCAGCCACTGGCGCGGTGAAAAGAAACCAGGCTCCCCAGAACCTGTCCTGCTGCAGAGCTCGTACAGGTAGTTGTTAACGGCACATTGCTGCTGGAGAAGCCTATCAAGCATATACAAGGTGGAGTTCCAGCGCGTCGGGCGGGATGGTGGTGTCGACGCTGAATGTCAGCAAGGCGAGCCATGGCCGTGTAAGATCTTCTAAAATGGCCAGAGATTTTCCTGGCCTGGCGCAAGACATCCTGGACCCCGGCGTATTTGGCAATGAATCGCTGCACGACTAAGTTCAGGACGTGTGCCATGCACGGTACCCGTGTCATTTTGCCCTGTTTCAGTGCGCTCAGCAGATTGGCACCGTTGTCGCACACTGTTTTACCAACTGTCAAATTGAGTGGGGTTGGCCACTGATCGGCCTGTGACCGCAGAGCTGAAAGCAGTGCAGGACCTGTGTGGCTCTTGGCTTCCAGGCACAACAGCCGCAGCACAGCATGGCAACGTCTCACCTGGCAAGTCGAATAGGTTCTGGGAAACTTGGGGGGTGCAGCGGAAGCAGTGGAAAAGGAGGATTCAGCCGAGGAGGAGATGGATGATGGAGTAGGAGGAGGAGAAGAAGAAGCAGGCCTACATGCAATCCGTGGCGGTAACACCAAATCCACACAGGTGCATCGGGTTACATGCTTGACGGCCGTCAGAAGGTTCACCCAGTGGGCAGTAAAAGTTATGTACCTTCCCTGCCCGTGTTGGCTAGACCACGTGTCTGTGGTCAGATGTATATTGCAACCTACATTGTGTGCCAGATATATATTCACTTGCCGCTGAACGTGGCCATATAGCTCTGAGATGCCCTTCTGGGAGAAATATTTCTTTCCAGGGACTTTCCATTGCGGTGTGCCAATGGCCACAAATTTTCAAAAGGCCTCCAAGTCCACCCGTTTATATGGCAGTAGTTGGCGGGCTAGCAGTTCTGACAAGCCAGCGGTCAGCCGTTGGGCAAGAGGGTTAATCGGCGTCATCAACTTTTTACGCTCGAACATTTGGACCACGGAAGCCTGCCTTTTGCCAGATGAACGAGACAACGGCATGGTGGAAGATGGAGTGGAGGACAAATGGGAGGAGAGAGGAGAAGGAGAAAAGGCAGGATGTAGAGAGTGTGGCTTTGTGGGTTCTGACAGCGTTGCTCCCACTGGGCTCGGTGATGGGAGGCCAGGTGCCTTCTTAAGGCAGTCGTCCCTAGGTGAGTGTTAGGCTTGCCACGCGTTGACAGCACAGGCAGCAGATGACAACACTATTGTCAGCAGCTGACACGTTAAAAAAAGCTCACACTGCGGAGCCATATGCCGGCGTCCTGGTAGCGCAAAATGTGACCCTGCATGGTGGATGGCTCGCTCCAAATACATTTGCAGTCTGCTTTTTGCTTCCTGTGCACTGCAAGTTCTGCCTGCTTCTCCTCCTTCTCCTCCCTATCTGCTGCTCCGTCTCTCCCTCCGAACTCCCCTCCTCTTCCTCTCATGTGGGCACCCACATGACGTCCATCGACACGTTATAGTCACCTTCACCACCACTGACATTAGAGATCTCGGAGTAGGCAGCAACAGCGGGGAGACTCTCCTTGGGCCTATCTGGGTCGTCAGACCGCTGGGTGGCGGCCGATGCTACCTCCTCTTCCTCATCCGATGCCAAGAATGGCTGCGCATCATTAAGGTCTGGGAATGGATGGGAAAATAATTCCACTGACTTGAGTGGAGGGGCTATGGTGGTGGTGTCTTTGGGGGTACACACAGCAGAGAGTGAGGATGGTGCAGACACAGAGGATGAGGAGGGTGCAGAAGCGGAAGGCTGAGTGAGCCACTCAACCAACTCTGGTGCGTCTTTTGACATAATCGTATGCACCTTCTCCAACTTCCCACTTAGGCTCCGGCCTGGGGCACCTGCCCAACCCCTACCACCCCTGTGGAATGGCCTGCCTCTTCCTCTGCCTGTCATTTTCAAAATGACCCTGTGCCAAAGTCCCTAGAGAAGAGCAGTATTTGTGGAAGCAGGTATATCGCAGGCCTCAATCAGTATTTGGTGGAAACAGGTATATCAATTCCCTTGATCAGTATTTTGTGGAAGAAGGTGCATCGCAGACCTCAATTAATATTTTGTTGAAGCAGGTATATCGCACACCTCAATCTGTATTTTGTGGAAGCAGGTATATCGCACCCCTCAATCAGTATTTTGTGGAAGCAGGTATATAAACCCCCTTAATTAATATTTGGTGGAGGCAGGTATATCGCACCCCTCAATCAGAATTTTGTGGAAGCAGGTATATCAAACCCCTTAATCAGTATTTTGTGGAAGCAGGTATATCGCACCCCTTAATCAGTATATTGTAGAAGCAGGAATATCAAACCCCTTAATCAGTATTTTGTGGAAGCAGGAATATCAAACCCCTTAATCAGTATTTTGTGGAAGCATGTGTATCGCAGTCCTCAATCAATATTTGGTGGAAGCAGGTATATCAATCCCCTTAATCAGTATTTTGTGGAAGCAGGTGTCTCGCAGGCCTCAATCAATATTTGGTGGAAGCAGATATATCGCACCCATCAATGAGTATTTTATGAAAGCAGGTATATAAAAGCCCCTTAATCAGTATTTTGTGGAAGCAGGTATATCGCACCTCTCAATCTGGGTTTTGTGGAAGCAGATATATAGAACCCCTTAATCAATTTTTGGTGGAAGCAGTTATATCGCACCCCTCAATCAGTATTTTGTGGAAACAGGTATATCTCACCCCTCAATCAGTATTTTGTGGAAGCAGGTATGTCAAATACCTTAATCAGTATTTTGTGGAAGCAGGTGTATCGCAGGCCTCAATCAATATTTGGTGGAAGTAGGTATATTAATCCCCTTAATCAGTATTTTGTGGAAACAGGTATATAAAAACCCCTTAATCAGTATTTTGTGGAAGCAGGCATATTGCATCCCTCAATCTGTATTTTGTGGAAGCAGGTATATAGAACCCATTAATCAATATTTGGTGGAAGCAGGTATATTGCACCCCTCAATTAGTATTTTGTGGAAGCAGGTATATAAAAACCCCTTAATCAGTATTTTGTGGAAGCAGGCATATTGCATCCCTCAATCTGTATTTTGTGGAAGCAGGTATATAGAACCCCTTGATCAATATTTGGTGGAAGCAGGTATATCGCAGGCCTCAATGAATATTTAGTGGAAGCAGGTATATCGCACCTCTCAATCAGCATTTTGTGGAAGCAGGTATATCAAACCCCTTAATCAGTATTTTGTGGAAGCAGGTATATCGCAGGCCTCAATGAATATTTAGTGGAAGCAGGTATATCGCACCTCTCAATCAGCATTTTGTGGAAGCAGGTATATCAAACCCCTTAATCAGTATTTTGTGGAAGAAGGTATATTGAACCCCTCAATAAGTTTTTTTGGGGGCAACAGGAATATCACACCAATTGCAAATAGTTGTTTCAATAGCACTTGTCCCTCTATATAGCTGCGGTATCGCAGCAGAACCGCACACAACTGCTGCACAATACAAATGCACTATATACTTTCTATGTTAGAAAGTATATTATAGGTATATCATACCCCTCAATCAGTTTTTTTTGGGGCAACAGGTATATCACACCAGTTGCAATTAGTTACTCCAATAGTGTTTGTCCCTCTATATAGCTGCAGTATCGCAGCAGAACCGCACACAACTGCTGCAAAATACAAATGCACTATAATATACTTTCTATGTTAGAAAGTATATTATAAGTATATCACACCCTCAGTATATCACACCTATCGATAGCACACCTATACCAGTCCTTTAAAGGACTTTTGTGGCCCTATTAGCTAGCGTTTGGTGTCCCTAACAGTCTGTCCCTGCTCCACAAAGAAACCTCTCCTTACACTGGCAAAACACAAAATGTAAAATGGCTGCCAGATCGGGTTCTGTTATAGGGTGGGGGTGAGTCCATGTGCTGAAACGTCTCAATTGGCTGTCCTGTCCCACCTGATGTGTGTGTCATGGGTCAAAGTTGGGCGCAATGCTAAAGAATATGGCGCCGGCGGACATCGCAATATGTTCTCATGTTCGGTGAATCCTGCAACCCAGGATATGAGCACTACCTTTTTCCAGACGGCCAACTGATTATTTCGACTGAAGGTCAAATAACTATATTTTACAGTTCTTTAGTCCAGTGATTAGTGTTCTGAATATCTCTGTCAGAAAATTATTTCCCCCCGACACTTCACAATAGGGAAGACTTGACTTGTGTCACAGTACACTAATGCTGTTCCTTCGGGTTTATCCAACAATCAAGTGTCCAATGGTTACAGCTACTCCTGGGGCTAGTAGTTCCACAAGCAAGCAAGCCTGTTCACTCTTCACCGCTAGTGCCGTTTATCCAGCAATCAAGCCATTGGTACTGAATAAACACAATGAACAGTATTAGCACGCCATGACACAAGTTCTGCCTATGGTGAAGTGCCAGGGGAAAGTTATTTTCTGACATGGATATTCAGAACACTAATCACCAGAGAGTGGTAAAATGTAATTAGATTTTACAGAGTATTTTGACTGCATGCTTGTTACCAACTCTGTTACTAGTGTGTGCACTGTTCATAAGATATTGAGTTCACTTTGAAGGTGAAGCCACATTTAAAGGGGTTATCCAACACCTAAAATGCCTCCCCATATGCCCGGGCCCCTCACACAGATTGTACTTGCCTCGCTCCCCGGCACCCGCATCGCTTTTCATACCTCGCGCACCTGAAAACATCCAGCATCGGGGGGTGGAGCAGCCAAGAGCAGGCCACGACGGGGATGAGCCTCCCTAGCATTACCCGCTAGCACTGTTACTAGTGTGTGCACTGTTCCTGAGATATTATGTTCACTTTGAAAGTGAAGCCACATTTAAAGGGGTTATCCAACCCCTAAAATGCTTCCTGGGCCCTTCACACAGATTGTACTTACCTCACTCTCCTGCACCCGCGTCGCTTCTCATACCGACACGGTCGCCGCTGCATTTCCCTGTCTCACGGATAAGAACATCTGGCGTTGGAGGGGGGGCCTGGGGGGGACAGTCAATACCAGGTCGCGACGGGAATGGGCCTCCCTAGCATCACCCGCAATGCTATTGAGGCCCATCCTCATCATGGCCTGCTATTGGCTACATCCCCCCCACGCCAGATGCAGCGGCGGCCATGCGGGTGTCAGAAGCAACGCAGGTGCCGGGGAGCTAGGTAACTACAACCGCTGTGAGGGGCCCGGGAGTATGGGGAGGCATTTTAGGAGTTGGATAACCCCTTTAAGTTACATTTATCCATACTAAAATTTGCCAAACAAGCCCTAAAAAACAGCAGCTCCCCATCCACTCTAGTGTTGCACCTACTTTAGAAATATTTTTTGTATTATTATTATCTATTATTATTATCATTTTTTATCACCATTTTTAAGTGGACAACAGTTATGGTATTTTAATGAAAACATTAATACTGTCTGCAGCACTATTTTTGCCATAAAAAAATACCATGGAATCAAATGGATAATCAGGATTTATAAAAAACAAATCCATTAGAAATATATCTGGCATAGTTGGCATGGCCTTGTTATGTAATGGAAGTCATGAAACTACTTTGAAAAGTTTTAGAGTATTAACTCAGCATTTTTTAAACTGTTTCATATGCCTTCCATTCTGTCTCAGTAGATACATGTAATCATTCCTGATATCTTACTGTAGAGGTTCATTACTGAAGGACCTTCTTCAATTTTCCTTTTAGATGATTCCCAGAAATGTGCAGTCAATTTATGTGGTGTGCATTTGTATTCAGCCTCCTGTGCTCTGATACCCCTAAATAAAATTAAATGTGACCAATTGCATTCAGAAGTCACCTAATTAGTAAATAGAGTCCACTTGTGTGTAATTTATTCTCACTATAGCTACAGCTATTCTGTGATGGCCTCAGAGGTTTGTTCAAACAGCATCATGAAAACCAAGGAACACACCAGACAGGTCAGGAATAAACTTGTGGAGAAGTGTTAAGAAGGGTTAGGTTATGAAAAAATATCCCAATGTCACAGTGTACTTCACTGTGTCACATGTTGCTGTACGTACTCGCTTCAGTAGCTCTGGTTCCGTGTAGGTTAGTTGCTATAAGCTACGTGTAGTTGCAGCTTCCCATGTGTGAACTGTGGCTTTTATTTGTCTCCCTGTGTCCTTCACTGTTCAGTTCCTTGTTGTCACAGTTTATGGCTATTGTCACGGACGTATCTAGAGCCACGTCTGACTCCGTTATACCCGGGGTCAGGAGGTCGCAGCGGGTGGCTGCGCGCTCTATATCTAAAGATCACGTTGTTTCTTAGTGATTGTTTTCTGTGTTTGCCTTGCTATCCTTTTTGTCTCAATCAGGGATCCGTAGCTTCTCCTCCTCAGCTGTTTCTTGTCTGCCACTCCCAACCTCCTTATATTCTCCCCTCACACTTCTCTAGTTGCCAGTTATAGAGCTTCCTGCCTGGACATCTATACTGACTCACTGGAGTTGTGAATCCTGGTTGTCGTTCCAGAGTGCTTCCCTCCGGATCCCTGTTGGGCTTCTTGTTGTCTCCTGTTGTCGCCCACCTGGGATTATATGTTGAGTTTGTATTGTCTGTCCTTCCCTTGGTGTTTTCCTTTAGAGCTAGTGGTGCGGACTAGTGTTCCCACCGCCCTGTTTACCATCTAGGGCTTAGTTTAGGGAAAGCCAGGGCTTTAGGCACGTGATCGGCGTACGGGTGAGGAACCCGTCTAGGGACGTCAGGGCAGCCAGGTGCCAGCCGCTAGGTGAGTCAGGGGTCACCACCTTCCCTCTCACTTGGTCAGGGCCTTCCTTGTTCCCTCCCTCTGTGTCACGTATGTGATAGTCACGCCGACCGTGATATTATAACTGGCCTTTACTTTTTGAGAAAAAAAATAATAATTTTTTTTTTTTCTTTTTGTTGTTTTTTTTTCTCTACTTAGAATCCAATATGGATCCTTCTGATGCCTTGGCAAAACAGCTTCAAGGCCTGTCTTTGGAGGTGGCAGGATTGAAGGCGTCTGTCCTCCAACAACAGCAGCAAATGCAGCAGACCGCACCCCCAGCGGTTGCTATGGGTAACCAGGTTGTTACAGAACCCAAGGTTGTTCTTCCTGACAGATTTTCTGGGGGAAGGGACAAATTTGCGACGTTCCGTGAGGCCTGCAAATTATACTTTAAGTTGCGCCCTTACTCCTCAGGTAATGAAGAACATCGGGTTGGGATTGTCATTTCCCTGCTTCAGGGGGACCCACAATCCTGGGCGTTCTCGTTACCCTCTGGTTCCCAGGCTCTCCGGTCAGTGGAGGGATTTTTTGGGGCTTTGGGTCTCATATATGATGACCCTGACCGAGTCGCCCTGGCTGAGTCGAAGTTACGGAGACTCCTACAGGGAGATCGGTCAGCAGAGGAATATTGCTCAGAGTTCCGTAGGTGGGCTACGGATACTCAGTGGAACGACCCGGCTCTCAGGAGTCAGTTCTGCTCTGGGTTATCTGAAAGGGTTAAGGATGCACTGGCGCTGTATGAGACCCCCCTTTCCCTTGATGCTGTTATGTCCCTCTCTATCAGAATAGATAGGCGTCTTAGGGAGAGATCGAAAATTCCTGAGCAATTGGTTACCTCTCCCAAGCAACAATTAGTCTGTACTGACTTAGATGAGCCTATGCAGCTAGGCGGAACTTCTCATCAGGTCCGTCCTCCTGAGGTTCGCCGTAGGGGGGGGGCTTGTTTTTTCTGTGGGGGGAGGGGTCATTTCATTAATGTCTGTCCCTCCTTTCTCAAAAACAAAAGACCGTCGGAAAACTACTAACCCCGGGCTGTGCGGAGGATGTCAGCCGTGGGGTATACGTTTCCTCCATACGAACATCTCAATTTGTGTTACCAGCGGTTATTGTTTTTGGTGTTAAGACGGAGTCTATTTCTTTTTTTCTAGACAGTGGAGCAGGGGTAAATTTGATAGATGCCCATTTTGCCCGCACTATGGGTTTGTCTCTCTGTACGCTGCAGAGACCTATTCCCGTATTCGCTATAGATTCGGCTCCTCTGTCTCAGAGAAACCTCACTCACATTGTTCATAATTTACACCTTCGGGTAGGGGACCACCATAATGAGTGTCTTTCATGTTACGTTCTGGAGGGCCTTCCCTCTCCTGTGGTATTGGGTCTTCCCTGGTTGGTAGCGCACAATCCAGTGGTGGATTGGCAGGCCAGGGAGATATTGGAGTGGAGTGAGCATTGCAGAGAGAATTGCTTAAATAACAATTGCTTAATCGCCTCCATAGCTTCCCTACCTACATTTATTTCGGACTTTGAGGACGTTTTTTCTGAAAAGGGTTGTCAGAAGCTACCACCTCATCGTCCTTATGATTGCCCGGTTAACCTGATTCCCGGTGCAAAATTACCCAAGTCCAGGTTGTATAATCTTTCGGGTCCCGAGAGACAAGCCATGAAAGATTATATCTCCGAGAGTCTGGCTAAGGGACACATCAGACCCTCTTCTTCACCCGTGGCTGCAGGGTTTTTCTTTGTTAAAAAGAAAGATGGGGGCCTGCGTCCTTGCCTAGATTTTCGTGAGCTAAACCAGATAACCATCCGAGACCCATACCCTCTTCCTCTCATTCCTGACCTTTTTAATCAGATTGCGGGTGCTAGGTGGTTCTCCAAACTTGATCTTAGGGGGGCCTACAATCTGATTCGTATCAGGGAAGGGGATGAGTGGAAGACAGCTTTTAACACCCCTGAGGGGCATTATGAAAATCTTGTTATGCCTTTCGGTCTGACCAATGCCCTCGCTGTCTTCCAACATTTCGTTAATGATATTTTTAGTCATCTCATCGGCAGGTTTGTTGTCATATACCTAGATGATATCTTAATTTATTCGGCTGATCTGAAAACACATGAGGTGCATGTCAGGCAAGTACTGCAGGTCCTACGGACGAATAAATTATATGCGAAAATTGAAAAATGTGTCTTCGCCGTTCAGGAAATACAGTTCCTGGGATATCTATTATCTGCTTCAGGTTTCCGTATGGATCCTGGGAAGGTCCAGGCAATTTTAGATTGGGATCTTCCTGAGAACCTTAAAGCCCTACAACGGTTTTTGGGTTTCGCAAATTTCTATAGAAAGTTCATTAAAAATTATTCAGTGATCGTTAAACCCCTTACCGACATGACTAGGAAGGGGACTGATTTTTCTAAATGGTCTGACGCCGCTAAAAATGCTTTTTTTGCTCTCTAAAAGAGAGGTTTACCTCGGCACCTGTTCTAATTCAACCTGATGTCTCCCAGCCTTTTATTGTTGAGGTAGATGCGTCAGAGGTGGTAGTGGGGGCTGTATTGTCTCAGGGTCCGTCTCCTGGCAAATGGCGCCCTTGCGCTTTCTTTTCCAAAAAATTATCTTCTGCAGAGAAGAACTATGATGTTGGAAATAGGGAACTGTTGGCGATTAAGCTGGCGCTTGAAGAGTGGCGTCACTTCTTAGAGGGAGCAATCCACCCCGTCACGGTGATCACGGATCACAAAAACCTTCTGTACCTAGAATCGGCTAAGCGTCTCACCCCTAGACAAGCTAGGTGGTCGCTATTCTTTACCAGATTTAACTTTGTAATCACCTATCGTCCTGGGGCAAAAAATACCAAGGCAGACGCGTTATCTCGTAGTTTCCCTGGAGGGGGTAATGTTTGTGATCCGGTACCTATTTTACAAAGAGGAGTGGTTGTCTCTGCTGTACACTCTGTTCTGGAGGGGAAGGTGTTAGAGGCCCAGGCGGATGCCCCGGCCTCTTGCCCCTCAGAGAAATTGTTTGTACCGTTAAACCTGCGTCTTGAATTATTAAAAGAACATCATAATTCGGCACTTGCTGGGCACCCGGGTAGTAAAGCAACTTTGGAGCTATTATCTCGTCGTTTTTGGTGGCCAAGGTTGCGTCAGGATGTAATGGATTTCGTGTCTACTTGCTCTACTTGTGCACGCGCGAAAGTCTCTCATACACGTCCAGCAGGGTCTTTATTGCCTCTTTTTATCCCCAATAGGCCATGGACACATCTGTCAATGGATTTCATCACTGACTTACCGTTGTCTGCGGGTAAAACAGTTATTTTGGTAGTAGTAGACAGGTTTAGCAAAATGGTACACTTTATTGCGCTACCCGCACTTCCTAATGCTAAAACTCTTGCTCAGGTGTTTATCAGTGAAATCGTGAAGCTTCACGGGGTCCCTTCCGATGTGGTTTCGGATCGGGGAACCCAGTTTATTTCTAAGTTTTGGAAAGCTTTTTGTTCCCGTTTGGGGGTACACTTGTCCTTTTCCTCAGCTTTCCATCCTCAGTCGAATGGACAGACTGAGCGTACCAACCAAAACCTAGAAACATATTTAAGGTGTTTTGTGTCTGAAAACCAAGAGTTGTGGTCATCATATTTACCGTTAGCTGAGTTTGCCATAAATAATCATTATCAGGAGTCCACTGGCAAGTCACCATTCCTTGGTGCATACGGTTTTCATCCCCAATTTTGTACTTTCAAAGAGGGGGGGTCTTCTGGGGTTCCCGAAGAGGAAAGGTTTTCTTCATCTCTTTCTTCGGTATGGCAGAAGGTGCAAGTTAACTTGAAAAAGATGAGTGGTAAATATAAATGCATGGCCGATAAGAAACGGTCGCCAGGTCCGGACCTAGGGGTGAATGACTATGTGTGGTTGTCTACTAGGAATATTAAGTTGAAGGTTCCCTCTTGGAAACTGGGCCCTAGGTTCATTGGTCCTTATAAAATAGTAGCCGTCATTAACCCTGTGGCTTTTCGCCTGGAGCTACCTCAGACTTTTAAGATCCATAACGTCTTCCATAAATCGTTACTCAAGAAGTATGTTCCACCTCTAGAACCATCACCGCTGCCACCTCCTCCTGTTATTGTGGATGGTAATCTGGAGTTTCAAATAGCCAGAATTGTTGATTCTCGTCAGGTCCGCCGCTCTCTTCAGTATCTGGTGCATTGGAGGGGTTACGGTCCCGAGGAAAGAATGTGGGTTCCAGCGTCAGAGGTAAACGCCAACAGGTTAATTCAGGCTTTCCATACCTCTCATCCGGAGAGACCTGGTCCTGAGTGTCCGGAGGCCCCTCGTGAAAGGGGGGGTACTGTCACGGACGTATCTAGAGCCACGTCTGACTCCGTTATACCCGGGGTCAGGAGGTCGCAGCGGGTGGCTGCGCGCTCTATATCTAAAGATCACGTTGTTTCTTAGTGATTGTTTTCTGTGTTTGCCTTGCTATCCTTTTTGTCTCAATCAGGGATCCGTAGCTTCTCCTCCTCAGCTGTTTCTTGTCTGCCACTCCCAACCTCCTTATATTCTCCCCTCACACTTCTCTAGTTGCCAGTTATAGAGCTTCCTGCCGGGACATCTATACTGACCCACTGGAGTTGTGAATCCTGGTTGTCGTTCCAGAGTGCTTCCCTCCGGATCCCTGTTGGGCTTCTTGTTGTCTCCTGTTGTCGCCCACCTGGGATTATATGTTGAGTTTGTATTGTCTGTCCTTCCCTTGGTGTTTTCCTTTAGAGCTAGTGGTGCGGACTAGTGTTCCCACCGCCCTGTTCACCATCTAGGGCTCAGTTTAGGGAAAGCCAGGGCTTTAGGCACGTGATCGGCGTACGGGTGAGGAACCCGTCTAGGGACGTCAGGGCAGCCAGGTGCCAGCCGCTAGGTGAGTCAGGGGTCACCACCTTCCCTCTCACTTGGTCAGGGCCTTCCTTGTTCCCTCCCTCTGTGTCACGTATGTGATAGTCACGCCGACCGTGATAGCTATGTAGGCTGGCTGCTCTTACACTCTACTGGCTATGCTATGTCTTTGTCCCAGGTACAGTCCTGCTTTTCCTCTTCATCTCTGTGTGTGCTGTTTTGCCATTCTAGGAATGTCTTTGCGTACTGGCAACGGTATTGGGTGAGTCTGAGCTGGTACCTAATCTTGGTCTTGTCTTGCTGGACTAGTCTGTGTTCTGTGTCCTAGTCTGTCTCTGGTATTTGGTGTGTCCATGGTACAGTTCTGCTTTCCCTATCCATCTCCATGTAGGTTGGTTGCCGTTATAGGAATATGCGGGCGTACTAGCTGCGGTGAGTTAGTGTGAACTGGTGCCTATTTTTGCTATGTTTGGATCTCGGCCCTTGGATTGGTGCATTTTGTTTTCTTGTTCCTGGGATAAGGACAATTTTGTTTTGTCTCTTGGATTAGTGTGTTCCGCCAAGTCTGCTCTTGAAAACAGTGTAGCTCACTGTGTCACGGTTTGCCGTATGTACTCGCTTCTGTAGCTCTGGCCTACTAGCTACTGTGGGTCCGTGTAGGTTGGTTGCTATAAGCTACGTGTAGTTGAAGCTTCCCATGTGTGAACTGTGGCCTTTGTTTCCCTGTGTCCTTTACTGTTCAGTTCTCTATTGTCACTGTTTATGGCTGTGTAGGCTGGCTGCCCTTACACTTGTAATGACTATGGTGGATTCTGTGTATGACGGTTGTTTGTTTGGGAGTGCTGGCTGTTGTTCCATGCTGTAGTTCTTGTTACTCCTTGTTTGTGTGGGATTAATGTTTCCTGTTCTGATCTGGGTGTGTCTGCTAGGTGTCAGATGACCTTGTTACCCTGCTTCATTATTTTGGCGAGCTGTGGGTTGGGTTCAGTCTGTCTATAGCTTTGCTGGGTGCAGTAGCTATGCACATGACCTGGGGTATGCCATCTGGCTGGCTGTGTGGTCACCTAGGTAGACATCAAGGTCACCTTGTCTGGTCTCCTGCTTGATGTTTCCTCACATTTATTTCTACATCTGGTTGTGCAGCTCTGTCTGTTCGCCCATGGACTAACTCCGCATGGGGAACAGGCAGCTGCTAATCCGGTTCTATGCCTTTGTTGAGAGCGCTCCTGGTATCTCCGGAAGGAGTTTATCTAGTTTCATGTCTATGCAGGTCTGCTTGTGACCACTATGCATTCATTCCGCCTGGGGTCCAGGCATCTGCTTGTCTGCCTGACTTTGCAGTAATGCCTGTGACTGCCATGCATCTGTCCCACATGGGGTCCAGGCATCTGCTTGTCTGCCTGTCTGTGCAGCAATGCCTGTGACCGCCATACATCCATTCTGCATGGGGTCCAGGCATCTGTTTGTTTATTGCTTCCTTGTATAGTTTGCCTGCTTGTCTGGTTCTGTGTCTGGTTTTCTGGTTCCCGGTGTCCTGAGTTTATGCTTGTGTTCCTGTTCGTATCTGTCTGGACCGCTGGCAGCAATGTCTGTCTCTGTAGGTAAGTGGCCAAGGGCATCGGGACCACCCTGGAGGTACGACCAGTGTGCACTCAGCTAAGTTTATCCCCACCATCGGGGGCTCTGTGAAAAGCGAGGTTCACTGAGTTTCTGGGTTTGCACTTGGTCCTGTGGTATTATATTCCACTTTACCCTTACCTGCTGGTCCAGCTTACTGTCATATCCTGATCTCTGTTAATAAAGTATTCGTTTTTGGTCCTTGCTTTGTCTGTCTGCTTGCCTTGGTGTTGTTTGCCTGAGAGATGTTCTAGGGGTCCGTATGACCCTCGCTAGAACATGACACCCAAGCTCTGAACTTCTCACTGAGCACTGTTCAATCCATCATCCATAAATAGAAGTATGAGTATGGCACAACTACAAACCTACTAAGACATGGTCATCCACCGAAAATGACAGGCCAGGGCCAGGCAAGGAGAACACTAATTAGAGAAGCAGCCAAGAGGCCCATGGTCACTCTAAAGCAGCTGAAGAGATTTATAGCTCAGGTGGGAGAATCTGTCCACATGACAACATTTAAACTGATAAATAACATCACTATATTTCCAAGGACTCATCATACAGATGTGCTTTTCCTAAGCATTGGTTAAACTGTTTCATATATATATTCCACTCTAAAGAATAAGATCTGTAGTCAATGTAACATCTGTATAAGTATATAATTAGGGATGAGCGAATCGACTTCGGATGAAACACAAAACTTTGTTCTAATACTGTACGGGGCAGGAGCTCCATGCAATATTAGAATGTATTGGCTCCAAAGAGCCAAAGTTTTTGCTTTAAACCCGAGTTCAGGAAATGGTTATTTACAGTACAAATTATTTTATAAAGCAATAACTTCAGCTCATCGGAGCCAATACATTCTAACACTGTACGGAGATCCTGCTCTGTACAGTATTAAAACAAAGTTTTATGCAAATCGACTTTGAATGTTTCATCCGAAGTCGATTCGCTCATCCCCATATATAATCATTCCTGATATCTTACTGTAAAGGTTCAGTAATGAAGGACCTTCTTCAATTTTCCTTTTAGATGATTCCCAGAAATACCTTGTGCAAACAGGCAATTTATCCTCTGAAGAGCAGATACTTGATAGTGTTTTTCAAGTGTGTGATGTAGAGGAAAGAGGTAAGGCCATAAGCTGATGTGATTAATAGCAGAGTCAGAGATGGTTCTCCATGTAATTCGGAAGTGGACAAGCTACAGACAGTAGTGCTTGAAAGCTTCAGAATTTTCTATATTTCTGCAAAAATTTGACCTAAAACTACATCAGATTTTAGGATGTACATCAGCCATGAGTGAGAGACCTGTTTTATTTAAAGGGGTGGGCTGGGTTCACAGCTGGACCCGGACATAAGCTCCTCTTCACTTATTTAGTCTGCATGAGTGGAGCATCGGAGTATTTTTAACTCCGATGTTCTCCCTTGCCCTACGCTGCATAGCGCAGTAAAAGGGATGTATGTTTACTGCTGGTGATGTACCCGGCTTTTTCTGAATATACTAGGAGGTGGCTTCTGCCTAGCAGCGATCCCAGTGACATCACCGGCACAAATGGTCAGTCTTTAGCCCTGTCCTAGCCTGTAAAACAGCCTAGGGGAGCGCTAAAGACCACCTATTTGTGCTGATTACATCACCGGGCTCACTGCTAGGTGGAAGCTTCCTCCTAGCATACCCATGAGGATCCCAGTACATCACTGGTAGTGAGGAAAATGCTCCATTCATACAGGCTAAATGAGTGAAAGGGAGTTTATGTCTGGGTTCAGTTCTGAACCCGGACAACTGCTTTAAAGAACAGGGATCTATCAATGTCTGATCTTTACAACTCATGTTTGTGGGAGTGTATCATGACACAAATAAAGAAAATTTCTGAGGACCTCAGGAGAAGATGTCACAAAACCAAGAAGAAATTCAATACCATTATTACCCTCTCCATTAGCTGTCAACCAACAAGGACTATGCATAGGCATGTAATAGTCCACAAGATCACAAAGAAACCCAAGGTAACTGTAAGCAACTGAAGGCCTTTCTCACATGAGCTAATGTTAATGTTCATGAGTTTACCATGCATGTGAATAGAGTGGAATGAAGTGCGGGCAGTGGAGTCATAAAATTGGAAAGTGACCGAAACACTAATAGGGAAAATGGAATATAAATGCCTTCCTTAGAAAAGGAGGCAGAGGTCACTTAGATGGTATGGATTGACTAAATAGAAGGGTGAATGCCTATGGCCGGTGGAGGCTAACTGCCATAGGGCAACCAGCTTAAATATGATATAATCAAAGGACAGAGCCCGGAGTGAGTGATATGCTTTCTCAATAAAGAGCTCTGTAGGTTATTAGATTGATACGTCCGTACATATGTGCATGTACGCGGGGAGGATGGACGACAAGCCGCCTTTCCCGTGTGTATGCATATAAGTAGGAGATGTAGAAGTATAAATAGATGCATCCTTGGATTGAGATGGGTGTCTGGGTTTCAGCCCCACTGGGAATGAGGGATGCGCGAGCCGGCGACCCGTCGAGGGGATCAAACGACACCGGCACTATTTTTGTGTATATATTAAAAGAAAAAAAATATATATATATGCCTCTAAAAGAGGACACCTATAATGTGAGAATATGGTAATCATTAAATATTTGAAGAATGTCCGCTCTCAAGAGAAAATGTTCAGTAATTAAGGAGCCGCTACACAGTGAGGTCTAAACCGGTCATGTGACTAGGTCATGTGGAGCAGCAAGAGAAGGCACACGTGACTGGGAAGGGCGGTACCAGAGAAGGACCTCTCATGATGATAGCTAACCGAGGCGATAGACATGACGTAGCGGCGCATGCGCAGAGTGAGTGCTACTTTCACACTTGCGCTTGATCGGATCCGTTCTGAACGGATCCGATCATATTAATGCAGACGGAGGCTCCGTTCAGTACGGATCCGTCTGCATTAATAACTTAGAAAAATTTCTAAGTGCGAAATTAGCCTGAGCGGATCCGTTCAGACTTTCAATGTAAAGTCAATGGGGGACGGATCCGCTTGAAGATTGAGCCATATGGTGTCATCTTCAAGCGGATCCGTTCCCATTGACTTAGGCTACTTTCACACTAGCGTTCGGGTGTCCGCTCGTGCGCACCGTTTGAAGGGGCTCACGAGCGGCCCCGAACGCATCCGTCTGGCCCCAATGCATTCTCAGTGGAGGCGGATCCACTGAGAATGCATCCGCCTGCCAGCGTTCAGCCTCCGCTCCGCTCAGTGAGCGGACACCTGAACGCTGCTTGCAGCGTTCGGGTGTCCGCCTGGCCGTGCGGAGGCGAGCGGATCCGTCCACACTTACAATGTAAGTCAATGGGGACGGATCCGCTTGAAGAGGACACAATATGGCTTAATCTTCAAGCGGATCCGTTCCCCATTGACTTTCAATGTAAAGTCTGAACGGATCCGCTCAGACAACTTTCACACTTAGAAAATTTTCTAAGTTTTAATGCAGACGCATCCGTTCTGAACGGATGCGAACGCCTGCATTATCGGAGCGGATCCGTCTGATGAAACATCAGACGGATCCGCTCCGAACGCTAGTGTGAAAGTAGCCTTACATTGTAAGTCTGGACGGATCCGCACGCCTCCTCACGGCCAGGCGGACACCCGAACGCTGCAAGCAGCGTTCAGCTGTCCGCCTGGCCGTGCGGAGGCGAGCGGAGCGGAGGCTGAACGCCGCCAGACTGATGCAGTCTGAGCGGATCCGCATCCATTCAGACTGCATCAGGGCTGGACGGAAGCGTTCTGCTCCGCTCGTGAGCCCCTTCAAACGGAGCTCACGAGCGGACAGCAGAACGCTAGTGTGAAAGTAGCCTAAGAGGACTCCATACACACTATGTGAGGTGTGGAAGATGTGAGCTAATAGAATGCGCAGTCTACCCTCCATGGATGTATCCCATAGCCTATGACAAGGGTAAAAAAATGGTTAGTTTAATGGTTGGATGTGACTTTTAAGTGATGTGGTTGACAAAGGATAAGTTCTTTTTAACCTGAAGGGGGAGGTATCTATATTGAATTAAGGTGGAGTCAATATTGACCAATTGTAGAGATTTGGTGGTTATATATGTTCACTATTAGTATGTTTGTATGAGCTTGATAAAGACCCAAAAGGTCGAAACGTCGTGGAATTTGGTGTAATAAAAGGTGAAGTTTCTATGACATTGAAGTGCCGCAGTTTTCTACAATATTGCATTTACCATCAGGAGAACACTGAACAACAACGGTGTGCATGAAAGTATTGCAAGGAGAAACCTGCTGATCTCCAAAAAGAAATATTCTGCCTGTCTGCAATTTGCTAAAGATCACTTGGACAAGCCAGAAAGCTGTTGGGACAATGTTTTGTGGACGGATAAAACAAAAATAGAACCATTTATTTAAGCTCTTCCGGACACATGACAAACCGGTATGGCATGTGTATTTCCGATCACCGCCGCCTGGCGGGCGGGCGGTGATCAGAACAAGGTGCCTGCTCAAATCATTGAGCAGGTACCTTGGGTCAATGCGCGGGGGGGTCCCGTGACCCCCCCCCCCCCCCGTGTCGGCAATCGCAGGAAACCGCAGGTCAATTCAAACCTGCGGTTTGCGGCTTTTACATGGTGCGGCGGCGGGCGGTGGTGCCATCGGGTCCCCATGGGGCTGTAGGGGGGACCCGATGGCATGGAAGGCAGCACGATGCCTTCCTTAGGCATTGGCGGTGCCTTCCTGTGACGAGCCTGTGAGATCCAGCCCCCTGGATCTCACAGGCTGGAAGCTGTATGAGTAATACACACTGTATTACTCTTACTCATACAGCCAATGCATTCCAATACAGAAGTATTAGAATGCATTGTAAAGGAATATACCCCCAAAGTTGAAGTACCAAAAAATAAAGTGAAAAAAATTAAGTTTTCCCCCCAAAAAATTTTAAGTTTCAAGTAAAAATAAACAGAAACGTTATTTTACCCAAATAAAGATAAAGAAATTTGGTAAAAAATAGACATATTAGGTATCGCCGCGTCCGTATCGACTGGCTCTATAAACATATCACATGACCTAACCCCTCAGATGAACACCGTAAAAAATAAAAAATAAAAAACTGTGCTAAATAAACCATTTTTTTGTCACCTTACATCACAAAAAGTACAACAGCAAGCGATCAAAAAGGCGTAAGCCCACCAAAATAGTACCAATCTAACCGTCACCTCATTCCGCAAAAAAATTAGCCCCTACCTGAGACAATCGCCCAAAAAATAAAAAAACTATGGCTCAGAATATGGAGACACTAAAACATCATTTTTTTGGTTTTTAAAAAGCTGTTATTGTATAAAAATATTACATGACCTAACCCCTCAGAGGAACACCGTAAAAAAAATAAATTAAAAAAACTGTGCTAAATAAACCATTTTTTGTCACCTTACATCACAAAAAGTGTAATAGCAAGCGATCAAAAATTTTTGGACTCCATTTTACCAGTGTCATGAAGTACAATATGTGACGAAAAAACTATCTCAGAATGGCCTGGATAAGTCAAAGCTTTTTAAAGTTATCACCACAAAGTGACACTGGTCAGATTTTCAAAAAACGGCCTGGTCCTTAAGGTGAAAATGAACCCAGTCCTTAAGAAGTTAAATGAGAAGCGTTATGAGAAAGGACAACAATTCCAGAATTATGGTTTGGACCTGGTTTGCTGCATCTGGCCAGGATGGCTTGCCATCATTGATGGAACAATGAATTCTGAATTTTAACAGCAAATTCTAAAGGAAAATGTCAGGACATCTGTCTGTGAGCTTAATCTTAAGAGAACGTGTATCATGCAGCAAGACAACAACCCTAAGCACACAAGTCGTTGTACCAAAGAACAGTAAAGTTAAAGTTTTGGAATTACCAAATCAAAACGTACAAATCATACTGCTTGATTTTTTTCCCACCTATTTTATGTTACACCCACAAATTTTAAAGTGTGGTGTGCATTTGTATTCACCCCCTGTGCTCTGATACCTCCAAAAAAAATCCAATGTGACCAATTACCTTCAAAAGTCACCTAATTAGTAAATAGAGTCCACCCGTGTGTAATTTATTCTCAGAATAGCTACAGCTATTCTGTGACGGCCTCAGGCTGGGTTGGTTCACACCTGAGCGTTTTACAGCGCGTTCCTACGTACTGTAAAACGCTCAACAGGCAAGAAACAATGATTCCCTATGGGCATGGTTCTCACCTGAGCGTTTTACAGCGCGTACGAACGCGCTGTAAAACGCCCTACACCCCAAGAAGTACAGGAGCTTTTTTGGGACGTATGGTCGCACGTTCCCGTACATAGACTTCCGGGAACGCGCGACAATGGGCGCTCCTTGAGTACGCTCAGGTCTGAACCCAGCGTTAGAGATTTGTTAGAGAACATCAGTGATCAAACAGCATCATGAAAATCAAGGAACACACAAGACAGGTCAGGAATAAAATTGTGGAGAAGTGTAAAGCAGGGTTAGGTTTTTAAAAAAAATAACCCAAGCTCTGAATATCTCATTGAGCACTGTTCAATCCTTCATCCAAAAATGGAAGGCGTATGGCACAACTGCAAACCTACCAAGACATGTCGGTCCACTTAAACTGACAGCCCAAGCAAGTAGAGCACTAATTAGAGAAGCAGCCAAGATGGTCACTCTAGAGGAGCTGCAGAGATTCACAGCTCAAGTGAGACAATCTGTCCACATGACAACTATAAGTTGTGTACTCCACAAATCTGGCCTTTATGGAAGAATGGCAAGAAGATATCCATTTTTGAAAACAAGCCATAAAAAGTCAAATTTGCAGTTTGCCACAAGCCATGTAGGGGACACAGCAAACATGTGGGAGACGGTGCTCTGATAGGATGAGACCAAAGTGGAAGTTTTTGGCCCAAATGCAAAACGCTATTTGTGGCGTAAAATTAAAACTGTACATCACTCTGAACACACTGAACACAGGGTGGGAAGCTAGTCAGAGATGATGGGAAGATGTATGGAGCTAAATACAGGGAAATCCTGGAGGAAAATCTGGTAGAGGCTGCAAAAGACTTCAAACTGGGGCAGAGATTCACCTTCCAGCAGGACAACGACACCAAACATACAGCCAGAGCTACAATGGAATGCTCTAGATGAAAGCATATTCATGTGTTAGAATGGCCCATTCAAAGTCCAGACCTAAATCCCATTGAGAATCTGTGGCAAAACTAGAAAATTGCTGTTCACAGACGTTATTGATATGCAACTGATAAAAAATGGAAACAAAGTCCTAGATTTATAAAACAAAAATTTACTAATCAAAAATCTGTCTAAAAATGCCACAAAATTTCACAGTTTGGTGGATCTAATGTTTCTACACTTTTCTGACACGCTCAAGAAGGGGGGCCTGCCTTAATGAAAACTGAGTGGGGCATTGTAAGAAAGGGGCTTGGCCTAACATGACATTTTGTGCCAAACTTTTGGAGCAATTCTGCCATAAAAATGTATCTTAAAGTAAGCCAACTAATAGTAAATATAGAGTAAGAAAAAAAAAAACTATCTCTGTACCAGATTTATCATCCAGTCTAAGCCACTGTGATAAATTTCGTGCAGGTCTAGACAACCCCTAAGCTTACACCATCTGTAGAATCTTGTAAGAAAAGTAGACATATTAGGTATCACCGTGTTCGTATCGACCGGCTCTATAAAACTATCACATGACCTAACCCCTCAGATGAACACCTTCAAGAAAAGAAAAGAAAAACTGCTAAATAAACCATTTTTTGGTTACCTTACATCAGCAGAAGAGGAAGCAGGAGGAGCCAGAGACCTTTCTTGGTTTTTGAGGTGTCTACTCCACTGCAGCTCGTGCTTTGCACTTAAATGCCTGGTCATGCAGGTTGTGCTCAGGTTGAGAACGTTTATGCCTCGCTTCAGGCTCTGATTGCACAGCGTGCAAACCATTTGTGTCTTGTCGTCAACACATTGTCTGAAGAACTGCCACGCCAGGGAACTCCTTGGAGTGCTTTGGTGTGCTCGGTCCCTTGCTGTGGTGGGCAGTAGGAGGCGTACTGTCTACAGGACGGCCGCTCTGCTTTTGCACCCTGCTCCCTCTTCTGCTGTGCTGGTGGCTCTGTGCGACCACCGCCTCTTCCTCCGAACTACATCGATCACTCGCATGACCTTGATTCCATGTGGGGTCGAGGACCTCATCGTCCTCCACATCATCTTCCACCCAGTCTTCACCCCTGACTTCCTTGTCGGTCTGCACGCTTTCGAAAGCCCCACCAGTTGGCCCCTGTGTTTCGTCATCATCCGAGACGTGCTGCGATGGTCCTCCCATGTACTCATCTTGAAAAATAAGTGGTTGGGCATCGGTGCACTCAATCTCTTCCACTTCTGGGGCAGGGCTAGGTGGATGGCCCTGGGAAACCCTGCTAACAGAGTCATCAAAATGCAGAAGAGACTGCTTCATGACTTGGGGCTCAGACTGCTTGGCTGATTTGCAAGGGGGTGAGGTGAAAGACTGATGGACATCGGCTGCAGGTGCCAACTGTGGTCTTTCAGCAGGAGACTGGGTGGGAGACAATGTGAAGGAACTGGATACACTGTCAGCAACCCAATCTACTATCGCCTGTACTTGTTCAGGCCTCACCATTCGTAGAGCAGCATTAGGCCCGACCAAATACCGCTGCAGGTTTTGTCACCTACTCGCACCTGAGGAAGGGGTTTCACTTGTGCGTGTAGCTGGCACATATCGACCACGTCCTCTCCCTGCAACAGGAGCTCCACCAGCAGCACCATGACATGGGCCACGTCCCTTATTTGACGCTCTCCTCATATTTATTTAAATTAGGATCTTGCCCTAAATGGGTGTTTAATTAATAGTAAAAAAGAACGACAGTATGTAAAGGGTGTATCTCACACGGCCTGAACCAGACTAGGCCTCAATTAAACATTTCTTTGCACAAAATGGCTGTATTTCAAATGGCTGTATTTCAAATGCCTGATTCAAACCCCTGTATGTAGGGGGTATCTCACACGGTCTGAACCAGTGTAGGCCTGAAGTAAATATATCTTTCCACAAAAAGGATGTATTTCAAATGGCTGTATTTCAAATTGCAAATTCAAACCCCTGTATGTAGAGGTAGTATCTCAGAGGGCCTGAACCTCTGTAGGCCTGAAGTAAATATATCTTTGCACAAAATGGCGGTATTTGAAATGGCTGTATTTCAAATGCCTAATTCAAACCCCTGTATGTATAGTGGGGATCACAAACGCCCTGAATCAGTGTAGGCCTGAAGTAAATATATCTTTGCACAAAAAGGTGGTATTTAAAATGGCTGTATTTCAAATGCTAATTCAAACCCCTATATGTATAGGGGGGATCTCACACGCCCTGAATCAGTGTAGGCCTGAAGTAAATATATCTTTGCACAAAAAGGCTGTAGTTCAAATGGCTGTATTTCAAATGCCTGATTCAAACCCCTGTATGTATAGTGGGGATCACAAACACCCTGAATCAGTGTAGGCCTGCAGTAAATATATCTTTGCACAAAAAGGCTGTATTTCAAATGGCTGTATTTCAAATGCCTGATTCAAATGTAGGGGGGTATCTCACACGGTCTGAACCTGTGTAGGCCTGAAGTAAATATATCTTTGCACAAAAAGGCTGTATTTCAAATGGCTGTATTTTAAATGGCTAATTCAAACCCCTGTATGTAGAGGTAGTATCTCAGAGGACCTGAACCTGTGTAGGCCTGAAGTAAATATATCTTTGCACAAAATGGCAGTATTTAAAAATGGCTGTATTTCAAATGCCTAATTCAAACCCCTGTATGTAGAGGTAGTATCTCACACGGTCTGAACCTGTGTAGGCCTGAAGTAAATATATCTTTGCACAAAAAGGCTGTATTTCAAATCACTGTATTTCAAATGCCTAATTCAAACCCCTGTATGTATATGGGGGATCTCACACGCCCTGAATCAGTGTAGGCCTGAAGTAAATAAATCTTTGCACAAAAAGGCTGTATTTCAAATGCCTAATTCAAACCCCCGTATGTAGAGGTGGTATCTCACAGGGCCTGAACCTCTGTAGGCCTGAATTCAATATTGGTGCACCAAATGGCGGTATTTAAAATCTCTGAATGTAACCCAAATGTATTAAGGGTGTATCTTACAATGACATCTGCATCAAAGGCTGCCAACTAAATTTTTGGAGCCCAAACGACTGTTTGTTTAACAACTGAATTTGACAGCAGTATATAACCCTGTAATTTCACACGTGCTGATGCTGCAAGGCCTGAAAATAGTGTTTTTTGTCAAATAAATGTGTTTTTCAAACCCCAGAAAATGATGGGTGTATTTCTAGCTTAAATTGCACACTGACTAATACAGATGTTGTAGATTGCACAAAAAGTCTTTTTTTGCTAACAGAATATGAATGCTGTATATATTAAAGGGTTTCTATCACTTCGTTTCACCTATTTAGCTTTCAGACACTAGCGATCCGCTAGTGTCTGCTTTATCTAACCATCCTAATATAACTGTTTATTGGGCAGCCGTTTAGCTAAAAAAATAACTTATATAGATATGCAAATGAGCCTCTAGGTGCTATGGGGGCGTGATTAGCACCTAGAGGCTCCGTCTACCTTAACAAACTGCCGCCGCCCAGCGCGTCCCTCCAGCCCGCCCATCTCCTCCGGAATGCGATGCTCCTCGTATTCGGCGCATGCGCAGTGAATGTCTGATCGCTTCCCTGCTCAGACATCTCCACTGCGCCTGTTCCTCGGAGCACTAGGACGTCATCGGCGCAGGCGCAGTGGAGATGTCTGAGCAGGGAAGCGATCAGACATTCACTGCGCATGCGCCGAATACGAGGAGCATCGCATTCCGGAGGAGATGGGCGGGCTGGAGGGACGCGCTGGGCGGCGGCAGTTTGTTAAGGTAGACGGAGCCTCTAGGTGCTAATCACGCCCCCATAGCACCTAGAGGCTCATTTGCATATCTATATAAGTTATTTTTTTAGCTAAACGGCTGCCCAATAAACAGTTATATTAGGATGGTTAGATAAAGCAGACACTAGCGGATCGCTAGTGTCTGAAAGCTAAATAGGTGAAACGAAGTGATAGAAACCCTTTAAACTTGAATTTAACACTTGCAGATCTGGCAAATACATTTTTTTTATTTTTTTTATGTGTTTTTCAAACCCCAGAAAATGATGGGTGTATTTCTACCTTAAATTGCACACTGACTAATCCAGATGTTGTAGTTTGCCCCCAAAAAAATTATGATTTGCAATGTCTCAAAAGCTCAGATGCAGTGCTGGTGCACTGAGCATGCATAAAATGGCCGCCGCCACCCACCTAACAAACAGAATTCTAAAAGTTAGTATTTTTGGTCAATGAGCTCAGGGCAGGGTAAAACGATAATGCCCTGCACCCACACAACTATTTGTCTGTAGATCGCTGAGTTAGATTCTCTCCTATGCTCTCCCTGAAATCACAAGTCCAGCAGCATCCTCTCCCTACACTTGTAACAGCAGAGTGACGTGCAGCGCTACGTGACCCAAGCTTATATAGAGCCTGTGTCACATGCTGCTCTGGCCAATCACAGCCATGCCATTAGTAGGCATGGCTGTGATGGCAAGTAGTATGACGCTTGTTGATTGGCTGCAGTGCAGCCTTTCAAAAAGCGTCAAGAAAGCGCCGAACACCGAACCCGAACTTTTACGAAAATGTTCGAGTTTGGGGGTCCAAAAATCCTAAAGTTTGGGTTCGCTCAACCCTACACATGACCTAACCCCTCAGGTGACCACCATAAAAAGAAAATAATTAAAACGGTGTCAAAAAAGCAATTTTTATGTCACCTTACATCACAAAAAGTGTAATCAAAAAGTCATATGCACTGCAAAATAGTGGCAATCCTCTCATCCCGCAAAAATGATACCCTACCTAAGACAATCACCCAAAAACTGAAAAAACTATAGCTCTCAGAATATGGAGACACTAAAACATGATTTTTTTTTTGTTTCAAAAATAACTTACATAAATAAAAATAAATAGACATATTAGGTATCGCCGTGTCTGTAATAACTGCTCTATAAAAATATCACATGACCTAACCCCTCAGGTTTGGTCAATTTTTTGTCACCTTACATCACAAAAAGTGTAATAGCAAGCAATCAAAAAGTCATAGTACCAATCAAACCATCATCTTATTCCAAAAAAAATGAGCCCCTACACAGGACAGTCGCTCAGAAAATAAATAAAACTACGGCTTTCAGAATGTGGAGACACTAAACTATTTTTTTCAAAAATGCTTTGTTATGCAAAACTGAAACAAACAACCAAAAAAAGTTGTCATATTTGGTATTCTCATCCGTAACAACCTGCTCTATAAAAATACCACATGATTTAACCTGTCAGATGAATGTTGTAAATAACAAAAAAAAAACTGTGCCAAAACAGCTATTTTTTGTTACCTATGGTGTGCCATCTGCCCGTGCAGCAGTTTATGACCACTTATGGGGTGTTTCTGTAAACTACAGAATCAGAGCCATAAATATTGAGTTTTGTTTGGCTGTTAACCCTTGCTTTGTAACGGGAAAAAAATGATTAAAATAGAAAATCTGCCAAAAAAGTGAAATTCTGAAATTTCATCTCTATTTTCCATTAATTCTTGTGGAACACCTAAAGGGTTAACAAAGTTTGTAAAATCCGTTTTGTATACCTTGAGGGGTGTAGTTTCTAAAATGGGGTCGCTTTTTTGGAGGTTCTACTCTAGGGGTGCATCAAGGGGTCTTCAAATGTGACATGGCAGCTTAAAATTATCCCAACAAAATCTGCCTTCCAAAAACCATATGGTGTTCCTTTCCTTCTGCGCAATGCCATGTGCCCGTGCAGCAGTTTACGACCACTTATGGGGTGTTTCTGTAAACTACAGAATCAGAGCCATAAATATTGAGTTTTGTTTGGCTGTTAACCCTTGCTTTGTAACTGGAAAAAATGAATTAAAATAGAAAATCTGCCCAAAAAGTGAAATTCTGAAATTTCATCTCTATTTTTCATTAACCCCATAAGGACGCATGACGAACCAGTACGGCATGTTTCCCGAGTCCTTAAGGACCCATGACGTACCGGTACGTCAAGGGTTTAAACCGCGATTCCGGCGCGGCGGGGGTTTATCGGGACAGGATGCCCGCTGAAATCATTCAGCGGGCATCCTGTCACAATGCCGGGGGTGGTCATGTGGTTTGCGGCTTTACCTGCGTATGCGGTTTGCGGCTTTACCTGCGGTTGCGGCGGCGATCGGGTGGTGCCATCGGTCCCCATGCGGCTGTGGGGGAGACCCGATGGCATGGAAGGCAGTGCGATGTCTAAGGAAGGATCTCACAGGCACCGGAAGCTGTATGAGTAATACACACAGTCAATGCATTCCAATACAGAAGTATTGGAATGCATTGTAAAGGAATATACCCCCCAAAGTTTAAGTCTCAAAGTGGGACAAAAAATTTAGTGAAAAAAAAAGTTGAAAAATAAAGTTTCCCCCCCAAAAATTAAAGTTTCAAGTAAAAATAAACAAAAACGTAATTTTCCCCAAATAAAGTTAAAAAAAATTGGTAAAAAAAATAGGGGGTAAAAAAAAGAAAAAATATTAGGTATTGCCGCGTCCGTATCTACCGGCTCTATAAACATATCATGTGACAAAACCCCTCAGATGAACACTGTAAAAAATAAAAACTGTGCTAAATGAACCAATTTTTTGTCACCTTACAACACAAAAAGTACAACAGCAAGCGATCAAAAAGGCGTTTGCCCACCAAAATAGTACCAATCTAACCGTTACCTCATCCCGCAAAAAATGAGCCCCTACCTGAGACAATCGCCTAAAAAATAAAAAAAAATATGGCTCAGAATATGGAGACATTAAAACATCATTTTTTTTGTTTGAAAAAAGCTGTTATTGTGTAAAACTTACATAAATAAAAAAAAAAGTATACATAGTTGGTATCGCCGCGTTCGTATCATCCGGCTCTATAAAAATATCACATTACCTAACCTCTCAGATGAACACCGTAAAAATGTAAAATAAAAACTGTGCTAAATAAACCATTTTTTGTCACCTTACATCACAAAAAGTGTAATAGCAAGCGATCAAAAAGTCATATGCACCACAAAATAGTGCCAATAAAACCGTCATCTCATCCTGCAAAAAATGAGACCCTACCTAAGATAATCGCCCAAAAACTGAAAAAACTATGGCTCTCAGAATATGGAGACACTAAAACATGATTTTTTATTTTTTTTTAAATTATATTATTGTGTAAAACTTACATAAATAAAAAAAAAGTATACATATTAGGTATCACTGTGTCCGTATCGACCGGCTCTATAAAAATATCACATGACCTAACCCCTCAGATGAACACCGTAAAAATGTAAAATAAAAACTGTGCTAAATAAACCATTTTTTGTCACCTTACATCACAAAAAGTGTAATAGCAAGCGATCAAAAAGTCACACGCACCCCAAAATAGTGCCAATAAAACCGTAATCTCATCCCGCAAAAATCATACCCTACCCAAGGTAATCGCCAAAAAACTGAAAAAATTATGGCTATCAGACTATGGAAACACTAAAACATGATTTTTTTTGCTTCAAAAATGAAATCATTGTGTAAAACTTACATAAATAAAAAAAAGTATACATATTAGGTATCGCCGCATCCGTGACAACCTGGTCTATAAAAATATCACATGATCTAACCTGTCAGATGAATGTTGTAAATAGCAAAAAATAAAAACGGTGCCAAAACAGCTATTTCTTTTTATCTTGCCTCACAAAAAGTGTAATATAGAGCAACCAAAAATCATATGTACCCTAAACTAGTACCAACAATACTGCCACCCTATCCCGTAGTTTCTAAAATGAGGCCACTTTTTTGGAGTTTCTACTCTAGGGGTGCATCAGGGGGGCTTCAAATGGGACATGGTGTCAAAAAAAACAGTCCAGCAAAATCTGCCTTCCAAAAACCGTATGGCATTCCTTTCCTTCTGCGCCCTGCCGTGTGCCCGTACAGCAGTTTACGACCACATATGGGGTGTTTCTGTAAACTACAGAATCAGGGCCATAAATTTTGAGTTTTGTTTGGCTGTTAACCCTTGCTTTATTAGTGGCAAAAAAAAAATATTAAAATGGAAAATCTGCCAAATAAGTGAAATTCTGAAATGTAATCTCCAATTTCCATTAATTCTTGTGGAACACCTAAACGGTTAACAATGTTTATAAAACCAGTTTTGAATACCTTGAGGGGTGTAGTTTCTTCAGACCTGAACTGATCTTTAAAAAGTGGGTTTTGGAAATTTTCTGAAAAATTTCAAGATTTGCTTCTAAACTTCTAAGCTTCTAACGTCCCCAAAAAATAAAATGGCATTCTCAAAATGATCCAAACATGTAGTAGACATATGGTAAATGTAAAGCAATAACTAGTTTTGGAGTTATTACTATCTATTATAAAAGTAGAGAAACTGAAATTTGCTAATTTGCCAATATTTCTAAAATTTTGGTACATTTTGGAGTTTTTTTAATACATTTTTTATTTTTTTTAATCAATTTTACCACTGTCATGAAGTACATTATTTGATGAGAAAACAATCTCAGAATGGCCTGGATAAGTAAAAGCGTTTCAAAGTTATCACCACATAAAGTGACACGTCAGATTTGCAAAAAATTGCCTGGTCCTTAAAGTGAAATATGGCAGGGTCCTTAAGGGGTTAAAAATTATACTGAATCTTTTCCCACAAAACTACATGTCAATCTGGTCAGCTCCTCCTACTCTATAACTTCCCTGATTTTTTTGGTGACAGGTACTGTATAAGATGCTTTTACCTATTAGTGAAAAGCTGTTAAGAAGAAACAAGACAGAAGATTGTCAGCTTACAACGAACAAAGTTTTTAAACCTCCACCAGATAGAGATCATAGTGTAAACATGTCTGTTAATATTTTTGGATGACAGATGTGTAACCACGCGAATCTTCTGAAAACTTTCTATAGATACAATCCTACAAAAGGTGGAGTCAAGATCATCATCCGTTACTCAGCCGCTATAATAGTTTACGTATGAACTACCAGAACTACCAGACATTTAGAACCAGCAGTGGATCGGCTGAAGTTATGTAGAGGCTAGTGCCTCTACATAACTGCTGCGGATCCACCGCCAGTGCGGGGCTTTATTAAGACCAGCATATAAAACGCTGATATTAATAAATGTACCCCTATGTGTATGGCCAGTCTTAGGAGCATGGAAATCTCGCACACAGAATTAACAAGTCCAGAGTTAAAACCTTGCTTTGGATTGTAAATTCCAGCAGTATGACTCTTTTAGGTAATTTTATAGTCATATACACAGATCTCATTTTTCTGTTCTCTAGCTGAAAAGTACATCTAACTTTCTCCATTGTTTTACAAACATTGGTAGATGTTGCTCATCTGAAAATGATCAGCACGACTGTCTGTGTGTGATCTGTGATTACGTAAACCTGTCAACACGTTAGGCTGCCCTTCACAATCTGCTGTTTTGAAGGCACAACAGTACAGTATATATTGCATTTTAAATTCTCGAGGCATTAAAGGGCTTGTGCAAGAGTGGGTGGGGTTTTTGGCAATTGGCTGAACCTGCAAAGGGAAGCTTTCTTACTTGCTTCCCAGCATTGTCTCCCTGCTCCTTTTTGGCTCTGCTGCACTCCCTCGCTGAAAACATCTGTCTTGATGCTGCCTGCATCCAATCACTGGCCGCAGTGGTGACCAGATCCCCTTGCGTCATGTGGCCATTTATCATGATGCTGGATGTTTTCAGCGAGGGAGTGCAGTGGAGCATCGCAGGCTGGGAGGAGAAGGAGTTGGGAGCCAGCGCCGGGAAGCAGGTAAGTAAGCTGCCCTTCAAAGGTCCGACCAAGTGCAGTTGCAAGAAATTCTATGTTGCTGGAGTTTTTGAGATTCTGGGGTATCTGTCACATCAACTTGCAATTTGTGCTGCAACTCTATTCAGTTAAATTGCTGAACAGCTACACAATGATATTTAGTTGTTTGACGTGTTGAAGCCAAGATCTCAATGTATCCCCATCCCTTTTAATATAAACAGTCCCTAAAGTGCCATAGATGGAGGCTAAAAAGAAGCCATCATGAGATCTGTGAAGTGACATCACCTGTAACATTATCTTGTTCACTTCTGCTGATTGTCTGAGAAGGGCTAAGTGGCACTGTCTATATGATTCCAAAGAACTATTATGATAAGAATGGGCATGGATGCCATAGAGGCATTCCACATGCCTGCTCTGGGGGCCCTGCTGAATAAGGACATTTGAAACCAGTTATTCTAAGAGTATGGTCTATAAGTGGTACTTAGAAGAATCATATATAAAATACCATCTAAAAAGGGGTTAACTGGCTCTATCTATCCCATGTCCATTAGCCAATTTTCACCCCTCATTTGCACACATACACATAACTGTGAACATCGATTTGCATATACAGAAGGGGAGACATCTGTTGGATGCTGTCATAAGAACCTGAAAGTAGTGCAGTGACAATCTGTAGGCCTGCAATTTCACATACTGATGACTCCTACTTCTGGTACAGTAGGTCTCCTTTATTGTCATTGAACCAGGAAAGCAGATTGACTAAATAGTAGAACATGCCATATAACTATACAATAAGTGCATTTATCTGAAGGGATGGTGCCAGCTTTCCAGATCATTGATTACTTGAAAAGTGTGACAGACCCCAGTCGTGATGGGAAACGTCTTCAGTACCTAAGTAACATGCTGGAACCAGATGGTCGGAGTACCTTCGTGGATCTGCCAACATTTCGTAAGGCCATGTCCAAGTGGATTGAAAGCTGCTGGATAGACAGGTTTGACATAATTATTTGTTAAATATTTATAACTAATGAAGAATTCAATAAGTGGAAAACATTTTAACCCAATAATAAAGATTTACTGCTCCACCACCTTAAAAAGAGCGCAGATGCCTTCTACAACACCCAATGTAGGAAAAAATATAAATCAAAACTTTAGGTCAAATTTACAATACAGTTTTTGCATAGGTTGATCCATAAAAGCTGACAAGCAGGCATGTAGTTAGGGGATGCAGAGATAGCTTTCACCAGGGGCACAATGTGAATTTAAAGTGACCCTTGAAAAAATCTAAAAGTGGTCCCAATGTTGTTGGTGGGCCCAAACTGACACTGGGTGGAGCCAACATGAGTAGGAGGGTTCAACAAGGGCTAACACATATGCGGGGCCAACAATACCATCGAGGGGCAGTATCTTGTGCTACAATTTGGTACATGGTTCTCCAGCAGAACCAAATGCCAAAGCCCAACGCAATATACTGCCCCAGCAGCACCAAATACCAAACATACAGGAGATTACAGCACTACATACCTATTACATCTAGTAATGTCTAGTCTGATGTAGATGTTCTCTTTCCTCATCTCCATTTGGCCCAGACTGCCATGACAAATTCTTTCAGCGATGTCTTGTCTCTGCAGAGTTTTTTTTATTTATTCTGTTTTTATTAGTTGTTTTTTTATATACAGACATATTGAGAGATTAATAGGTCAACATTACATAGCAAATAATGAATACAGAGAAATAAGCAGCACATCACTGTACACAAAATATGTAAAATAACATAAAATAACCTGTAACAAATGCTGTTAGCAGTCACATCTGTCTAGGAGAAAGAATAAAGCTATAAAGCATCAGCAGTAAAGGAATGTGGGTCCTTTCTGTGGGAGTGAAGATGGGCAAGTATAGTAGCGGTTAATAATTGTTATAGGTTATCCAGGGGTTCTAGGTTATCAAAAAGGGGAGTCTAGAGTTAGATTCCCAACTGTAGAGTTCTTCTAGGCAGAAGAGGACTCCCCATTCTTGTGCCCTTAAGGTGTCGTCCTACTACCACCAATAAAAATGAAATAAAGGATCCAGTGGATAAAATACAATACTGCTTTATTTCTTCATTTAAAATTAGATTACAGCATAATAATCCATAGTTTTTTTTAAATGAAGAAATAAAGCAGTATTGGATTTTTTCTGCTGGATCCTTTACTTCATTTTTATTAGTTGCATTTCTGGAACTTGGACCGACTCCGGATCCGTGCGGGATAAAACAAGCAAACTTTTCCAACTGGAGAGCTGGACACACATTTTCTAACATCCTACTGCCACTTCCAACACAGTTCCCTCTGCGCTCCCTAATGCCCCCAAATACTATACTCCAGAAAAAATTGTGCACCCAGTAGTAATAATGTCCCTTAAAATGCCTCTAGTAATAATAATGACCCTATAGTACCTCAGTATTAATAATGGTCATATAGTACCTCAAGTATAAATTATACCCCCTACAGTGTCCCCCCTCCAGTAACAATAATATCTCTTAAAATGCCGCAAGTAATAACAATCCCCTATGGTGCCTCCAGCAATAATAATACCTCTCTATAGTGCCCCCAGTAAAAATATCCCCTAAAATGTCCCTGTACTAATAATGTCCCTATAGTGCCTCCAGCAATGATAATCCTTTCTTATTATGCTCCCAGTAATGATGCCTGTATAGTGCCTTCAGTGTTAATGCTCCCTATTTTGTCCCCAGTAATACTAATACTAAAATGCCCCTAGTAATAAAATGTCCCTATAATGCCTCTAGCAATAATACCTAGTCTACTGTAGTTTAGATGCTCTTCTATTTCTTCTCTCTCAGCTATGTGCTCTACCTATAGCTTAAGGACCTGAATAAACTGTCACATGACTAAAAGGTCCTGTGCATCCACACATTATTCAATAGCAATAATACAACTTGCAACATAACCTCAGTGTTGTTTACAACACACACCTTTACAGTGCATTTATTTAACAGTTTAGCATATTTAGTGTGCTTTCCTAACTTTTGTGAGTGTAGTTTACCTACAATATCCAGCACATCCTGCCCAAGGTAGTATATGGCTCCCCTAAAATGCAGACATGCCATTGCAGGCTGTCTGCAACATTTTTCACTAATATTTAGCTATGTCCAAACTTGTGCAAACCAGGCGTATTACCCTCCTAGTGTAGTACTGTTCTTTGTGGTACACCAGCTAACGTTACCTCTGCAGCGTAAGACCCAAATAACACTTCCTATTACACTGTCTAACATAGTGTATCATACATTTATGCAAGACAGATGACACTTTCCAGTGCAGAGAGGGGAACCAGACATAACAAAGCATAACATAACAGATTGGTATAATTATGCAGGCTTTAGTTTTAGTTAGCAGTTGTTCTATAGGTGATCGTTCATTTAACAATTGTCCAAACTTCAAACTTCATCTCCCTAATGTGATTGGTCACCTTCAGTCAAGCAATTTGTTTCTTCTACATTGACCAGCAACCCTGATTATAAGGTACTTTATAGTCTGCAGAAATGATATTAGCATTGGTGGTATTGTAAGAATAGGTGTCAATATTGCTGTGGCACAGCCAATTACTCATTTGCATGTTGGAGAGAACACGTGTAATGATAAATCACTAACCAAAGGGCTATCTGTTGGTAATCAGGGATGTAAATGATACAACTGAAGATGAGATATTTGTCAAAGATTTACAGCTGTCTACTGGTAAGTAAAATTGCAGTTTAGTTTTTACTTTAGTTTACCTTATTTCATTACTAAACAGGGGGGGGGGGGGACTGACTCCCCCTATAATCCATGTAAACAATCGTAATGACTCCAGTCCCTCAAAGGCATAAATAGCCATTGCTGGGTAAGTTAATAGTTACCAAATTGGAGCTGGAAGAGACCAGGATTACTGGATGACCAGTATAAGGGCTTATAAGCCGTAGCATGGTCTCATGCATCTATAATATAGTAACCAGGGGAATGAGTCATATTGTCACTCCAATGTGACTCACATTGGTAATGTGAGGCATAATGTATTTGAAGTCTGTAAAAAATGTGCCAAGATGTGATGTTATCACATAGCCTATGTAATATAGTATGGGGCGCTATGGACTAAGCCCTAAGGGTCCATTCACACATCCGTGTGTGTTTTGCGGATCCGCAGATCAGCAAAACACGGACACCGGCAATGTGCGTTTCGCATTTTGCAGACCGCACATTGCCGGCACTAATAGAATATATTTGTGGTAGGAGCTAATCGAGGAACAGAGTAGGCATGCCTATGTACTGCCCTGAACCAACTGGCTGGAGTGTGCCAGTGACGAGGTAAGGCCTAGATAAGTGGGCAAAGAGAACCGGCCCGGAGTAGGGTGCAATGTATTTATTGGAGCATCATGGAACCCATAAAGCCCAAAGAACGAAAGGCTCTGACAATCTCAACTCGCGGATTGTGAATGTACCTTGCGTAGCAGGACGACCGCTAACGACCCCCCCTGCGGGTGACGTGTGCCGGTACCTGATGACTGGATGCCGCGGAAGCGGCCCCTACGCGAAAGGAGTGCCCGAATACTGCGCTAGGGTTGAACCCCAACCCTGCCGTCAGGGTGCGGACATTGGAGACGAACTGGGCTGAAGAAGAGGGCCTACCGTTGATTGGGAGCAACGGGTCGACTAACGCGGGAAACTGGAGTGAGGCCAGAAGCTCTTGGAGCGTCTTGACGGGACACCGACAGTTGGCCAAAGGGAAGAACTCTACCTCGGTGGGAGGACCAGCCTGATTGGACTTAGTGGCTGGGATGGACATTCAGGCAATGCGAACCACCTGTGGGAAAAGACCTGAGCGATTCAGAGAATATGCAACCTGAGTGAAACAAGAAAACACACAACCTGGAAATACCGCCAAACTGAAGACAGGAAAACAAAACCTGAGTGATTCCGGAAAATACGTAACCTGGGTGAATCAGGAAAACATACCACCTGGAGATACCGGCAACCTGAAAGACAGGAAAATACAAAACCTGAGCGATTCAGGGAAATACCTAAACCTGAGCGATCCAGGAAATACCCGACCTGAGATTCAGGGAAACGTAAAACCTGAGTGACCTGGGCACATACATAACCCGAGCGACCCAGAAAACATGAACCCGGGCGGTTCTGGAAACATAACCCGAGGAACTCAGGTAAATACATGAATCCGGGCGACCCAGGGAAATGCATGGACCGAGCGATCCAGGAAACACGTAAAACCCGCGCGACTCCGGGAATTAGACCTGGGTGAAATGGGCAAAAAACATGAATTCTGAACTAATCCGGGAAATACATAAAACCTGAGAATCAGAAGGAAACAGAAATGAACATGGTATGGAAAGAATCGCAACCTAACCGAATCAACGGACAGTGCTGCCAACTCTCCGGCGATACTGAAGACCTAGGAATGGTGGCTTGTGATAAATGAAGGAAGGCTCTGAGCTGCGGAGAAGCGTCACGCCGCCACTCGGCTGGAACTTACCTGAATCCCGGCACCGTGGAGTGACCGGGCATGGGGGAGCCCTGCGATATAACTGAGGATGGATCGACATTCCGGTGGCCTGAGGCCCTGCTCACAGGAAAAATAAGCTTGCGTCGGTACGAGACCCGGAGAGAGGTGCGATCTGGTGGCACTGGAAAGAGGCGATGGAGAATCGGGATGCAGCCTGGGCGGCATGGCCAACTGCTGGGTGACCCTGGACAGCCAGAATCAGAGCCCGAAGTCGCGCCGCATGCAACAAACCTGCGGAAACAGAAATCCAAACACACAGGACACGAATCGGGTACCCAGGAACCAGCCGGACGCTGCTGAACAAATCCCTGAAAGTTACAGGTTGATGCATAGCACCTGCGTCATTCGGGCGATGCACTGACTCCTGAGCGGTTCAGGCGACATGGAATCCTAAGCAACGCAGGCAATTACATGCACCTTCATGAAGATGACGGACACCTGGGAGGGTCGGGCAGTACCTTGAATCTGGTTGGACCTGGCCACTACCTACTCCCTGGGAGACCAGGGAAAAACAGAAGCCTGAGCGAATCAGGCTAACCTGACCTTCGTGAATCAGGGGAATACATAACCAGACTGTTGAGGAAAATATGCAATCTGGGAACAACCGACCTGGAAGAGGAAGGAAAAACAAAACCCGAATCAGGGAGAACATGGCACCTGAGCGATTTCAGGGAAATACATGACACCTGAGCGATTCAGGGGACACGCAAGACCCGACCGATTCAGGGAACCTAACCCCTAAGTGACTAAGGGAGGCATAACACCAGAGCGATTCAGGGACCTGGCCCCTGAGTCACTTAGGGAAGAAATGGCACATGCGATTTTTGGGAACATGACACCTGTGAATTGGAGAAAACATAATCCTGAGGGATCCCGGGAAGACATGACCCATGCGGTTCTTGGGTAAATGACACCTGCAGATTGGAGAAAACACGACGCCTGAGCGAATCAGAGAAGACAAAACCTGAATGATTCAGGGAAGACATGACACCTGTGACTCCGGGAACATGACCCCTGCGATCTTAGGAAAAACATGACACCTGAGTGATTCAGGGAATATTACCCCCGAGCGATTCAGGGACGACATTACACCCGAGCGATTCAGGGACGACATTACACCTGAGCGATTCAGGGAAGACATTACACCTGAGCGATTCAGGGAAGACATTACACCTGAGCGATTCAGGGAAGACATTACACCTGAGCGATTCAGGGACGACATTACACCTGAGCGATTCAGGGAAGACATTACACCTGAGCGATTCAGGGAAGACATTACCCCCTAGCGATTCATCACACTAGCGATTCCGGGAAGACATTTACACTTGAGCGATTCAGGGAAGACATTATACCAGAGCGATTCAGGGAAGACATTACCCTAGAGCGATTCAGGGAAGACATTACACTAGAGCGATTCAGGAAAGACATTACACTAGAGCGATTCAGGGAAGACATTACACTAGCGATCCAGGGAAGACATTATACTAGAGCGATTCAGGGAAGACATTACACTAGAGCGATGCAGGGAAGACATTACACTAGAGCGATCCAGGGAAGACATTACACTAGAGCGATTCAGGGAAGACATTACACCAGAGCGATTCAGGGAAGACATTACACCAGAGCGATTCAGGGAAGACATTACACCAGAGCGATTCAGGGAAGACATTACACCTAAGCGATTCAGGGAAGACATTACACCTAAGCGATTCAGGGAACATATGACACCCGGTGGTTACCGGGACGACATAACATCAGAGCGGATCGGGGAACAAGTGACACCTGAGCGGTATCAGGAATGACATCACGCCTGAGCGATTCAGGGAAGACTGGACCCCTGGGCCATTTTAGGGCAGCCGTAACCCTGAGAGGTTCAGGGAAATTCTGGCCCCTGAATTCAAGGAATACCACAGCCCCCCAGGGGGTGAAGATTTATGAACGTAATAGCGTGATTGGCAGGAGCCCAGGGTGACCGGGGCCTGCGCCTGGCAGTAAATCACAATCCTCCTTTCCCTCAGCAGCCCGGGGGTCAAGGGCAGCAGGCCAAACAGCCAGGCAGCCAGCGACTCGCCCGCACTGAGAAGCGGCGCCCACTGCAGACAGGGCGGCTGTGCTGCTAGTCCTGCCGCCCGGGACCCCCGCATCGGGGAACATAGTCAGGAAGAAGGCATGACCGCCACAGTGCCAACCTTCCCTGGCAGCCACAACAACCCAAACTGGTCAACAGATGACTTAACCACAGTAACCACAGTGCCGCATCTAAACTTCCTAACCTTGGTTGGCTTGCAGGCGTCTGAAGTATCGATGTAAACAGGGCGTAGATAAGGGGGGGGATAGGGGGGTTCAAACCCCCCCCAGGCGTGCCGCTGACCCGAACGCCCACATACTGTATTACTGCGGCGGGGCACGGGAGCGCATAGCTCCCTGTCCCGTCGCCGATCACCGCCATAGGCTTCAGGCCTGTGCCGGGACGCAGCACTGTGACGCGCCTGACTCATCCCGCCTTCCTCTGCAAGCAAGCGCCTGGCCCTGGACATAGGTGAGTATTTAGCTTTTCATTTTTTGTTCATTTTTTATTTTTTTTATTTCATGTGCCTACTTTGGGGGACATGTGAGGGGGGGACACACAGGAGGACATATTAGGGAAAATAAATCGAGTACATGATGGGGGGAATGTGGGGGCTGTATGGGGCCAAATTATTATGGGAGGGAATACTATGTGGGGGCAAATTAGTAGATGGGGCACTGTGGGGGCAAATTGCTAAATGGGGGCAAATTATTATGGGAAGGACTACTATCTGGGGGCAAATTTCTATATATGGCAGTGTAAGGGAAACTATTGTGTGGGGGCAATGTGGGGGTAATTTCTATGTGGGGAGAGTGTGGGGTAATTTCTTTGTGGGGACAGTGTTGGGAAATTGCTATGTGGGGGCAAATTACTATGTGGGGGCAAATTACTATGTGGGGGCAGTGTGGGGGCAAATTACTATGTGGGGCAGTGTGGTGGAAATTACTATGTGGGGACAGTGTGGGGCAAATTACTGTGTGGGGGCAAACTACTATATGGGAGAAGTTTGGGGGAAATTACTGTGTGGGGGAAAATTACTATGGGGGGATTACTATGTGGGGGCAGTGTGGTGGAAATTACTATATGGGGGTGTTGCTATTGGGGAGGCACTGTAGGGGCAATTCTATTATTTCTGGGGACACTATACAGGGATTATTGCCTGGAGCACAATAGAGGGTGGTATTATTACTCGGGGCACTCTAGGGGACATTATAGCTGCTGTGGACACTATAGGAACATTTGGGGTAATTTATCAAACTGGTGTAACGCAGAACTGGCTTAGTTGCCCATAGCAGCCAATCAGATTCCACCTTTCATATTTGACAGCCCTTTTGGGATTCCAGTTCTACTTTACACCAGTTTTATAAATTACCCCAATTATGTCTATTAGGGTCACTATTTTTTCAGCAGTATAGTACCTGGGGCATTGGGGGGCACAACGGGCACAGTATTGGGGGTGGCAGGATGACACTGTGGGGACACCAGGTTGAGGAGGTTGATGGAAAAATTGAGAAATCTAACGTGTCTGTGTTACAAACTGTAGAGACGAGATGCGGCTGAAAGAATTTGCCATGGTGGTCTGGGTCAAATGGAGGAGAAGAGGAAAAAGAAGGTCTACATGACAGGAGATGTCACTGGATGTAAGAGGTATGTGGTGCTGTATTCTCCTCCATGTCTTTTTTATTACAATTATATGTATTTTGAATTTGGCGACCAAATTTTTCAGTTTAGGACCCAATTTGGGGTATTTTTTTTTAGTCTAAAGATGTCATATGGCCTAAGAAGAGACTGTGGAGCTCATGAAGCACCGCAGCCTCTTCACACACCCTAATCACACCCCTGTGCTCCGCCTCCTGCACTGCCGCCTGCCAGCCCCGGACTAGTGTAATTTGAGAAAGCTGAACCCCCCCAGGAAAAAAAATTATCTACGGCCCTGGATGTAAATTGTCTTCTTAGTGCAAGTAGAGGGGAATGAGGAAGGGTACTAAAATGTTTGTAAGATAACGCACTTACTGTATATTAGTAGTGCGTTTGTGGTGTACTTCTACAGCCAATATTAGGTATTATAATGGAGAGATTAACATATGTGCAAGATACATAGGATATATAATATAAGGGGGGTGAGTGCATTATAAGCCTGTAAGTAATCTCCCTTTAAGAGTATATTGCCCAGATGATGCTAGAGCCTACAACAACAGCCCCATCATTCACACCAGCGGCGCCGTCCCCGCCTGCCCCCCTTTCCGGGCCGCGCCGCACCAACTTGCGGCGCATGCGCCGGAGGTGCCCGGTACCTGGAGGGGGGAGGCGACTGGGCGATGCATGCTCCGGCGGCCGGCGTGAGGCAGGGGGCCTGACGTGGAGCTACCGGCCGGGCTGCGAATCGGTGGAACACGAGGTGCCGGTGGCAGGCGCGTCTGCCCGGGCCGCAGATCGGTGATACTCTGCTAGGCTGCAGGGAGAGAAGCGGGGGTGCGTCCGCACTGCCGACAGGGCTCGGCTACCCAGCCGGGACCAACTTACCGGAGGCGCCGTGGTCTGGATTCCACAAGGACGCGAAACCGGAAGTGACGTCACAGCCGGTAACGAAACCGGAAGTGACGCCACGGACGGGCGGAACTGCAAAGAAACGAGCGCCCTCCTGCTTGGACTAGGGGGTTTAAATGGGGGAGGTCGCTCCACCCACAATTGCAGGCTGCACGCAGCCTTAACTATATATATAGAATAGGACATGTTGTATTTTTTCCAGGAACGGAATTGCGGACCCGGAAGTGCGGGTCCGCAATTCCGTATCAGGGCAGCACATCGTGCTGCCCCATAAAAATGAATGGGTCCTCAATTCTGTTCCGCAAAATGCGGAACGAAATTGCGGGCGTGTGAATGGAGCCTTAGGGTATGTCTACACATGACTGAAATGCTACAAATTTCTGCAACAGAAAGTCCACAGCAGAAAAAAAATGTACCAAATTGTGTGTCTTTGCTGTGGATTTCATTGCAGAAAGGATTTGACACAGATTTCACTTTGTATTGTAAAGAGAGAAATCTGCAATAAAAAATCTGCAGCATAAATTGACAAGTCATAGATTTAAAGTCTGCACCATTGGGTAATTTCTACTCTGGATTTTTTCCACAGCATATGGATGAGAATTGCTAAAAACAAATTCACTTTGCTGGTACTAAAAATCTGTGCAAAACTGCAGCATTTCAGTCATGTGTACAGTCGTGGCCAAAAGTTTTGAGAATGACACAAATATTAGTTTTCACAAAGTTTGCTGCTAAACTGCTTTTAGATCTTTGTTTCAGTTGTTTCTGTGATGTAGTGAAATATAATTACACGCACTTCATACGTTTCAAAGGCTTTTATCGACAATTACATGACATTTATGCAAAGTGTCAGTATTTGCAGTGTTGGCCCTTCTTTTTCAGGACCTCTGCAATTCGACTGGGAATGCTCTCAATCAACTTCTGGGCCAATTCCTGACTGATAGCAACCCATTCTTTCATAATCACTTCTTGGAGTTTGTCAGAATTAGTGGGTTTTTGTTTGTCCACCCGCTTCTTGATGATTGACCACATGTTCTCAATGGGATTAAGATCTGGGGAGTTTCCAAGCCATGGACCCAAAATGTCAACGTTTTGGTCCCCGAGCCACTTAGTTATCACTTTTGCCTTATGGCACGGTGCTCCATCGTGCTGGAAAATGCATTGTTCTTCACCAAACTGTTGTTGCATTGTTGGAAGAAGTTGCTGTTGGAGGGTGTTTTGGTACCATTCTTTATTCATGGCTTTGTTTTTGGGCAAAATTGTGAGTGAGCCCACTCCCTTGGATGAGAAGCAACCCCACACATGAATGGTCTCAGGATGCTTTACTGTTGGCATGACACAGGACTGATGGTAGCGCTCACCTTTTCTTCTCCGGACAAGCCTTTTTCCAGATGCCCCAAACAATCGGAAAGAGGCTTCATCGGAGAATATGACTTTGCCCCAGTCCTCAGCAGTCCATTTACCATACTTTCTGCAGAAGATCAATCTGTCCCTGATGGTTGTTTTTGTAGAGAAGTGGCTTCTTTGCTGCCCTTCTTGACACCAGGCCATCTTCCAAAAGTCTTCGCCTCACTGTGTGTGTAGATGCGCTCACACCTGCCTGCTGCCATTCCCGAGCAAGCTCTGCACTGGTGGCACTCCGATCCCGCAGCTGAATCCTCTTTAGGAGACGATCCTGGCGCTTGCTGGACTTTCTTGGACGCCCTGAAGCCTTCTTAACAAGAATTGAACCTCTTTCCTTGAAGTTCTTGGTGATCCTATAAATTGTTGATTGAGGTGCAATCTTAGTAGCCACAATATCCTTGACTGTGAAGCCATTTTTATGCAACGCAATGATGGCTGCACGCGTTTCTTTGCAGGTCACCATGGTTAACAATGGAAGAACAATGATTTCAAGCATCACCCTCCTTTTAACATGTCAAGTCTGCCATTTTAACCCAATCAGCCTGACATAATGATCTCCAGCCTTGTGCTCGTCAACATTCTCACCTGAGTTAACAAGACGATTACTGAAATGATCTCAGCAGGTCCTTTAATGACAGCAATGAAATGCAGTGGAAAGTTTTTTTGGGGATTAAGTTAATTTTCATGGCAAAGAAGGACTATGCAATTCATCTGATCACTCTTCATAACATTCTGGAGTATATGCAAATTGCTATTATAAAAACTTAAGCAGCAACTTTTCCAATTTCCAATATTTATGTAATTCTCAAAACTTTTGGCCACGACTGTAGACATAATTAGGGATGAGCAGAAGTGAGCTTCGAATCCTAGATCCGAATTCTCTTCACTTAGAACTTCGGATTAATGCTGTACGGAGATGCGTCCCTGTACAGCATTAAAATGTACAGCCTCCAATGAGGCTTAGTCAGTTATTCCCAAAGTCTCGCGTGTCTTTAGTGAATAACTTCGGTATTTGATTTTTAAACTGGAAAACCATTTTAAAATCCGAACTCGGCTTCAGTTCCGAGGTATGAATTGGAAGCTAAGCCGAGTTTGGATCCAAGTTTTAATATATTTTTCCAGTTTCAAAATCAAATACCGAAGTTATTCACTGAAGTCACGCAAGACTTTGGGAATAACTGACTTCGCCTCTTTAGAGGCCATACATTTGAATACCGTATGGAGATGGATCTCCGTATAGCATTAATCCGAAGTTTTAAGCTAAGCAACTTTGGATCTAGGATCATCCCTAGTCATAATGTCCTAGAGAGTTAGGTCTTTAGTAGAAGTTGTTTCAGAATTTCTGCATGTCTGCCCTCTCAGTGCCTTCACAAGAATACAGCTGGCCCTTTTCCCACCACAAGTATAATGCCAATGCGTTCTCACAAAGACGTCAGCTATGTGTGCAGACTGATGGAGCAGGCTGGACTATATAATTATTAGGTTATTTTTTAAATTTATTGTTGTCTTTTTATTATTCAAAATCACAATATATGACTTTTTTCAGAGTTTCTTTCTTTCTTTTCTTTTTTTTTTTTTTTTTTGAGGGGGGGGTACTAATGCTAATATGAGGTAAACACTTATTTAACAATGAATTTTCTTCTTCTGCAAGTTGAAGAAATATTTTTATCCTCTACAGAGATCCAGGGCATAACACAAGTAGATGAATATGGAGGTCATTCGAATAGATACATGTAAGTGAGCTGCAAATAATGTTGTAAAGTCCCCGCCAGTACACCTAGATAGGTTATGAGACCCAGTGACATACTTTTGAGAATGTCTGCCCTCTATTCCCATTATGGATTTAATTTAAAGAACTGGCTAATGCCTCCATCTGTAGAAACATTCGTATTTTATGTTAAATCACCATCTCATAACACTCGTATACAGCTCTCCTGCTTAAAGAATGTGAATATTTTATCTTCCTAAAGCTTTACTTGTGAAATAGATTCAATACAGTGAGAATTCCTGATTTACTTTTTGTTAAAGGGGTTACCCCACTAAAAGTATTAATTTCAATTAAGTATTATTGCAATACACATGCAGCATGCCGCCCCCATTCCTGTGGCTAGTAAAGATCGCTCTCCCAGACCAGGCCCGGCAGCTGTTCCATCTGTTTTATACACTGTCTATACTGTCACTGTATATAATTTCATTGTGTGATACTATTGAGGGTGCCCTGACCAAATCCTTTAGTCCTCCTCCTCCTGGATGGGCCCCTTCTGGGTCAGGGCCCCAAAGCAGCCGCTTCCCCTGCTTCCCCTATAGCTACACCCCTGTTCAAGTACTTTATTCTGGGGTACTGTCTATTTATGGGAGATGCAGATGCTTGATGGCCATGTGTGTGAAGCTGTTGCTTATCCACAGAAAGGGAAAATGAGAAGAAAAGGTAAAATGCACTGAAGGGCAGCATTTTTAATTGATGTTGTTAAAATTGTGTGTGTATTACTCCTTATAATTAAATTTTTCAATTTGTGTAATAATCTCTTTAAACTTTCTATTTATCAATGTGTTGTCAACTACACATCTTTAAGCTAGTTCCCAGCCAAAAACTGGGAACTTAAAATTGACTTTATGCATAATAAAATTCAGGTCTGCAGATATAAATGGATTTTACAATAGCCTGAGCAGTAGGTGCAGACACAGACAGCAGAGGGCCCCTGTGCAAGAACAGTACAGGTGAAACTCGAAAAATTAGAATATTGTGCAAAGTTCATTTACTTCAGTAATGAAACTTAAAAGGTGAAACTAACATATGAGATAGACTCATTACATGCAAAGCGAGATATTTCAAGCCCTTGTTATAATTTGGATGATTATGGCTTACAGCTTATGAAACCCCAAAGTCACAATTTTGAGGTACCCTTTGCCAGGGCTTGACAAATTTCCTTGGTGATGGACCATGTGATTGGAGCATGTGATCTGACATCACCACAGGTCCTTTAGCCCACAGTTCATCATTAAAGAAGTAAAGAAGAGACCGGGAACTACGCGAACAAGAGGAGAAGGTGAGTTAATTTTTTTTATTTTTTTTAACCCTCAATTGATCACCTACTAAGCATTCTGTTTTCAGAATGCTATTATTTTCCCTTATAACCATGTTATAAGGGAAAATAATATAGTGAATAGACTGTCACCTAGGAACCATGCGTGAAAATCGCACCGCATCCGCACTTGCTTGCGGATGCTTGCGATTTTCACGCAACCCCATTTACTTCTATGGGGCCTGCGTTGCGTGAAAAACGCAGAATATAGAGCATGCTGCGATTTTCACGCAACGCACAAGTGATGCGTGAAAATCACCGCTCATTTGAACAGCCCCATTGAAATGAATGGGTCGGGATTGCACCCGCGCGGAATACTCGCCCGTGTGAACGCAGCCTAAGTCGGATCTTTAGATTCTTTTAACCTGAGACTCATTTGATTCTTTCTAGACTCCCTCCTGTACTTGTGTCAGTGACCCAGAGCTGCTAGTGCTTGCATTGCCTCAGCTCTGATTGGTTGGTGGGTGGGGAGGGGAGGGGCTGGCAGAAGCAGCTTCCACTCTAGGATCAGATTACACTCCTCCCGAGTCCCTCCCCTCCCTGCTGCCAGCGTCTCACTCTCTGTGTGTGCTGTGACTCACTGACTCAGACTGAGGAGCTGTTTCAAACGGTGCTGCCTCCGGACAGAACGGCAGCTCCGCACCCATCGCCCGGGCACCTTTGAAAACGGGCTGACAAATACCCAAGCGCCAGGACTAAATTCCTGGTCGCCATGGCGACCTGGCGCATGGGATTTGTCGAGCCCTGCCCTTTGCTCAGGGGGTATGGATTAATTAGCTGACTAGAGTGTGACACTTTGAGCCTAAAATATTGAACCTTTTCACAAAATTCTAATTTTAAGTTGCATTAATGCAATTCCTTTTAAGTTGCACTACGGAAATAAATGAAATTTTGCACGATATTCAAATTTTTCGAGTTTCACCTGTATATGGGCCTCTTGCTTTGAAATTGCTCATCACAGACCACCTCCTGTATATTGCTTTATAATAATCCACTGGTAATTGTGAGCCAAAAACTGATTAGTGATGTTCCCTATATGTAACCTGTTTAATGAACAATTTGAACATATGGTATGTCTGCCCGTGCTGGGCAGATCTGCTGTAGGTATAGTTATGGTACTCAGTATAGTCAGCCCTGTGTAATACTGCTTTATCTGCATAGACAGAACAAAGGCAACCCCTCCCCTCCCCTCAAATATTTCTTGCTAGGGGATCCTCAATTTCTAACATATGACAAAGGAGAATGAGCAGGTGATGTAGCTGTTCTGTCATTAATGTATAGGACTGCCGAAATTAGATTACTTTCCATATCAAAATCTAAGACAGTAGGCCCCCATGTTAAAAATATCGTATACCACACAGCATACTTTTTTTTTACTGGATACCTCTGTATGGAATAGCACAGTCTGCTGAACTATGCCATGAAGTTAAAAACTGAATACATGGTGGATGTATTCTGTTTTTAAGAAAACACTCCATTCGCCTCTGTCAGTATAATGGGGTCCGACTTACACCTGTCAGCAATGTTTGAATGTGTGTCAGTTTTAGTTACTAAGTCATTAACATTTTGTTTTCTTGCGGTGGCAATTTTTAATAGAAGTGACTACAGAAAGTGCATCCATATTGGATATCACTTTTAAATCAGCATAATGATAATTTCTGAGAAATTACTTCAAAGTAACAGCCAATATGGCTGCACTTTCTTTTGTGAGTTTTTAAAAAATGGCCATCACAAAATGACTATTGGTAAAATAAAGATAATTATGATGTCTAATGTGTAGTGAGCAAAATCATTCACATATACTTTCTTTGGAAATTACTTTTTTTTCGTAAGGAGAGAGCATACAGAACTTAGCGTCAAAATTGCTGAGCTGAATTGTACTAATAAAAAGTTGACTGACGAGAAAACAAAACTACAAAGAAGTCTTGATTTAGCAGAGGATACCAACACTCGTCTGACTGAAGAGATAACTGACCTAAAAAGTAAAATAAAAAGGTAAGTGGGATTAGTAAACTCATCCAGTGGTATACACACCATTGAGGCAGGCCTTGGGCAAATTATATTTTGGTAATGCTACTTACATAGAGTGCACAATGGGGGTTTGTTGAGGAAAGCATCTGCACAGCAGGCAGTATGCACTAGAAGGGCTCTCTTTATAATGGTCACCTCTTCTTTGGGCTTCATCCATCATGCAACTAGTATAACTTAAAAGTAATTTATGGTGTTTCAGAGAAGATTTAAAAAGATTGTATAATTAAATGTCCAGATATCACAAAACTATTCCATTCAATATGTGTGGTTTCCTTTCATATTAATACATATTGTCTAGATCCCATTAATATTTAGTATAGGGTTAAATGTTGTTTAAATGTCCCTCTATATGGCAATGGACGTTCGATTCTCCCTGTTAATTATCCACACTATCGCGCGTTATAAATTTGTTACTCACTGTTAGATTACAGGAGCGGAGATGAGTGCCTGCCGTGGCGTCCCACGTGGTGTTCGGCACAGATGAATCTTACCTCCAGGAGGAAAGATTCGTCTGTGCCGAACACCACGTGGGACGCCACGGCAGACACTCATCTCCGCTACTTTACATCTAACAGTGAGTAACAAACTTCTAATGCGCGATAGTGTGGATAATTAACAGGTCAATCTGGTGGGACCGCGCTGCTCCTCATTCCCACAGAGCTTTTTTCCTCGAATGCAGGTATTCACTTAATCCGGCTCAAGACAGACACCTCTAGATTAAATCGCAGTATACTTCCACACAGGTTGGAAAGCTCAGCATGTCATCTCTGTATGGTTCAGAACCACCCACACCTCTATGCCGAGCCGTCGTGGGCTATCTGCAAGATGTCATAAACCGCACAATAGTGAGAGTACCACCAGTGCAGTTAAAATCCTCTGTTTTTTTATACTCACAGAAAGAAAGTAATTTTTCAGCATGTCATTACAACAATGGTCTTTCGCACAGCCCGACCCGGGTTTCGCATGTAGCTTCGTCAGCGCCCCTGCCACATGGCCCCCCATCTATAGTGCCTGCCACATGTCCACCATCTATAGTGCCTGCCTGCCACATGGCCCCATCCTGTTGTCACATACCTTGCCTGGCCAGCCCAGTGACAGGTCACCGATCTGCGCTGTGGTGCTGCTGCTCCTGGCTGTCGCAATGTTTGTTCCGCCTGCCACAGCCGCTCCCTCAGTCAGGTCAGTACTGTGGGCAGGTCTAATACAGCCTGTGCGCTGCCGGCTTGTACCGGCCAGATTCCTGTATTGGCAGACACAGGCAGGCAGTAAAATCAGGGCGGGCGGTGCCGCTGCTGCTGTGAAGGGGCCCGGAGGGGGAGGGGTTGCGGCTGCACCGCTGCTGCTGTGAAGGGGCCCGGACGAAAAACGTTATTAGTAAGATGAATGATCACATTATAAGACACCAAGAAGAAACTGTCACACTGCCGGGCCTCTTGTCATCCCGGACCCCAAAGCAGCCGCTTCCCCGGTACTTACGCCACTGCCGCCATACAGTGACTAGATACTTCCATACAGTGACCAGATAAAACCACCATATAGTGACTCGATAACACCTCCATTCAGTGACTGGATACTTTCATACACTGACCAGATAGACGGTCATACAGTAACTGGATAACACCACCATACAGTGACTGGATAGCACCGCCATACAGTGACCAGATATAAGGGTATAAGAGGGCACAGTACAGGGAATGACTAGGGGCACTGTACAGGGTGTGGTAAGAGGGCACAATGCAAGGTATAAGGGGGGCACAGTCCCATGACCCTGTGATGTTAGAAGGTCCTTATGATGCATGCAGTTTAGACACCACCATAATGAGAGGCAGAGGAGTGAGACAGGGGCCCGGGCCCTGGATGGACAGGAGAGGTGGACACAGCAAGTAGGTGGAAGGGGCTCTGAGGGGGGTTCATACAAGAAGTAGTGGCAGGAGATGTGTGCAGGGCAATATGAGATAGGAGGGTGGAACAGGAGCTCTGGGTACATGAGGGAGGAAAGGAGACAGCAGGGGCTCCATGAGGATAGGAGATAGTTCCCTGACCCCCCTTGCCCGTCAGGAAATAAGAACGTACGGAATAGAGGTAATATCGGCTTCTGTCTATGCCGGCCTGTGGTGCTGTATGCACCAGTGGTGCTGTATACAACTCCTCATGTCCCTTCTGACAACTGCAGTAGAATGTCTTTCCCAGCAGAATGTGCAATGAGCAGGATACGGGTATACGCTGACGCCACTTATGCAGTGGGTCAGGATATTGGTAGATTATAGTTTATGTTTTGTTCGTGACGCCAATTGCAGCGTGCGCAGGGTACTATCACAGGGCCCTCACAAGGTGTTATAACGCACGTCCCAGGTTAGGATTGCTAGAGTGGTGTTATTGCCTATAATGTCTCTGTATGGTGATGATAATGGTGTCAACAGTGTCTCCTACATGGGTATGGCTGGACTCCTGGCTCACTTGCAATAAATTGAGTGTAGTGATAGTAGGAGTAATAAAGGAATTTTGCACCAAAAATTGATGTCCAGACCTTTAGATGAAGTTCAAACTTTTCTTTACTGAAGATAACTTTCATCCAAGCAGAATACAGCTTTGGTCTTTGGTCTCTGGTCCCAGCAGGTTTTGGCAATGACTGGCAGGTATAAATCTTCTGCACTCTAAATCTGGAGCTTGCAGACGTCTGCTTGTTAGCTCTATAACTGTGGCAGGAATTTATCTTCTGTGCTTCTCTATATCTTCTGCTTGGTGGGGACTGACTAGCTGATAAGGAATATGGCTTCTAGGTCTTTGGACTTTACTGACAGATAGTTTCTCAGGGGATGCTTTTGTCCTGGAACTCTGGAGGTTGTCTGCTTTCTTGTCACCCAGCTAAGGCTGCAGGGCTCAGTCTGGGTATGTGATCAATGTCTCAGCCGAGACAAGATCATGGATTTCTTCCCTATGCAGGGGATCTCCTACACACACACCCTAACCCTAGCAGGGGGTGGGCTACACTGACTCTAACTTCCTTCTCCACCCAAGGTGCAGGATGTGGGAACAGTCCACACTTCCACAGAGGGGGAGCTAAGCTGGAATGATCCATTCCAGCCTAGATATACTAAACTGAAACGAATTCCTTACCAATCCATTGCTGCCACCTGCTTCCTATGCAATAAAGCTGACCTGTTACTTTCATTGTCTGGGTCAGTAAGATTACAACTAAAGATGAGCGAATTTTTCAAAAATTCGATTCGGATGGTCCGCAGAATTAAAAATTTGCTTCAATCCGAATTTGCGGCGAATCGCGTTAAAAAAACTGCTATTTCCTGGCTACAGAGAGCCTTTATAGTAGTTTAGAACACTGTGTCTTTCATTAAGACGCAAGTTTGTGTTAACGTCACTGATTATTTTGCCCTTCCTCTGATTCGTCCGAACAATAACCCCCAAAAAACGAATCCGCTCTGTTGAGCATCCACCTTAGAACATATAACTGCACCCCTGAACGGCAAATTTATTTATTTTTTTTCCACTTAACACTCCACAAACGGGCTTTAGAACATAAATACACCGCTGAACGGCAAATAGGACCTTACTTTTTTCCACTTATACACACCACAGAAGGCTTTAGAACATATAACTGCACCGCTGAACGGCAAATATATTTTACTTTTGCCACTAATACACGACAAAAAGGGCTGTAATTTTCACACTTCACCACACAATGGCAAATACTTTTTTTGTGCCACTAATACACTCCACAAAAGGCTTTAGTAAATATAACTGCACCGCTGAATGGCAAATAATATATATTTTGTTGGCACTAATACATGCCAAAAAGGGCTGCAACTTTCTCACTTCACCACACAACAGCTAACAAGCCCTTTTTTTCCCACTAATACAAGCCAAAAAATGCCTTAGAATATATAACTGCACCGCACAAGGGCAAATAAGACGTAGAAATATTTCCTTGTAATAAACCCTGTTAATGGCTGTATCACACAGCACTTGCACCCTAATAAGAACAGTTTGCTGGAATTGCAGAGCTGTATAATGGCAATTTGGAGCCTGTTCAACATAAATGCTGTGGAATGATTCCTCCCTATCCTTTCCCTACACCTTGAATGATCTTTCCCTGAAATTGTAAATCGTTTTTTAGCACAATTAAGTTTTTTCTAGCATTGTCCCTAGCGCCTGCTGACATCTCTCCTTGCACTAAGTACACAGAAAAATAGCATAATCCAAGATGGTTGAGGCTATTTATAGGGCTCTGACATCACAGGGCTGGCTGGCTGCTGATTGGCTGCATGCATGGCATTATGGGTGATTCCGCCTTACCAGAGTTCCTTGCTCCATGTCCTCACACGTGCAGCAGCCATTTTAGGAAAAAAATGTGTTTCGTTACCACGAAGCGTGAGGAAATTCGGATTCGGTGCAAATCAAATTTTTCTTGAAATTGGGATCGAATTCCACTTCGTCAACTTCGATTTGCTCATCTCTAATTACAACAATACCACATATGTATAGTTTTTCTTGTGTGGGAAAAGACCGTAATTAGACTTACCGGTAATTCTGTTTCCTTGAGTCCACCATGATGGCTTAACCTGGAGATTGACCCCTTGACCTCTGTAGGGGCAGGAACACAGAGAGTTTAAAAGGCCACCACCCACTCTCACCCTCAGTGCTTTCCAAATTAGCAAGTGGGTGCAGCCTTAATTTTATATAATATTATTTTTTTTTATTATTATTATTATTATTTTTTTTTTTTAATTATATATATCAATTTTTTTTTATTTTTATTTATACTCAAACCTTCTTTAAATATTCAGGGGGGGGAATATATCAGCCGTCAGGGTGGACTCAAGGAAACAGAATACCGGTAAGTCTAGTTACGGTCTTTCCATTTCGTCCACCATGACGGCTTAACCTGGAGAACTACCAGATTATTTATTAGGGTGGGTGGATTCGGTAAAATACAAATGCAATAGCACTCTGCAACCAGCACTCTGCCTGCCTCCATGCTGGATGCTGAATGAGGCATTGGTGTACATTTTGGCCAAAGCGTAATAAGCCACTCACCACGTCAAGGTCGCCTCTATGAGTGGTCCCTAACACTAATTCCTACCTGTTATGGGCCATGACAGCCACACAAAGTCCAGGGAATGCAGGTACAGCATACACGCCAAGCACACTCTGCTTTCAACCCCAAAACGTTAATTCGGTAGTGTTTAATAAAGGTATTAATACTGGACCAGGTCGCTGCTCTGCAGATTTTATCTAAGGAAACACCTCCTCTTTCTGCTCATGAGGAGGCCACCGCTCTTGTGGGATGAGCCCTTATCTCTGTAGGATTATCATCACCCGCCATCTGGTAGCAGCAAGATATGGTGGACCTGATCCAGCGCCCAATGGAGGCTTTGGATGCTTTCTTTCCTTTGCTTGGACCAGCAAACTGAATGAAAAGATTATCTTCCTTCCTGAATTCTTCTGTTGCCTTTAGGTACTGTAAGACAGTATCTCGAACATCCAGGAGTTGGTATTGATCCTCAGATGTACTCGACACCTCTTTAGGAAATAATGGGAGGACAATTTCCTGGTCTCTATGAAAGTCAGAAACGACCTTCGGAAGGAAACCCGGATCCAACCTTAATACTATTTTGCCGGGAAACACAGAAAGATAGGGTTCTCAACAGGAGAGTGCCTGGATCTCTCCTAAACGTCTAGCTGATACATATTAAGAAGGCAACCTTGAGCGTCAGGTGTTTTAGAGAAATGTCCTGTACTGGGGTAAATGGTGGTTTCATTAGTCCTTTCAGGACCCGGTCTAAGTCCCACTGAGGGGCCAGAGGTGTTATGGATGGTCTTAATCTCGAGGCAGCCCTTACGAATCTTCTCACTCATCTATGGCTGGCCAGGTCTGTGTCATAGCATGCTCCTAAGGCCGAGATCTGTACTTTAAATGTACTAGGTCTCAAGCCCAAATCCAGCCCCTTTTGGAGAAAATCCAGAATATTTATGATGTTTGGGGGAGAATTTACCGGAGGGTTCTGACCCAGCCAATTGCAGTATTTCCTCCAGATCTTAAGATATATCGCGGAGGTGACTTTTTTCCTGCTAGATTTAAGGGTATTGATGACCTTTTCAGAAAGACCCCTACTTTTTAATACCTCGTGCTCAGGATCCATGCTGACAATTTTAATAGACCTGGATTCTGATTGAGGATCGGACCCTGCGATAAAATGTCCTCTCGGAGGGGAATTCTCCATGGTTTCTCCAGCGCTAATTCCTTTAATATCAGGAACCAGTTTCTCTTTGTCCAGTATGGGACCACTAGGATCACTGTTACCGGGTCGGACCTTATCTTTTGTAGTACTCCGAGGATTAATGCCCATGGAGGGAAAGCATAGGCGAGATCCCAGGTCCATTTGATTGAGAATGCGTCCACCGCCCAAGGGTCTTCCCTGGGGTTTGCCCGACCTTCGCATTTTCTTTTGCTGCGAATAGATCTATCTGAGGGGTTCCCCACCTTTTGGAGATCTGTCTGAACACTTCTGGATTTAGGGACCATTTTTTTCCGCCCAAAAGAATATTCCCCTCGCCAGTTCTTCTAGACTTGGAGACCTTGTGCCTCCCTGGTGTTTTAAGTATGCTACCGCCGTCACATTGTCGGAGAGAATCTTCAGGTGCTTTCCGAGTACTATCTTTTGGGATGACCTTAGTGTCTCCCAGATTGCCCTTAGTTCTTGGTAGTTTAAAGATCTTGCTTTTATGTCTTCTGTCCATCTGCCCTGGTAGATTGAGGAACCTAATCTCGCCCCCCATCCAGTGCCGCTTGCGTCCGTGAACACCTGAATCTCTGGATCTTTTATCTAACTTACTCCTTTTGACAGGTTTGTCTTTTCTACCCACCAATTCAAATTGGACCTTACGTGAATGGGGATGGATATCTTTTTCTCTAAAAGGAGGACTGTTTCTTGTCACAATTCTTCAGGATCCATGACTGGATTATCCTGGTATGAGCCTGGGACCACAATACCGATGTTATGCAGGAGGTCATTGTTCCCAATAGACTCATGGCATTGAGTATGGAGCACTTGGTCTGACCCTGAAATTTTTTTGTTTTTCCTATGAAGGATATTAATTTTTCCTGAGGAAGAGATGTCATCTGAGCTCTTGAATCTAAAAGTATTCCAGCCATGAACTGGAAGTGGTTTACCACTCCGGTGCTGTCTAACAGGGCAAACCTGAGATATTTTTGAGAGTTTTCGTGTATCGGGACGTGATAGTAAGCGTCCTTTAAATCTATGGACGTCATGTAATCTCCCACTTGGATTAGAGGAGTGATGGACGTTATAGATTCCATTTTGAACCTTCTGTAAACAATGGATGTATTTAATCCCTTCAGGTTTATGATGGTACGAAAGGAGCCGTTTGGCTTCTGTGCCAAAAATAGGTTGAAATAATAGCCCCTTTCTTCTTCTGAATAAGGGACCTTTACTACCACGCCTGACTATCAACTGCACAACACCCTGCCATATCCTTTCCAGAACTTTTGAGCTGTGAGAGGTTATCCGAAACTTTTTTGGAGGGGTTGAGGAAAATTCTATCCGATAACCGTATTCTAAAATATCCAAGGCCCAGCGGTTCTGGGTCGTGGTTTCCCAAAAGGGTAGAAATCTCCTCAACCTTCCTCCCACTCTGGCGTCATTGCTTGTCAGGCTGTTTGTTTTGGGGAGTAAGGAGGAAACCTCTGCCCTTTCCTCCTTTTTGGTAGCTCCACCTACCTGTTTTCCCTTTCCCCCATAGGACCTGCATTGGGTGTTAAAGGGACGAAAGGGCTTCTTTTTGTTTTCCTCAGGGAATTCCTTCTTTTTATCGGCTACTTTCTCGAGTATAGAATCCAGTATGGGACCAAAAACATATTCTCCTGAAAAAGCGATAGAGCATAATTTAGACTTTGACGCTCTATTGCCTCCCCAAGATTTCACCCACAGGGCACTCCTAGCGGAATTAGAAAGATCAGCATCCTTGGCGGCAAACCTCACGGACTCGGCTGAGGCATCCGCCAAAAATGCTGTAGCTGATTTGAGGAGACGAATGGAATTTAGAATTTCCTCTCTCGGGGTTTTGTTCTTAAAGAGGACCTTTCACCGATTCTTACCCTATGAACTAACTATACAGACATGGAGAGCGGCGCCCGGGGATCTCTCTGCACTTACTATTATCCCCGGGCGCCGCTCCGTTCTGCCGTTATGCCCTCCGGTATCTCCGCTCACTAAGCTATAGTAGGCGGAGATACCAGTCCCTAAGTTATGGTAGGCGGAGTCTGCTCTAGCGCTGGCCAACCGCAGCGCAGAGCTCACAGCCTGGGAGGTTATTTTCTCCCAGGCTGTGAGCTCTGCAATGCGATTGGCCAGCGCTAGGGCAGACTCCGCCTACCATAACTTAGGAAACGGAGATACCGGAGGACATAGCAGGAGAACGGAGCGGCGCCCGGGGATAATAGTAAGTGCAGTGAGATCCCCGGGCGCCGCTCTACATGGCTGTATACTTAGTTCATAGGGTAAGAATCGGTGAAAGGTCCTCTTTAATATGGTTTTCAAGCTCGTTAAGCCAGAAGTACATGGATCTAGATTTTAGGAGAGAATCCGCTTTTCTTTCCATCGGATCCTGTAATTGGGAGGAGTCCGCAGAGGGAAGGGAGGTCTTCTTGACCACCTTTGCCACCTGGACGTCGATTTTTCGGAATCTCGTTAAATATTTTTATGTCGGTTGGGTCAAAGAGTAATCTATTTTTGAATTCTCTGGGGACTCCCAGTCTCCTCTCAGGGTCCGTCCACTCATCCATGATCATATCCTTTATATTTTCATTTACTGGAAATACTTTAGATTTCTTGGCTCTGAGCCGCCCAAACATTTTGTCTTGGACCGATCGAGGTTTTTGTACCTCCTCTATGCCCATGGTTGCTCTTACGGCATCTAATAATTCCTCCATCTCTTCAGAAGAAAATAATTTTTTTTCCTGTCCTCCACTATCTCTCCCTCTGACAGTGCGTCTACGTTCTGTCTAGAGGTGGAAGCGTCTTCGTCCATGTCCTCTGATTCAGAGGAGGATGGAACGGACACTCCATGTCAGAGGGGCAGATCTGAGAGATGCTAGCGAGGATTTTATCTCGCTCTGAATCATTGATTTGACCTCCATAAGTATGGATGGTTGCTCCTCTTTAACAAGCTCATTAATACAGACTTGGCAGAGCTTCTTTTTATGATTTTCCGGTAATCTTTTGCCACAAGTAGCACATGTAGGGATCTTGACCTTAGTTCTGGGCTCTTTAATTCCCTAAAAGAGGAGCAACCCAGTATCAGTAAGCTATTGCAAGAGGTACATAACAACATGATACATATTTTCCTTTCCCCACAGGGGGACTCACGATCTGAGCAGCCGAGGGGGTATCTATAGAGTCCATCTGGTCTGCAGGGGTATCGGGGGCCAACATCTGGAGCAGGAGCCTTTACTGGGACGCTAGACCTTTCAAATCTCCCGCCTTGCAGTGATGGATGCGGCGTCTGACGTCATCTTTGTGCTCGTGCGTCCCGTCTCATAGCTCCGCCCCCTCAACCTCCTTCCGGCTGCGGCTTCACACATGGGTCAGCGAGCAGCGCGTTCGACAGTGCGCGGTCAGATTCCTACAGGAGGGAAGGGGGACCCTGCGCTTTGGGGAGGGATTCAGGCACCCGCAAGAGCAGGAACGAGATCCACTCCATATTCCTCCTCTGCCCAGCTTAGGACAAAGCCCCCAGAGGGCAGAGGGAAGGGATAAGCGATCCCAAAGGTACCAAAAAAAAAACAAACGCTGTGATCTTCTCACCTCCAACAGGAGGTCTCTCTGTGAGGTGCCCCCCGTAGGGACAGGAAACACTGAGGGTGAGAGTGGGTGGTGCCTTTTAAACTCTCTGTGTTCCTGCCCCTGCAGAGGTCAAGGGGTCAATCTCCAGCACTAATTTTTGTTTGCATCACCATATTCTTGCCCCCATACCTTTTTTTTTAAAATGTGTATGGAGCTGTGTTAGGGCTCATTTTTTGCAGGGCAATCTGTTCTTTTCATTGATACCATTTTGGGGGTTGGTATGACTTTTGGACCACTTTGCATTACATTTTTTGTGGGAGGTTAAGCTGCCAAAAAATGGCAAATCGGGCCTTTTGATGTTTTTTCCATTTCGCCTTTTGCCGTATGGGATAAATATTTTTATATTTCAATAGGGTATTTTTGCATGTGGCAATACCCATGATGTTTATTTTTTTAATTGTTTGTATTTTACTTTTGGGGAAAGAGGGGTAATTTGAATTTATTTATTCTTTTACACTTTTTTATAGTTTCCCTAGGAAACTATAACAAGCAATCATTAGATTGATTCTCTCATAGACTTCAATGCTAATGCATTAGCACTGGAGTCTATGAGAAAATTACTGTTTTCCTATGGAGCCCTGCCACCGGCAGGCTCTCCATAGGAACTAATGTGCAGCAGCCTCCTGTCACTCAGGAAGGCAGGGGCTGCTGCACACACACTCCAGCTCCCCCGATCCTCACAGGTAGGAGTCGGAGCATGGCCGGGAGCCTGCGATCCCAGTTTTTATCATCGCAGATGCTGTGCTTACATTTTACCACGGCATCTGAAGGGTTAAAACAGCAGGCACTTGGTGGCTATGGCACCCTTTGCACGTGCAAGCAGGCGCCATATTTAAAGTCCCATACCCCGATGTATATATACGTAAGGCGGTCAGGAAAGCGTTAACTGACCCAGCCATATTGCTAAAATCTTGTGCTAAACAGCTCCAACGCATGCCGATATTCATGAGCTCATGCTGCCTCTCCCATCCACCTGCTGCTGATTCACATGGAAAAAGCTGTCTTGGCATGTGCTGGAGATGTTAGAACCTAGCAGCAATCAACTGGTTACAGATTCCCTTTAAAACCTGCTTTCTTCTGATACATCATTTAAAGTTTGATAATATGTATATTTTAGTTCCCAGCAGGCCATGCAACATGCTCGGTCCATTTGGAATGAGCTTGAAGATACGAAGATATTCGTCAAAAACCTAGAAGACAAAATTAGTGTTGTAATTACTGAAAAAAAGCAAATGGTTAGTAAAGTTCAATAAACAGATCACATACATTCATCTAATTTTAAGCATAAATTTTTGGAATTTTAAGGATGTGTTCAAATGGTTAACTACTGACAAGGACTTTGGCACATTTTCGATGACAAAATCCACGTAGAAAAAAAACACATAAATGGAATGTGTCATCATAAAATGGCCTATTACTTAGATTTAAGTCACAGGCATAATCCGTGTCCTCCCACTGAAAACAGTGCAAGTTATCTACTCCCTTCTGGTCCTCAGCTGTGTCATGTGACCAAGATACTGACTCTCCAACTGACACACTGGGGGAGATTTATCAACTCGTAGATTGTAAGCCCTCACTCGCAGGGCCCTCTCTCCTGCTATACCAGTTGTAATTTGTCTTGTTCATGCTTGGTGCAATTGTCTGTATTATGTATGTATACCCCTTTTCATATGTACAGAGCCATTAAATGAATGGCACTTTAACCCCTTCTACCCCTGGCCAGTTTTCGCCCTCCTGTCCAGGTCGTTGTCACGGTGGGGAGTGGGGAAACCCCCCCACCGTACAATATAAAGGGATAAAGGGGGAAGCAGCTAGGCCAGGACGCCGGAATCAGGGAGCAGGTCACCTCCTATTGCGTCCCTAATCCTCACCCTAACTCCTCACCATATGAGCGGACCTGGATGGTAGGACGGCTCATACCAGGATACCTATGGCCCTGAGTCGCCCTGATAATCCCTCACATAGGAGCAGGGGAGAGACGACCTGTTCTTCCCAGACAGGGATGAACAGGAGTCTCAAATGGCCTAGTAGCAGGGAAAAAAGAAGCCCATACACAGCTAGAGGATCGGCAGGCAAAAACAACAAGACTACTCACTTACCTGCCGATGCCTCCACAACTGGAACCCGTGCATAAGTACAGGAGCCAGAACACACTGCAGGTCACAATACAAACAACCCACACAGGAATCCAGCATACCAACTCTGCCAGAACTCCCCATGCTCACACAGTGCATGGCAGCCCCAAGCAGTGCTGCAAACAGGCTTCAACATACAGGGCAAACGTCTTGCACACATGCAGGGACAAACACCAACAACAGCCCAGACATGTAACAACAAACAAGACATACAACAAACCCTGAACATAAACCCACACCAAACATACAACAAGTGAGGTTGGGTACATAGAGGATACAAGGGAGAAACTGGGAAGGCCTTGATGACCACAAGGGTGGCCCTCACTGGACAGATGGTAAAGCCAGGAGCAGTGAACCACCAGCACACACCAAGCCTGGAGGAACACTGAGCTACAGGCATCCAGCAGAAGCTAAATAGCCCAAAGCGACCACACCCAATCAGGGAGTTAACCCTTACAGCACCAGACAGTGGAAGGCTACAACTTAAAGGAGAAGTGCACACACCAGGCAACATGTTGCCACCGGCAACAGCATGCGTGGCAAGCATGTCCCGGTGCACACAGCCAAAGCCAAGACACTGCCACCACATGCCATAACAGCAACACGTTGCCACCAGCAACAGCATCCGTGGCAACCATGTCACGGCGCACACAGCCAAAGCCGAGACACTGCCACCACATGCCTTAACAGCAACAGGTTGCCACCGGCAACCGCAAGCATGGCACAAGTGTCACGGCGCACACAGCAAAGGCTGTGACAGCCATTCTTTGCAAAATCTGTGGTAATAACTTTAGAACACTTTTACTTATCCAAGCCATTCTGAGCTTCTTTTCTCGTGACACATTGTACTTCATGACAGTCATAAATTTGAGTTAACATATTTTACCTTCATTTATGTAAAAATCCTAAATTTACCCAAAAATCTGAAAAATTCGCAATTTTAAAAATCTCCATTTGTCTGCTTTTAAAACAGATAGTGATACCTCATAAAATATATATTACTTAACATTCCCCATATGTCTACTTTATGTTGGCATCATGTTGTAAATGTAATTAAAAAATTTTAGGACGTTAGAAGGCTTAGAATTTTAGAAGCAAATTTTAACATTTTTAAATTTCACTTTTTTGGCAGATTTTCCATTTTAATCAATATTTTCCTGTAACACATCAAGGGTTAACAGCCAAACAAAACTCAATATCTATTACCCTGATTCTGCAGTTTACAGAAACACCCCACATGTGATGGTAAACTGATATAAGGGAGCACGGCAGGGCGCAGAAGAAAAGGAGCACCGTATGGTTTTTGGAAGGCAAATTTTTTTTTGGAAGGCAAATTTTTTGGTGGAAGAGTTGACGTTTTTATTGGTACCATTTTGGGGTACATATGATTTTTTGATCATTCTTTATTATACTTTAAGGGGCAAGGTGACCAAAAAATTTATTGTTTTGGCACAGTTTTTATTTATTTATTTATTTTTACAGCATTCACCTGAGGGGTTAGGTCATGTGATATTTTTATAGAGCACGTTGTTACAGATGCTTTGATACCTAATATGTCAATTTTTTTTTATTTATTTCACTTTAAAACAATAATAGCATTTTTGAAACAAAAAAAACATATTTTAGTGTCTCCATAGTCTGAGATTCATAGTTTTTTTTATCCGATTATCTTATGTAGGGTCTCATTTTTTGCGGGATGAGGTGACGGCTTGATTGGTACTATTTTGGGCAACATACTCCTTCTTGATCGCTTAGTGTTGGGCTTTTTGTGATATAAGGTGAAAAAATGGCTTATTGGGAACAGTTTTTTTATTTATTTTTTACGGTGTTTACCTGAGTGCTTAGGTCATGTGATATTCTAATAGGGTAGGTCATTACGGATGCAGCTATACCTAATATGTCTACTTTTTTATTAATTTCACTTTAACACAATAATAGCATTTTTGAAGCAAAAAGAAATATGATGTTTTAGTGTCTCCATATTCTGAGAGCTATAGTTATTTTTTTTTGGGGCGATTGTCTTAGGTAGGGGCTCATTTTTTGTCGGATGAGGTAATGGTTTGATTGGTACGATTTTTGGGGGCATATGCCTTTTTGATCGCTTGGTGTTGCACTTTTGTGATGTAAGGTGACAAAAATGGCTTTTTTTCAGACAGTTTTTATTTTTAATTTTTTACAGAGTTTATCTTATGGGATATCTTATACCTAATATGTGTGTTTTTTTCATTAATTTTTTTTATTATAAAATCAAGGGAAAGGTTTTTTGTTTTTTTTTTGCTTGAAATGTTATTTTTTATTATTAAAAACACTTTTTTATTTATTTTTTTACTTTTTTTAAACTTTATTTCTGTCCCAATATGGGACTTCAACTGTATTGTAATGCATTGCCTATTAGGAGGTTGCCTAGGAAACCAAGCCTGGGGCTGGATCTTCTCGGCTTCCATAGAAGGCAGGTCCCGATGCCTTGCAAGGCATTGGGCAGCCTCTGCAAGGCATCAGGTGACTTCTCACCCATTGGGTTCCCGTCACTGCAGAACGGGGACCCGATGGGATCCCTCACTGACCGCAAATCCCTTCTATGCCATGGTCAGCACTGACCGCGGCATAGAGGGGGTTAATCCGCTGTCATTGGCTTTTACAGCGATGTCGGTGGATACAGCAGGGCCCGGCTATCAGCGACTGCCGGGCCCCTGCAGTTCTCCGGGGCCTGCCTGATCACCATGACGTAATAGTAAATCAAATAAAGCAATTCCTTGATGTCACTAACAGGAATAAATAGGAAAACTGACATTCTGTCAACACATAATACCGTACCTCCCAACATTTAAAAATCCCAAGGAGGTACAACATCAATTGCGAGTGTAGCAATTTTTTTGCTATGCTAAGCTGTGCCTCTAACCCCGTCCAACACCTATCTATACATGTCCAATCTCACCCAGTCCTATTAATGTCACCACACAGTAGGTATGCCCCCTTAGTGCCCCCACATAGCAGTTATGCCCCCTTAGTGCCTCCTCACAATAGTGCTACTCCCGTACCCACCGTTTACTATGATGTTGCCCCCTTAGAACCCCATTAAAATAGTGTAGCCCCCGTAGTGACCCCTTTACAGTAGTGCTGCCCCATATTGTTAATAAAATAAAAAAGTTATTCTCTCCTAGCCCCATTCTCTCAATGAACGGAGCATAACACACAGGGGTGCACTATCAATGAGGCGAGGTGAGACGATTGCCTCAGGCAGCACCAGGTAGGGGCATGTGTAATGAGCACTTCCATTGTGGGAACACTCATCTCTACATATCTGCATCGCTGTACTCAGCACAGGAATACAGTTGAATGCTGCGACGGGGGATGGGAGCGATGTCTCTCTGGCGCACAGTTTCCTCTAATAGGCTTTAGTCCTAGTTCCTGTAGCCTATCAGAGGCCGGTGTCATCATTATCGCACTGCCTGAGTGGGGCTGCATAGAGCTCAGGGCACAGACTAGAAGAGGTCTATGTCTTGCACTACATCGCTGACAGCAGAATGGAGGTAAGTATTTGAGTTTAATATTTTAATTTGGCAGCATGCTGTTGGACCACAATGGGGTGAGGGTCATTAGTTTGTAACTGGAGAAAGCACTATGGGGACATTGCGGCTGTAAAAAGGAGCATTTTTTTACTGGCACACATTATAAGGGGGCCACTATGGGGACATCCGTTCTACAGGGGGCACTAAAAGGGTGCATTTTTTGACACATAAGGAGACATTTTTTTTTGTACTTAGTGCACATTATAATGGAGCATTTTAGTAATGGCACACATTCTAAGGTGGCCACTATGGGGACATTTTTTTTTTGCACTGGCACACATAAGAGGGTATTTTTATACTGCCACACATTATAAGGGAGGATTTTTGTACTGGCACACATTGCAAATGGGAATTATTTTACTGGCAAACATTATAAGGGGTCATTTTTTGTACTGGCATACATTATAGAGGGAATTAACCCTACTGGGGACACTATGGGGGCATTATTACTTCTAGGGGCAAAATGAGGGACATTATTACTATTGGGTGCACTGTTACCAGTGCACTCTGGCAGAGAATTATTTCTCTTGATGGGACTTTTGGGAGGACTGTTGTTACATTGGGAGGCATCCTGGCACAGTATCAGCTTAACACAATTATTTTTGGAGGACACTATGTTTACGGAATTATAAGTTTCAGGGACACTATTTGGTTTCCATTATAGTATGTCCGCAAAACCACATGCCACTGCCCACAGCCCAAACAGTAGTATTCAGGCAATGCACAGTGATATAAGTCATGCACTATTAAAATTCTGAACCAGTAGGGAATTCATGTAGAAGATTTGTTGTTGCAGATGTTTCTGCCACTTATACAGTCATACTTCTTACAGCAGTTATTACTGTATGGCTACTTTCACTCTTGCGGCTGCCAGAACTGCCTGCCGGATCTAGCAAAACGTATCCCAGCTGATGGCATTTGTAAGACTGATCAGGATCCTGATCCATCTTACAAATGCATTGAAATGCCGGATCCGTCTTTCCGGTGTGATCCGGAAAAACAGACTCAACATTTATTTTTTTCACATTTTTTGATGCGCAGACCGGAAGGACGGATCCAGCATTCCGGTATTTTGAATGCCGGATCCGGCACTAATACATTCCTATGGAAATTCAGGCAAGTCTTCAGTTTTTTTTGGCCAGAGATAAAACCGTAGCATGTTGCGGTTTTATCTTTGTCCTGATCAGTCAAAAAGACTGAACTTAAGACATCCTGATGCATTCTGAACGGATTACTCTCCATTCAGAATGCATGGGGATAAAACTGATCAGTTCTTTTCCCGTATAGAGCCCCTAGGACGGAACTCTATGCCGGAAAAGAAAAACGCAAGTGTGAAAGTACCCTAAGGTAGGTGAAAAATGGAAGTTGTGCCGTATACTGGTATTGCACTCAAAAAGCTTGTATTCCCACATGAAGCAATTGCCAGTTAACAAATGCTGAGAAACCTCGCTGTTACATTTGTTATAGTGAAAAATACAAATATATTTGCCCAGATTTACTAAAGTATCTGCACCTTGAAAAGGGGGTGGTACCATTCCAGAAAGGAGTGGGTCTTTATTGGGATGGCATGGACTAAGATGCAACATTTTGCAACAAAATTGCACCACAATTCTAAAATTCTGCCTCAAAGTAAGTCAACCAATATTTGCTATAAAGTTAGACAACTGAGCCTCTGTGATAAATCTGGTGTAGGTCTAGATGGCATGTATACATTTACGCCATCTATGGGTTTAGGGGCCATTTTATGCAGTTAGGTTGCTTCTCATACAATTCCTAGATGATACACATTTTAGGGTGGCTGTACACTATCAATAGCTGTCAGCTGCTCATTCAACTGATGGCTGTTCATCCCGAATCCCCATGCACATGCATGCTCAGCCAAGGATGTATGTGTTCTGTATAGGGAGAGCCGAATAAGCCACTGCCAGACATCTCTTGAGGCAAGATTTCTCCCCTGCAAACAAAAGGATCAGGCATGTTGAAATCCAACAGCCCAATCCCGTTTTTACCTGACATCTGCAATCAGGGGAAAGTCAGAACATCTCCACACATATTAGGGGTTGTTCACATCTCGTTTTTGCTGTACATCAAGTGGATACATTTAGACAAAGAGTAAAAAAACTTATACAAACTTATGCAATTTTGTGGTTTTCTATCCTTTTCTTTTAATGCATATGTTTGACGGCTGTGCATACTTTTCAATACGTTTTGTGTCTGTCTTTTTAACAAAAAAAGTATACGTTTTAGTGAAACCTTTCTTTTTAAAATGAATTTTGAAGGTTTGAAGCCATTATCTAAAAAAAAAGGATATGTTTAAGAGATGGAAACGTATTTTCTTACGTTTCCATCCATCTCCCTGCAATGTAAAAAAGAAAGATACTTACACGTTTCTATACTTTTTTTGCAGGAAAGAAATGCGTGGTATGCTACGTTATTCTGTCTTGTAAAAAAAATGTAAACAATGACAAACGGAATCAAAAGTATGCACTTTTAAACTGTTTGCCCAATTATAGTCTATGAGTACGTCAAGCCATATGCTTCTTTAGTTTTTTGTTTTTTTTACAAACAAATCCGCTTGACATACAGCGAAAACGAGGTGTGAACAGCCCCTTAAATCACAACCTTTTCTGGTCCAAGGTCCATATTGTCATACTGAATAATTCCCAAGGGCCACAACAAAAGGTAAAGGTATAATTCCAATATCATCCGAGACATTTATGGCATATCAATATTGCAGCTTACACTTCCCGGAGTTACCCTACTCCCCAGTCAGCACACCAGAGAGGAGGAGAGTGTAAATGCATGTGTCACCGGGCTCACTGTTGGGCAGAAACCTCCGCCTAGCACCGGATCTCCAAAAAACGCTTTTGCCCTGTGTGATTCAGCACAGGGAAAAAAGTGTATCAGAGCATAAAATGGTCCAATGCTCATATTAGGGGGGCTTCCTGGGTTAAAATGTGAGTATGTCCGGGTTCAGCTCTGAATTCAGACAACCCCTTTAACTATGGAGACAAATTAAACAATGCGGTCCTAATTAAAAAATAAGAACCCACTGTGGCCTATAAGGCTACACGTCACGCCTGTTCATGTGGTCATACCCCTACTCAAACCCACTTTAAATAAGGGGGTGTTCCCATCATAAACATTTATAACATATCCCCAGCAGCCATTTGTGGCATATTCCAGATAAAAGATAGACACAATTCAGATATCTACGTGATATGTGTGATGGGATTGCCTCTTTAAAGATGAATGACATTTTTATCAGCTTTTATTCATCTTTTCTGTATCTATATTTGCAGGAAAAGGAGGAACATTTGCTAAGTAGCCACAAGCAGACTTTACAGGAGGAGGTAATGTAAAAGATGAAGGAAAGTCTCTACCAATTATTTTTAAAGAGCTATAGGCACACTAGGAGAGATTTATTAAACTGGTGTAAAGTAGAACTGGCTTAGTTGCCCATAGCAACCAATCAGATTCCACCATTTTTTACAGCTCGTTTGTGATGTTTGTCTGATGTTGTCTGCAAACTAACTCTCCCCATCAATCTCTCTAGTGCCACCTATTGCCTTTGAAAAATGACGAAGGATATCAGCCAACATCAATCTGCAGTACCCCAGACCTGGGGGTATCTGCAACTGTTTTGTAATGCTTTTATACAATGTTATGTAATGTAATGTGATGCTATACCAATTTTTCCACCAGAGGAGGTAATGGTTGGCAGGAACAGGGCTAACCACCCTGTTTCTTCCCTCTTAGTAGGAGTGGGCTGGTCCTGCGTCCTGCCAGGAGGGGAGAGTTCCTGTCTAACTAGGAAGGAGAGAGGAGAGTTCCTGTCTAACTAGGAAGGAGAGAGGAAAGTTCCTGTTCTGATAGTGGGAAAGTGAGAAAGCACATGTCAGAGTTCCTACTCCCAGGAACCTCATCTTATTCCTGAGGGAAACTCAGGAACCAGATATTCTTCTCCTGTGAGGACAACTTAATCCTGCCTCAAGAAAAAACTTAAGAGACAAGACAGCAGAGCGATTAGCAAAATATGGCTTTAAAGACACTGCTGCAAGGTGAGGGAATACAGCCCAGACACCACCACCTACCTAAACCATCGCTAGACTAGGCAAACATTAAGCCTGTACTACAGTGAACACCTAAATCCACAAGTGCTTGCTGCTGCCAATCTATTGCCATCCAAACTGCCACCATACCTCCTTATTTGGTGCCAGAGAAACTGCACTTTGTACTTACTACTGCTGTATGTGCCATGTTATACAAGTATTTTGCTCTAAGTAAAGAGAAATGTTCACTTCTGGCCTAATTCTTCAATCTCCATTTTGACTGCACTGAACCCCACAGAGCAACAACCTGAGAGAGTACACCGTGACACAGCATTTCATCGCTACCACTCTCATCATCTGCACTGGCTCATCAGGGGCTCACTGCATATCTATAACCATTGTTTTGGCTGATATCCTTACTTATGTTTCAAGACTTTTATAGGCTAGCTACCTGCACTAGTGAGAGCTAATCTGCATTCTTTTTTCCCAAGGAGCATTGTGCATGTTATATTTTTTACACCAGGTGGTTCTCTGCAAGGGAAACCAGTACCTTTCAAGACTTTTGTCTGATTTAGGAAGATACAGTTGGTGTAGAATGAGCTTAAAACATTGAGTTTGGACTGCATACATTCTGTCCCACTTACGTCCTTGATATGAGCAGCAGTGCTAAGCTTTGTGTTTCTGTAAAGCATGGTACACCTTTTTCAATTTTTTAAAACAAGTGAATTTATTTAAAAAAAAAATTGCCCAACACCACCCATCCCTTCCACCCCATTACTGAGATATCAGGGCTGTTAATTCTACAAACCAATATGCTAATGTCAATGGTAGTCAAGTGAGGGGAACCCAGGCGCTAATTTCTGAAGTAGTAGTGTTCTTCACTGTTCTGATGCTGTCCAATCAACACAGCATCAGATTGGTGAAGATAGTGAGAGTATTTTTTTTTTTTAGAGAGTATTTTTATGCTGGACTGGAGCTCTTGATGGGCAGTTGTAGTGATGCTGCTCCCTGCTTGGTGCGCTCCTACTCTTGATGTCTGTCCATCTTCTCCTTGATACTATATCTGCGTTCACCAACCTTTGGCACTCCAGCTTCTGTGAAACTACAACTCCCAGCATGCACACTTGCTTGGCTGTTCTTGTATCTCCCATAGAAGTGAATGAGGCATGCTGGGAGTTGTAGTTTCAGAACAACTGGAGTGACAGAGGTTGCTGATCTCTGTGCTATATCATGTGCTGCAATGAGAACTCAACAAGACCTCGCTGTGCTTACTTTTTCACAGCAGTGAAGAATATTCTCAGCACTAACCAGAACTAGCAGCCACAATATCTCAGAAATGAAGTGGTGGTGGAGCACAGAAAACATAGACAAATCAGGGAAGTGGTGGCAATACAGCGAGGTAGGCAGTTTCACAATTGACAGGTGACAGATCCTCTTTGATATCTGAAAATATGTCCTGCAGAATGATAAGCTGATCTCAGAGAAGGAGAAGGTCAAAGAAAAGCTGGATAGTCTTAGAGTGGAGAACTCAAAGCTACTGGTGAGTGCATGGTACCGAGATGGATTGCATTACACATCAATAGGAGTGCTCCATACAGTGACAATTGCTTTACTCTCTTTTTTTATTACTGTATATATTAACAGCACCAACTGTATGAATATGAAAACCTACTGGCACAGAAAGATGAACTACTAACACAGGTGAGTCTTCATGTTATGTATTGGTAAAATAAATAAAACCATTACAGAAGCTTCTAACATACGTATAGTATACCGGATAATAACCCTAAAATAATCTTATCTCATAGGTGGACCGCCGTCTGTCAAAGGAAATCTGTCACCAGAAAATTCAGGAATAATACCTTGTAGGGCTAGCTCAGTTGAATGTAATGATACCCTTCTCTTAGTGATCCATTGCTTTATTCTGGAGAAAAAGTACTTTTAATCCTTATTCAAATGAACAGTTAAGTGCAGTGAGGGCGGGCCCAAACCACACTGTGCACGTTTGCTCTTCTTGATTTCTCTGCCAGCCCCTCCTTCTCTTTTTTTGATTGACAGGGCCAGACAAGATCACGTTGCAGGAACCAGGTCCTGTCAGTCAAGGATTGGGAGGGGATGACAGAGGAAGCAGGAGGAGTAATGATGCTTAGGCCCACCCTGCATATTGATTACAAGTAAATTTTTCTCCAAAAAAGCTGAGCTATCCCTACAAGGCATTGTGTTTGGTTTAACACTGAATTTCCCAGTAACAGATTCCTTCAATTATTTATGGCGCATCCTATGGATAATACATTATTTTATTATTTCAGAATGCTCTATTCCACCACTAGAATAATAAAACTATTGAATGTTACAATTTGTAAAGAGCAATTTAGCTTCTTCTGATCAATTTTCAGGGCTACAACAAAGTATATAATTTTCTTGTTGGTAAATTCAATTTCTTGTGCAAATAAAGGGAGTGTTCCCCTTTTAAAAGTTATATAAGGCTATGTAAGGATCATCAAAGATTCACCTACCCTTATTATCCCTATGCTATCGACAATGAAACTGACAAGTGCTCCAGTGAGGAAGTAATCACAATCTCAAGATGTAAAGGACATGTGGTAGAACATTACCAGCAGATGTCACTGAAGCTTCATAATAATACATGGTCTATCTGCTCCCCTTCATGCTCATACTTTGTGTTCTTCTACACTTCAGACTCTGAAAACAAAACTGTTCTTCCAATTAGGTGGATCTTTTCAAAATATGTCCAAGCTAACATGGGACCATCCCTTCAATTATTATTAACCCCTTTAAGACCAAGCCAGTTTTCACCATAAGGACCAAGCCACATTTTGAAAATCTGATATGTTTCACTTTATGTGGTAATAACTCTGGAACGCTGGAAAGTGATTCTGAGATTGTTTTCTCGTGACACATTGTACTTCATGTTAGTGGTAAATTTGAGTCAATATGTTTCACCTTTATACAAAATTCCAAAATTTACAGAAAATTTTGAAAAATTCACAATTTTAAAGAAATGTGTATCTCTCTGCTTTTAAAGCAGATTGTGATACCTCATAAAATAGTTGTTACTGTACATTTCCCAGATGTCCACTTCATGTTGGCATCATTATGAAAATGACATTTTATTTATCAGACAGTTAGAAGACTTATTGAAAGCAATTCTTAAAATTTTGTGGGGCCTACATAGTAGAAACCACCCATAAATGGACCCATTTTAAAAACAACACCCTTCAAGTTATTCAAAACTGATTTTTACAAACTTTGCTAACGCTTTTGGTGTTCCACAAGAATGAAAGGAAAATGAAGGGAAAATTTAAAATTTTCACTTTTTTTTGCAGATTTTCGTTTTTAATCTATTTTAACCTGTAACACAGCAAGGGTAAACAGCCAAAGAAAACTCAATATTTATTACCCTGATTCTGCAGTTTACAGAAACACCCCATATGTGGTCGTAAATTTTTGTATGGGCACACGGCAGGGTGCAAAGGGAAAGAAGCGACATATGGATTTTGGAGGGCAGATGTTGCTGGGATAATTTTAATAAAGTTGCCATGTCTCATTTGAAGACCCCCTGATACACCCCTAGAGTAGAAACTCCCAAAAAGTGACCCCATTTTATAAACTACGGGATGAGGTGACAGTTTTATTGGTACTATTTTGGGGTACATATAATTTTTTATTGATCGATATTACACTTTTTGTGAGGCAAGGAAACCAAAAAATGCCTGTTGTGGCAGTTCATATTTCATGTTTTTTTACATAGGATAGATCATATGCTGTTTTTATAGAGCAGGTTGATACGTACGCGGCAATACCAAATATGTGTATTTTTTTTTCAGTTTTACATAATACAGCATTTTTTAAAACAAAAATAATGTTTCAGTTTATATTCTGAAAGCTACATTTCTTAAATTTTTCTGCTGATCGTCTTGTGCAGGGCCTCTTTTTTTGCAGGAAATTTTTATTGGTGCCATTTTTGGGTACATATGATTTTTTGATAATTCAATATGACACTTTTTTGGTCAAGGTGACCAAAAATGTACTTTTTTGGCACAGTTTTTTTTTTTTTTTAACAGCGTTCACCTGAGGGGTAGATCATGTGATATTTTTATAGAGCAAGTTATTATGGATGTAGCAATACCGAATATGTCCATTTTTTTTTTATTATTTCAGTTTTACACAATTAAAGCATTTGAGGGGAAAAAATCATGTTTTTTTGTGTCACCATTTTCTGAAAGCTATATTTTTTTTATTTTTCTGCCGATTGTCTTGAGTAGGGGCTCATTTTTTGCAGAAAGAGTTGACATTTTTATAGGTACCATTTTTGGGTACATATGATTTTTTTGATCACTCAATATTACACTTTAAGTGGCAGAGTGACCAAAAAATTGGTTGTTTGGGAAACTTTTTCTTTTCTTTTTTTTTTATGTAATTCACCTTAGGGGTTAGGTCATGTGACATTTTTATAGAGTATGTTGTTACGGAAGCGGCAATACCTATTGTATTTCGGTTTTACACAATAAAAGCATTTTTTTTTAAAAAATCATGTTTTAGCACCTCCATTTTCTGATGTGCGATTGTCTTCTGTAGGAGCTCATTTTTTGCAGGAAGAGATGACGGTTTGATTGGTACTATTTTGGGTTGCATATGACTTTTTCATCGCTTGGTAGAACACTTTTTGTAATGAAAGGTGACAAAAAAAAATGCATTTTTTGCACTTTTTTATGATGTTCACCTGAGGGGGTAAGTCATATAATATTTTTCTAGAGCAGTTCATTACAGATGTGGCGATACCTAATGTCTACTTTTTAAAAATGTATTTCAGTGTCTCCATTTTCTGAAAGCCATATTTTTTTTTATCTTTTGGGTGATTGTCTTATATAGGGGCTTGTTTTTTGCGGGAAGAGATGACGGTTTGATTGGTACTATTTTGGGGTACATATGTTTTTTTGTCAGCGCAGCACGGGGAGCAGATGGAGTAAGAGGGAGCCCCCTCCCTCTGCAAACCCCGCAGTTACAGCCGGGCCCGTGCTGCTGATTGGACGGGTGCAGCTCCTGCATCCGCCCGATCACATCACGTACATGTATATAAGGATGTGGCAAGAAGAAGCTTTCCCTCACGTACATGTACATAACAATGCGTGAAGGTGTTAAAGCACAAGAAGAAGCCAATGCTGGCACATATAATTATGTAATGGTAATTCATGGTGTGTATGTGCATATCACTTCTGTGTTTCTTTGTGCTGATTTATAGAAAATGATCCAAACAGAAGATTTAATGGGACTAGTGAAAGAGCAAAAAACATTGTTACAGGTAGGTCATCTGATTTCTTTTTAAATTTAAGAGAAAGAATAAAATGTCATACAATCAGCTCGAACTGGATTTTATCAATCTTTTCAGACAGATATGAAATAGAAAAGGCTATAATAATAATAATAATTAGTGGCAAAAAATTTCAAAAATTCTATTTGTCTGCTTCGCTGAACCTTGAGAAAAAAATTCAATTTGTTACGCTACTCCATTGTATGTAGCGGGTGCAATGACGGGGACCTCCAATCACGCCGCCCCGTCATTTAACCCCTCAGATGCCGCGCTTGGTGCTGATGACAGCATCTGGGAGTCAAATTCAGCCTATCAGGAGGTTAATCAGGGGTTAAAACAAAAAGATACCTACTCATCTATCTGATCAAAGAGACGCCATTGCGGACATCTCGATTGAAGAAAACGCTCCAATTCTCATGCACGTTGACGTGATGATGTCACCATGTCATCACACTATGCGGACACGGTGACGTCATCAGTGATGGCAGCACCGTGCCCACCCACCATGCCCACCCAGACCCGAACCCCGACTTCTTCACTGAAGTTCGAGTTTGGGTTCGGTGTTCTGTAGATTTTATTATTTTCCATTATAACATGGTTATAATGAAAAATAATAGCATTCTTTAATACAGAATGCTAAGTAAAATGACCATTGAGGGTTAAAAAATAATAAAAAAGTTACTCACCTCTTCCACTTGATCGCGCAGTCGTTATCGTCTTCTTTCTTCTTCTTGCAGGACCTGCAAAAGGACCTGCGCTGACATCATCGCACTCACCATGTGGTGAGCGAGGTGATGTCAGCGCAGGTCCTGCTGAATGAAGATAGAAGGTTCTTCTATGTTCATTCAGCAGGACCTGCGCTGACGTCACCGCGCTCATCACATGGTGAGTGTGATGACGTCAGCGCAGGTCTTTTTGCAGGTTCTGAAGACGATAATGGCTGCGCGATCAAGTGGAAGAGGTGAGTAATTTTTTTTATTATTTTTTAACCCTCAATGGTCATTTTACTTCGCATTCTGTATTAAAGAATGCTATTATTTTCCATTATAACCATGTTATAATGGAAAATAATAAAGTAAATGGATTTTATTGGGGTCCCGGGGCTCATCCCTATTTATTCCCATCATCTCCTTAGCAACCATCCGTGAAAATCTCATTACATCCGCACTTGCTTGTGGATGCAATGCGATTTTCAAGCAGCCCCATTCACTTCTATGGGGCCTGCGTTGCGTGAAAAACGCTGAATATAGAACATGTTGCGATTTTCACGCAACACACAAGTAATGCGTGAAAAACATCGCTTATGTACACAGCCCCATTGAAATGAATGGGTTAGGATTCAGTGCGGGTGCAATGCGTTCAAGTCACGCATTGCACCCGCACGGAAAACTCGCCCGTGTGAAAGGGGCCTAAAAAGAAAGAAAAATTGCCGGCTATTATCAGTTGCAGGATTAAATAAATGCTATCATATTTTCAGACTCAATTTTTTCTAGTGCTTTGGCTTCAGTTTATAACATAGCCATGACTTCTGTGACATATCTGAATGGGACCTGCTGGATCCCATTGTTTTTAATGGGGCCCATAAGTGTTCTGATGTGTTTAAGGCCAAGAGTTTCGGCATTCATCATCATATTGAATGAGACAGGCCTTTGTGGTACTGAGTTTTATATACACACCTCTTACAGAATACTCTATTTTCAGTCACTGCATTTTCAGCTATATACCCAGAGTAGATTTTCATTTTCAAGTAAAGATAGCATTAAATTATCCACACACACAACCCCATATTACATAGTTACATAGTTGTTAAGGTTGGGAAAAGACAAAAGTCCTTCAAGTCCAACCTGTAATCCTGCCATATCCATCCACAGAACAAATCCCTGGATCAATGTCCATCTTCCATTTAAAAAGGGGTTGGACCAAAGGGAAAGGGTGTGTAGAACAAGATTTCTATGACACGCAGAAATAAAGACTGGCATATGCCGCTGAAGGAGGCATTTAATTTCTGATAATTAACCCCTTAAGGACTCGGCCCGATTTCACCTTCTGGACTTGGCCATTTTTTGCAAATCTGACCAGTGTCATTTTAAGTGCTGATAACTTTAAAACGCTTTGACTTATCCAGGCCATTCTGAGATAGTTTTTTCATCACATATTGTACTTCATGACACTGGTAAAATGAAGTAAAAAAAATTCATTTTTATTTATAAAAAATACCAAATTTACCAATAATTTGTAAAAAATTGCAAATTTCCAAGTTTAAATTTTTCTACTTCTATAATACATAGTAATACCTCCAAAAAAAGTTATTACTTTACATTCCCCATATGTCTACTTCATGTTTGGATCATTTTGGGAATGATATTTTATTTTTTGGGGATGTTACAAGGCTTAGAAGTTTAGAAGCAAATCTTGAAATTTTTCTGAAATTTTCAAAAACCCAATTTTTAGGGACCAGTTCAGGTCTGAAGTCACTTTGTGAGGCTTACATAATAGAAACCACCCAAAAATGACCCCATTCTATAAACTACACCCCTCAAGGTATTCAAAACTGATTTTACAAACTTTGTTAACCCTTTAGGTGTTCCACTATAGGTGTTCCACTATTTAGATATGTGAGCTCTGGATATCTTTTCCTTCCTCTGGATCTTTTTGTAATACCTGATATAGGCACTTGTTTGGTGATAGGGATTTTTTGTTTGAAATGGGAATTTGACTAAGGGTTAGATTTTATTTTTGTTATTTTTTAGTACCCATCGGTCTGATGTAATTTTCTTCCCCCAGACACCACTACTGAGCATACAATCATCTTACTTGCCACTGATAAAAAATACCAGACACACTCCCATAAGACAAGACTAGAGACCACAATAGTACCGCCTACACCCACATGCTGGTGCAAGGTGGCTGTCTGTGACCCTCACTAATTGTTTAATACAGTGGTGGTAGTCATAGGAAAGCCCTGTGCCACTTATTGGCTCTGCTTGGCATGGTTGGCTGAGTACAGTGAGTGAAGTAAACAGGAGAAGGGGTGTTTAAATTCCTAGTTGTGTTGATTTTGCCACTGTGAATAACTGTTGCAGTCAGAGCCACTACTACCCCTATCCTCCACTCCTCTGGGGCTTGTGGCATATGCACATGTGGTTAGTTGGTTACCAATACAGCAAATAATATTTGAAGAAAAAGAGGCAGCAAAACACATAATCTGAGGGGTAAAAGTACAGCAGCAGGGGCAAGGGATTTATTGTTTATGCATTTATGTTTCAGAATGGTGATTCTTACTTTTCTTTTCACTTTCCTTCCAGGAGCTTAAAAACGAAAAGAATAACTTACAAGAAGAGCTTGCACAGACCCATGAAGACATAGCCATGTAAGCTGCATGTACAGAAATAACAGAAAGTTCTAAAGAAGCAATAAAATTCTAAATGTAAAGGATACGTTGACTTATGGGGATGGGGAAAAATACAGCACTGACTATTTGCAAAAAGGAACAAGATGGGGACATGGGAAAGAAAGAGAATGGCGAGTTTAATGGGACCTTGTGATAGTCAAAAGGTCACTTGCAACTTTTTTCTAAATATGGAATAATTAGCATCATGACGTTATCACAGTTTTATGTTACCATATAGCCTCTAACTCAGTCACAGCTGTGGTAATCTTATATTGTTGCCATCTTTTTAGAGGGATATAGAACGGTTCTGGGGTTTCCATTGACCAGTATTGAAGATTATACCATCTTTGTTTCTATTTATGACAGACCATGAATCCTGTCCATTTAAGTTATGGTCAATAAAAGTAACATCCCCTGTTTACATGAGGCTATATTCTATAAACAATGACATTTTGGTGCCACATAAAGATGCTGAAAGCAGACACAGCCAGCTTCTTAATCTGTAGTCCCGATAATTTGACCATTTACCAATTCTGACTCTCTGCTGCCTGACCTGACCTTTGCCTGTTTACCATTATTATTTATTTATTTTATGCACTTATACAGCGCTACTATATTCCGCAGCGCTTTACGGACATTAGCATCCAACTCTCCCCAATGGGGCTCACAATCTAAGGTCCCTATCAGTATGTCTTTGGAGTGTGGGAGGAAACCGAAGTACCCGGAGGAAACCCACGCAAACACACAAACATACAAACTCCATGCACTAGTCCATGACTAGTTACCATATTGACCCACTGCCACCTGCCTTGACCTAAGACTAGTTTCACAGATTTGCACTTACTCATCCTGCCCTGACCTCTGCCTGTTTCTGACTATTAGCATTGTCTGACCCCTCAGTGCTTTGCACCAGTGTCTCTGATGCCTGTGGGTCAGTAGCCAACCACACCAGCACTATTCCAAGAGGTAGCGGCCTGGTGGCATCCCTGCTTCGAAGTCCAGATTGCTGTCTAGGGGTTGAAGGGGGAAAATCAGGCAACTTCCATGATAATGCCCTTAGGAGTAGCCCTTAAGTCAAACCAGTTGGTTGGCAAAGTAGTTCTACACAGTGTAGTTTCCACTGTATAGTTTCTGGAGATAGTAGCTTCTTGAAGCAACAGATCGGTGGGGAACTGGGTGTCAGAACCCCTCCTGTCTGATATCAATGGCCTATCCTGAGGACAAGCCATCAATATAAATTTCCTGGAAAACCACTTTAACCATTATGGTACCAGAATGCCTCTGTCCTTCAGGACAGCGCTAGTGGAGTCCTGCGCCTCCTTCAGTGTTTTACTCCAGACGGATGCTTAAAGGGGTTGGCCACTTTCTGGCTACTGTTGACAATGTGTTTGTGAAATGGTTATGGCACTTACTAATATAGTCTTTGTTGAAATTCTCCTTTGGTTACAAAGTATTTTGACTGTCCACACAAAGGTCTTGTCCATAAAATGGCTACTGATGGAAGGTCATATGACTAGAGTTGAGCGAACACCTGGATGTTCGGGTTCGACGAGTTCGGCCGAACTTTCGAAAAATGTTCGGGTTCGGGATCCGAACTCGACCCGAACTTCATCCCGAACCCGAACCCCATAGAAGTCAATAGGGACCCGAACTTTTGGGCACTAAAAAGGCTGTAAAACACACCCGGAAAGGGCTAGAGGGCTGCAAAAGGCAGCAAAATGTAGTTAAATCCCCTGCAAACAAATGTAGATAGGGAAATGATGAGTTAACATAAAATAAATAAAAATTAAACAATATTAATTGGAGTGAGGTCCCATAGCACAGAATCAGGCTTCAAGTCACCCACCAATGGAGAAGGTCACTTACTATTATTTTGACCACAGCACCCAGACAAAGGAGAGAGGTCCCACAGCAGAGAACCAGGCATCATATCACCCACCACAGGAGTAGGCCACCATTTAGTTACTTTGACCCCTACACCCAGACGGAGGAGAGAGGTTACACAGCAGAGAATCAGGCATTTAGATCACCCACCACAGGAGTAGGCCACCATTGAATCAGACCCCGGCAACCATGTCAGATGGCACAAGCATAAGCTTTATATCAATCAGCACAGGAGAAGGCGACTTTGACAGACTTTGACCCCTACACCCGGACGGAGGAGAGAGGTTTCAAAGCAGAGAATCAGGCATTTAGATCACCCACCACAGGAGTAGGCCCCAATTTAATGGGACCCCGGCAACCATGTCAGATGGCACAACCATCAGCTTCATATCAATCAGCACAGGAGAAGGCGACTTTGAAAGACTTTGACCCCTACACCCAGACGGAGGAGAGAGGTTTCACAGCAGAGAATCAGGCATTTAGATCACCCACCACAGGAGTAGGCCCCCATTGAATCAGACCCTGGCAACCATGTCAGATGGCACAACCATCAGCTTTATATCAATCAGCACAGGAGAAGGCGACTTTGAAAGACTTTGACCCCTACACCCAGATGGAGGAGAGAGGTTTCACAGCAGAGAATCAGGCATCATATCAACCACCACAGGAGAAGCCACCATTTAGTTACTTTGACCCCTGCACCCAGGAAGAGGAGAGAGGCACCACAGCACATATTCTGGCATCATATCAGCCACCACAGGAGAAGCCACCATTGAGTTACTTTGACCCCCGCACCCAGGAAGAGGAGAGAGGCACCACAGCACATATTCTGGCATCATATCAGCCACCACAGGAGAAGCCACCATTGAGTTACTTTGACCCCCGCACCCAGGAAGAGGAGAGAGGCACCACAGCACATATTCTGGCATCATATCAGCCACCACAGGAGAAGCCACCATTGAGTTACTTTGACCCCCGCACCCAGGAAGAGGAGAGAGGCACCACAGCACATATTCTGGCATCATATCAGCCACCACAGGAGAAGCCACCATTGAGTTACTTTGACCCCCGCACCCAGGAAGAGGAGAGAGGCACCACAGCACATATTCTGGCATCATATCAGCCACCACAGGAGAAGCCACCATTGAGTTACTTTGACCCCCGCACCCAGGAAGAGGAGAGAGGCACCACAGCACATATTCTGGCATCATATCAGCCACCACAGGAGAAGCCACCATTGAGTTACTTTGACCCCTGCACCCAGGAAGAGGAGAGAGGCCCCACAGCACATATTCTGGCATCATATCAGCCACCACAGGAGAAGCCACCATTTAGTTACTTTGACCCCTTCACCCAAACAGAGGAGAGAGGTTCCACATCAGAGAATCAGGCATCATATCAACCACCACAGGAGTAGGCCACAATTTAATGGGACCCCGGCAACCATGTCAGATGGCACAACCATCAGCTTCATATCAATCAGCACAGGAGAAGGCGACTTTGAAAGACTTTGACCCCTACACCCAGACGGAGGAGAGAGGTTTCACAGCAGAGAATCAGGCATTTAGATCACCCACCACAGGAGTAGGCCCCCATTGAATCAGACCCTGGCAACCATGTCAGATGGCACAACCATCAGCTTTATATCAATCAGCACAGGAGAAGGCGACTTTGAAAGACTTTGACCCCTACACCCAGATGGAGGAGAGAGGTTTCACAGCAGAGAATCAGGCATCATATCAACCACCACAGGAGAAGCCACCATTTAGTTACTTTGACCCCTGCACCCAGGAAGAGGAGAGAGGCACCACAGCACATATTCTGGCATCATATCAGCCACCACAGGAGAAGCCACCATTGAGTTACTTTGACCCCCGCACCCAGGAAGAGGAGAGAGGCACCACAGCACATATTCTGGCATCATATCAGCCACCACAGGAGAAGCCACCATTGAGTTACTTTGACCCCCGCACCCAGGAAGAGGAGAGAGGCACCACAGCACATATTCAGGCATCATATCACACACCACAGGAGAAGGCCTCTTTCAGTGATTTAGGCCTTTGGACCCAGACAGAGGAGAGAGGCACCACAGCACATATTCTGGCATCATATCAGCCACCACAGGAGAAGCCACCATTGAGTTACTTTGACCCCTGCACCCAGGAAGAGGAGAGAGGCCCCACAGCACATATTCTGGCATCATATCAGCCACCACAGGAGAAGCCACCATTTAGTTACTTTGACCCCTGCACCCAGGAAGAGGAGAGAGGCACCACAGCACATATTCTGGCATCATATCAGCCACCACAGGAGAAGCCACCATTGAGTTACTTTGACCCCCGCACCCAGGAAGAGGAGAGAGGCACCACAGCACATATTCAGGCATCATATCACACACCACAGGAGAAGGCCTCTTTCAGTGATTTAGGCCTTTGGACCCAGACAGAGGAGAGAGGCACCACAGCACATATTCTGGCATCATATCAGCCACCACAGGAGAAGCCACCATTGAGTTACTTTGACCCCTGCACCCAGGAAGAGGAGAGAGGCCCCACAGCACATATTCTGGCATCATATCAGCCACCACAGGAGAAGCCACCATTTAGTTACTTTGACCCCTGCACCCAGGAAGAGGAGAGAGGCACCACAGCACATATTCTGGCATCATATCAGCCACCACAGGAGAAGCCACCATTTAGTTACTTTGACCCCTGCACCCAGGAAGAGGAGAGAGGCACCACAGCACATATTCTGGCATCATATCAGCCACCACAGGAGAAGCCACCATTGAGTTACTTTGACCCCTGCACCCAGGAAGAGGAGAGAGGCACCACAGCACATATTCTGGCATCATATCAGCCACCACAGGAGAAGCCACCATTTAGTTACTTTGACCCCTTCACCCAAACAGAGGAGAGAGGTTCCACATCAGAGAATCAGGCATCATATCAACCACCACAGGAGTAGGCCACAATTTAGTTTATTTGACCCCTGCACCCAGGAAGAGGAGAGAGGCCCCACAGCACATATTCTGGCATCATATCACACACCACAGGAGAAGGCCTCTTTCAGTGATTTAGGCCTTTGGACCCAGACAGAGGAGAGAGGTCAGAGATTAGCTTCATATCCCCCAGCACAGCAGAAGACCGCTTTATTTGACTTAGGCCTCAGCACCCAGACAGAAGACAGAGGTAGCATGGCAGAGGTTATGGCTTCATGTCACCCGTTAGTTTAACCGGCCACTTTCATCTGGTTAGGCCCCGGCGCCCAGACAGAGAAGAGTTTCATTCAACTGTGGGTTTCATAAAATTTGTATCAAATAAAGAAGTGGCCCGTAGCACAACAAGACATGTTTTAGGCAGTTAATAAGGACTACTCTGCACAAGGGAGGGACAGGTCCTGTGGGATCCATGCCTGGTTCATCTTTATGAAGGTCAGCTTGTCCACGTTGGCTGTGGACAGGCGGCTGCGCTTGTCAGTAATGACGCCCCCTGCCGTGCTGAATACGCGTTCAGATAAAACGCTGGCCGCCGGGCAGGAAAGCACCTCCAAGGCATAACATGCTAACTCTGGCCACGTGGACAATTTCGAAACCCAGTAGTTGAATGGGGCCGAACCATCCGTCAGGATGTGGAGGGGTGTGCAGACATACTGTTCAACCATGTTAGTGAAATGCTGCCTCCTGCTAACACGTTCCGTATCAGGTGTCGGTGCAGATAGCTGTGGCGTGGAGACAAAACTTTTCCACATTTCTGCCATGCTAACCCTGCCCTCAGATGAGCTGGCCGTGACACAGCTGCGTTGGCGACCTCTTGCCACTCCTCTGCCTTCACCTTCCACCTGTTCCCCTGTGACATGTGGGAATGCTCTCAAGAGCGTCTCTATCAGCGTGCGCTTGTACTCGCGCATCTTACGGTCGCGCTCCAGTTCAGGAATTAAAGTGGGCACATTGTCTTTATACCGGGGATCCAGCAGGGTGGCCACCCAGTAGTCTGCACACGTTAAAACGTGGGCAACTCTGCTGTCGTTGCGCAGGCATTGGAGCATATATTCGCTCATGTGGGCCAGGCTACCCATGGGTAAGGACAAGCTGTCCTCTGTGGGAGGCGTATCGTCATCGTCCACCGTATCCCCCCAGCCACGCACCAGTGATGGGCCTGGGCTGCCACCCCGCTGTGAACTTGCGTCATCCTCGTCCCCCTCCACCTCCTCCTCCTCATCCTCCTCGTCCTCCAGTACAGTGCCTTGGCTGGCGACTTGTGAACCTGTCCTCTGCTGCTTAAACAAACCTCCCTCTGAGCCACTTCGAACAGACTGGCCCGAAAGTGTTAGAAACGAGCCCTCATCCTCCTCCTCCACCTGGGCCACCTCCTCTAACATCATTGCCCTAAGTGTTTTCTCAAGGAGACATAGAAGTGGTATTGTAACGCTGATAACAGTGTCATCGCCACTGGCCATGTTGGTGGAGTACTCGAAACAGCGCAGCAGGGCACACAGGTCTCGCATGGAGGCCCAATCATTGGTGGTGAAGTGGTGCTGTTCGGCAGTACGACTGACGCGAGCGTGCTGCAGCTGAAACTCCACTATGGCCTGCTGCTGCTCGCACAGTCTCTCCAGCATGTGCAAGGTGGAGTTCCACCGGGTGGGCACGTCGCATATGAGGCGGTGAGCGGGAAGGCCGAAGTTCCGCTGTAGCGCAGACAGGCGAGCAGCGGCAGGATGTGAACGGCGGAAGCGCGCACAGACGGCCCGCACTTTATGCAGCAGCTCTGACATGTTGGGGTAGTGGTGAATGAACCTCTGCACCACCAAGTTCAGCACATGCGCCAGGCAAGGGATGTGCGTCAAACCGGCTAGTCCCAGAGCTGCCACGAGATTTCGCCCATTATCGCATACCACCAGGCCTGGCTTGAGGCCCACCGGCAGAAACCACTCGTCGGTCTGTTGTTCAATACCCCGCCACAACTCCTTTGCGCTGTGGGGCCTGTCCCCCAAACATATGAGTTTCAGAATGGCCTGCTGACGTTTACCCCGGGCTGTGCTGAAGTTGGTGGTGAAGGTGTGTGGCTGACCGGATGAGCTGGTGGAAGCAGTGGAGGAGGAAGCCGAGTAGAAGGAGGAGGCTACAGGAGGCAGAGAATGATGCCCTGCGATCCTAGGGGGCGGAAGGACGTGCGCCAAGGAACTGTCCGCCGGGGGCCCAGCCGCCACTACATTCATCCAGTGTGCAGTTAGTGAGATATAGCGTCCCTGGCCGTGCTTACTGGTCCACGTATCTGTGGTTAGGTGGACCTTGCCACAAATGGCGTTGCGCAGTGCACACTTGATTTTATCGGACACTTGCATGTGCAGGGAAGGCACGGCTGTCTTGGAGAAGTAGTGGCGGCTGGGAACCACATACTGCGGGACAGCCATGGCCATCAGCTGTTTGAAGCTGTCTGTGTCCACCAGCCGGAATGACAGCATTTCAAAGGCCAGCAGTTTAGAAATGCTGGCGTTCAGGCCAAGGGCTCGAGGGTGACTCGGGGGGAATTTGCGCTTCCTCTCTAAGGTTTGAGATATTGAGAGCTGAACGCTGCTGTGTGATATAGTGGAGACAGCGGCAGGATGTGAACGGCGGAAGCCAGTTATTCAATTATCCCTGCCTATTCTCGCCCTAGCATCAGCTGCGTCTATCCCTGTTCTATTCACATCGGGAGTGAGCACGTCCCGACGTGCGCACAAGCTTATAAAGAGGCTGAGTCACATGCTGCACTTGGCCAATCACAGCCTTGCCAATAGTAGGCATGGCTGCGATGGCATCTTAGGGCAAGTAGTATGATGCATGTTGATTGGCTGCTTTGCAGCCTTTCAAAATGCGCCAAAATACATGCCGAACGACGAACCCGAACCCGAACTTTTACGAAAAAGTTCGGGTTCGGGTCCGGGTCACGAACACCCCAAAATTCGGTACGGACCCGAACTATGCTCGAACTGTTCGCTCAACACTACTTATGACCAGTGAAATTACCTCCATGTGATATCTTCTCCATTCAAACACACTGTACCTGTACTAAACTCCTAACAGTGTGCAGACGGCAGGTGCAGTGTAGTTGAATGGAGGAAAGATCACATGGAGTTGATGTGTCTGGTCATATGACCCTCCATCAGCAGCCATTTTATGGACAAGACCTCTGTGTGGACAGCACAGTTTACTTTGTAAACAAGGGAGTATACCTTATGACATGTACAAAATGGTGAAAAATTCCCATAAAGACTATATTAGTAAGTGCCATATAATCATTTTACGAATACATTGGTCAACAGTAACCCGAAAGTTACCAACCCCTTTAAGCAACTACAACATAGCACACTCAATTTTTCAGGTTAGACTCTCACTAATCAGAATGCTGTGCCATATTCTAGTGATATGCTATAACATTATATGTTGGGAATAAACCTTCGACATTTCGATATAATGATAACTTCTGGCAACTATATGTGAAATATCTGAAACTTCTAATAGAACCGTGAGTGCATTGTGTATCTGTCTTTTACATGCAGCTCCACACAATGCATGTTTTCTAAACAGAAAAGAAAAATCCCAGGTTGCTTTACTTAAATGGAACTAAACAGAATCCAATTATACTCAGTTTTCTTTTTTTTACCATTGATTCAAGCTTCTATACATGAAGCAAATGTGCCCTCACCACAAAATAATAGCTAGTGTAAAATATAATATATCAAATGTGTCTGCTCCTGAAAGACTGAAGGCCATGTCTTTATACCCTGAATTCAAAAGAAGTCTGTACATAGTGGACAGTCTACAAAAGCGAAGAGGCTCATGTCCTTTACTGCGTCTTTACAGACATTCAAGTCTTTCCCACGAGCAACGTTCCAGCTCTCGTTCCGTATGGTCCGTGTGTAATGAAATAGAGGAGATTCAAGAGGTAAAGCAACATCATGTACTATAGCCAAGGCTTGCATCAGAAAGCATGTGCATACCATTCTTGTCTATTGCAGTGAAATTCAAATTTTTATACTTTTACCTTGAAAGTTATATTTTAAAAGAAGATCCTATCTAGAAAGGAATTCACTGAAAATAGATTTCAGTCATGTGGTCACCATGGCAACTGTAAAGGCGGCAAAGAAAATCCAGATGCTAGAAATGGAGTGAAAAGTATTTATTGGATAGTTTAGTAGGATTTACTATTCTTTCTCTCTCTTTTCCTTAGATACAAAGCTTCTATATGGATAGGGCATCTAATGGAGCATGCCACAATTAATGGCCTCATGCATCAATATGGCATCCTTATCATGGCCTCATACAAACAATTTCTGTAATATGACTGAGTGCATAAGCTCTTAAAGGTGTTCTTAAGCGTTTTAACACATTTTTGCTCCCCTTCCCCCTGCCGGACCTATGCATAGAAGCACACTTACCTGCACCCTGCCACTCCATAGCAGCTCTTTCGATCTAGCGGTGGTCGTGCTCCAATCCCCGCTTGTAAACTTCTGGCATGGACAGGAGTCACATGTGCTGCTGCAGCAGATGACTGGTCACAGCAGTGAATTGTCTCCAAAGCAGCACATGACCCAACATGTGACCCAGCAGTGCACCAAAGGACCTAGAGCTGAGCAGCAGGGAGCAGTTAAATATGTGTCCCTCCAGCGGAGAGGTGGGGGGATCCAAAATTTGTTAAAGGAGTATTCTGGTTGTTTGAAGTCATCCCCGATCTGCATGGTTTTTATTTATTTCATACACTTATGTAGCGCTAGCATATTCTGCAGCGCTTTACAAACATTAGCATCAGGCTGTCCCCAAGGGGGTTCACAATATAAGTTCCCTATCAGAATGTCTTTAGACTGTGGGAGGAAACTGGAATACTCAGAGGAATCCCACACAAACACAGGAAGAACAAAACTCCATGCAGATGTTGTCCTTAAAACCCCCACCGATCACAGGAACGGGTGCCCTGTAACCCCAGAATTCCCATAGAAATGAACGGAGCAGCCACGCACATATGCTTATGGCGGCACCGTTCATTTCAGGGGGGCTGCAGGGGGTACAGGGCACCCGTTGAATCCCCACTGGGATAGGGGATAACTTCAAACAACCAGAATACCTCTTTAAAAAAAATCTGGAGAACCTCTTTGAAGGGTTGTTGTGATTTTACTTTTTTTGTTTTTGTTTATACTGTAGTATAGGAAACCTTACACAATTGTAATATACAGGCATCTCAAATTCTGCTCACATATGTTCCTTATACCAACTACTATGGAGCCTGGGGAGAGGGGGAGTCTGGCACTGAACTGCTTCTATAAATCCAGACATAAATTGACTGCATTTTCCAGCAGCCACCACCAGGGGAAGCTCAGTGAGAAGACATTATATACAACTTCCATTGATACCAATGGTAACTGTATGGATTCCTATGCATTCACCTCTAAGGGGGTCTCCTTTCTCCTGCAGCTCTCTCCCTATAACTGGAACAGCGTCTGATAGTAGATCTGAATATTTTTTTTGTGGTACAACCCCTTTAAAATGTAAACAGTTCTCTATATATGCGGGTACACACTGGATCAATACAGTATAAACACAAAACCTTAAAAAATGAATAGTGGAAACATACAAAAATAGAATTGTTACCCCATAGTGACAACTCCACCCATAGCCATTTCTCCACATAATGTATCCACAGCCATGCCCTTTTCAGAGTATTTCACAAATTATTTTTCTGTTTCTAGATTATTATGGATACAATGGCATTTTTGTACAAGCAACATGAGTGTGATCAATAAAAAGATGAATACTAATAATTCTTTGGTTATCGTGTGTTTCTAGTCAAACTCAGATCCAAAATTAGCACTCCCTGATCCCTTGTGCCATATAGTGGAATGCTCTCTGGGGGTGGAAACAATGGAGAAGGATACCAGGACAGACACAGAGGTAAATCTATTACTTTATTTTATTCATTTATATAATGCTAAGCCTAGATTCAATTTGCTGTTGCTGTTCCAGTAAAAAAAAAAAAAAATACTAAATTATTTTTGCATCAGCAATTCTGTTTTTCTGTCTTCTGTCACTTCAGGTCTGAACCTATCCTAATATATCCCACAGAGCTGTATAAAGATTGTCTTCACTCACACTGGTTCTCGTCTCTATTGGGGTTCACAATCTAATTTCCCAATTACCTTATTAGTATGTTTGTAAAGTGCGAGAAACAGGGGCAGACTGGGAATTTAAAGTGGAAACTAAAAGTGGCCCCATGTTCTAGACAGGTTCAAATTGACAGAAGACTGGTCATCACAAGTAGGCAGGGACAACAGAATTAGGCAGGGCCATCACAAGTAGGCAGGGGACAACAGAATTAGGCAGGGCCATCACAAGTAGGCAGGGGACAACAGAATTAGGCAGGGACAACAGAATTAGGCAGGGCCATCACAAGTAGGCAGGGACAACAGAATTAAGCAGGGACAACAGAAGTAGGCAGGGACAACAGAAGTAGGTGGGGCCTGCTGCACCATAGTGTAGCACAAAATACTGCTTCAGCAGAACCAACTACCATAGTGTAGCACAAAATACTACTGCCCTTGTCACCGTATTCAACTGTATCACCATCCTGATTGCATTTTATCTGCAAAAATAGAAACAGTGCTATTAATCCTATCTAGAGATGGGCATATTGAGTTTTACAAATTAGTTTTTCTCATCAACGAGTTCTACACCTGCAAGGGGCTGTCTTCACTGATCAGTGGCGGATTACAATAGGGACGTTCAGGTCGGCAGCCCCGGGCCCAGCACCGCTGGGGGGCCCAACACTGACCCGAACGCCCACATACTGCGGAGGGGCACGGGAGCGCATAGCTCCCTGTCTCGTCGCCGATCAGCGCCATAGGATTCAGGCCTAGTAGGCCTGAGGCCTATGCGGTAGTGAAATCCCGGCGCAGGCGTGCGTGATGACGTCATCGCGCGCCTGTGCTGGGACGCAGCACTGTGACGTGTGCACGCCTGCCTCATCCCGCCTTCCTCTGCGAGCAAGCGCCAGGCCCTGGACATAGGTGAGTATTTAGCTTTTCATTTTTTTCAGTTTTTTCAGTTTTTATTTCATGTGCCTACTTTGGGGGACATGTGGGGGACACACACACAGGAGGACATATTACGGAAGAGACATTGAGTACATGGGGGGAATGTGGGGGCTGTGTGTGGCCAAATTATTATGGGAGGGAATACTATGTGGGGAAAAATTACTATGTGGGGGAAAATTATTATGGGAGGGAATACTATGTGGGGACAAATTACTATGTGGGGGCAAATTATTATGGGCGGGAATACTATGTGGGGACAAATTATTATGGGAGGGAATACTATGTGGGGACAAATTACTATGTGGGGGCAAATTATTATGGGAGGGACTACTATGTGGGGGCAAATTACTATATGGGGCAGTGTGGGGGCAAATTACTATGTGGGGGCAGTGTGGGGGCAAATTATTATGGGAGGGACTACTATGTGGGGGCAAATTACTATATGGGGCAGTATGGGGGCAAATTACTATGTGGGGGTAGTGTGGGGGCAAATTATTATGGGAGGGATTACTATGTGGGGGCAAATTACTTTATGGGGCAGTGTGGGGGCAAATTACTATGTGGGGGCAATGTGGGGGAAACTATTGTGTGTGGGCAGTGTGGGGGAAATTGCTATGTGGGGACAGTGTGGGGTAATTGCTATGTGAGGACAGTGTGGGGAAATTGCTATGTGGGGACAAATTACTGTGTGGGGGAAAATTACTATGGGGGGAAATTACTATGAGGGGTCAATGTGGGGGAAACTATTGTGTGGGGGGCAGTCTGGGGGAAATTGCTATGTGGGGACAGTGTGGGGTAATTTCTATGTGGGGACAGTGTGGGGAAATTGCTATGTGGGGACAAATTACTATGTGGGGGCAGTGCGGGGGCAAATTATTATGGGAGGGACTACTATGTGGGGGGCAGTGTGGGGGCAAATTACTATGTGGGGGCAATGTGGGGGAAACTATTGTGTGGGGGCAGTGTGGGGGAAATTGCTATGTGGGGACAGTGTGGGGTAATTGCTATGTGGGGACAGTGTAGGGAAATTGCTATGTGGGTAAATAGCTATGTGGGGACAAATTACTGTGTGGGGGCAAATTACTATGTGGGGGCAAATTACTATGTGGAGTCAATGTGGGGGAAACTATTGTGTGGGGGCAGTGTGGGGGAAATTGCTATGTGGGGACAGTGTGGGGTAATTTCTATGTGGGACAGTGTGGGGAAATTGCTATGTGGGGACAAATTACTATGTGGGGGCAGTGTGGGGGAAACTATTGTGTGGGGGCAGTGTGGGAGAAATTGCTATGTGGGGACAGTGTGGGGGAAATTGCTATGTGGGGACAGTGTGGGGGAAATTGCTATGTGGGGACAGTGTGGGGTAATGTCTATGTGGGGACAGTGTGGGGTAATTTCTATGTGGGGACAGTGTGGGGTAATTTCTATGTGGGGACAGTGTGGGGTAATTTCTATGTGGGGACAGTGTGGGGTAATTTCTATGTGGGGACAGTGTGGGGTAATTTCTATGTGGGGACAGTGTGGGGAAATTTCTATGTGTGGACAGTGTGGGGTAATTTCTATGTGCGGACAGTGTGGGGTAATTTCGATGTGGGGACAGTGTGGGGTAATTTCTATGTGCGGACAGTGTGTGGAAATTGCTATGTGGGGACAGTGTGGGGAAATTGCTATGTGGGGACAAATTACTATGTAGGGGCAGTGTGGGGGAAACTATTGTGTGGGGGCAGTGTGGGGAAATTGCTATGTGGGGACAAATTACTATGTGGTGGCAGTGTGGGTGCAAATTATTATGGGAGGGACTACTATGTGGGGGCAAAATTCTATATGGGGCAGTGTGGGGGAAAATTACTATGTAGGGGCAATGTGGGGGAAACTATTGTGTGGGGGCAGTGTGGGGGAAATTGCTAGGTGGGGACAGTGTGGGGTAATTGCTATGTGGGGACAGTGTGGGGAAATTGCTATGTGGGGAAATAGCTATGTGGGGACAAATTACTGTGTGGGGGCAAATTACTATGTGGTGGCAAATTACTATGTGGAGTCAATGTGGGGGAAACTATTGTGTGGGGGGCAGTGTGGGGGAAATTGCTATGTGGGGACAGTGTGGGGTAATTTCTATGTGAGGACAGTGTGGGGAAATTGCTATGTGGGGACAAATTACTATGTGGGGGCAGTGTGGGGGAAACTATTGTGTGGGGGCAGTGTGGGAGAAATTGCTATGTGGGGACAGTGTGGGGGAAATTGCTATGTGGGGACAGTGTGGGGTAATGTCTATGTGGGGACAGTGTGGGGTAATTTCTATGTGGGGACAGTGTGGGGTAATTTCTATGTGGGGACAGTGTGGGGAAATTGCTATGTGTGGACAGTGTGGGGTAATTTCTATGTGGGGACAGTGTGGGGTTATTTCGATGTGGGGACAGTGTGGGGTAATTTCGATGTGGGGACAGTGTGGGGTAATTTCTATGTGCGGACAGTGTGTGGAAATTGCTATGTGGGGACAGTGTGGGGAAATTGCTATGTGGGGACAGTGTGGGGAAATTGCTATGTGGGGACAAATTACTATGTAGGGGCAGTGTGGGGAAAACTATTGTGTGGGGGCAGTGTGGGGGAAATTGCTATGTGGGGACAAATTACTATGTGGGGGCAGTGTGGGGGAAACTATTGTGTGGGGGCAGTGTGGGAGAAATTGCTATGTGGGGACAGTGTGGGGGAAATTGCTATGTGGGGACAGTGTGGGGTAATTTCTATGTGGGGACAGTGTGGGGTAATTTCTATCTGGGAACAGTGTGGGGTAATTTCTATGTGGAGACAGTGTGGGGAAATTATTGTGTGGGGGCAGTGTGGGAGAAATTGCTATGTGGGGACAGTGTGGGGGAAATTGCTATGTGGGGACAGTGTGGGGTAATGTCTATGTGGGGACAGTGTGGGGTAATTTCTATGTGGGGACAGTGTGGGGTAATTTCTATGTGGGGACAGTGTAGGGAAATCGCTATGTGTGGACAGTGTGGGGTAATTTCTATGTGGGGACAGTGTGGGGTTATTTCGATGTGGGGACAGTGTGGGGTAATTTCGATGTGGGGACAGTGTGGGGTAATTTCTATGTGCGGACAGTGTGTGGAAATTGCTATGTAGGGACAGTGTGGGGAAATTGCTATGTGGGGACAGTGTGGGGAAATTGCTATGTGGGGACAAATTACTATGTAGGGGCAGTGTGGGGAAAACTATTGTGTGGGGGCAGTGTGGGGGAAATTGCTATGTGGGGACAAATTACTATGTGGGGGCAGTGTGGGGGAAACTATTGTGTGGGGGCAGTGTGGGGGAAATTGCTATGTGGGGACAGTGTGGGGGAAATTGCTATGTGGGGACAGTGTGGGGTAATTTCTATGTGGGGACAGTGTGGGGTAATTTCTATGTGGGAACAGTGTGGGGTAATTTCTATGTGGAGGCAGTGTGGGGAAATTGCTGTGTGGACAGTGTGGGGTAATTTCTATGTGGGGACAGTGTGGGGTAATTTCTATGTGGGGACAGTGTTGGGTAATTTCTATGTGCGGACAGTGTGTGGAAATTGCTATGTGGGGACAAATTACTATGTAGGGGCAGTGTGGGGATAACTATTGTGTGGGGGCAGTGTGGGGGAAATTGCTATGTGGGGACAAATTACTATGTGGGGGCAGTGTGGGGGAAACTATTGTGTGGGGGCAGTGTGGGGAAATTGCTATGTGGGGGCAGTGTGGGGAAAACTATTGTGTAGGGGCAGTGTGGGGGGAAATTGCTATGTGGGGACAAATTACTATGTGGGGGCAGTGTGGGGGAAACTATTGTGTGGGGGCAGTGTGGGGAAATTGCTATGTGGGGGCAGTGTGGTGAAAACTATTGTGTAGGGGCAGTGTGGGGACAGTGTGGGGAAATTGCTATGTGGGGACAGTGTGGGGAAATTGCTATGTGGGGGCAAATTACTATGTGGGGCAGTGTGGGGGCAAATTACTATGTGGGGGCAGTGTGGTGGAAATTACTACGTAGGGGCAGTGTGGGGCAAATTACTACTGTGTGGGGGCAAATTACTATGGGAGGGATTACTATATGGGGCAGTGTGGTGGAAATTACTATATGGGGGTGTTGCTATTAGGGAGACACTGTAGGGGCAATTCTATTATTTTTGGGGACACTATACAGGTATTATTGCCTGGAGCACAATAGAGGGTGGTATTATTACTCGGGGCACTCTAGGGGACATTATAGCTGCTGTAGACACTATAGGAACATTTGTGGTAATTTATCAAACTGGTGTAAAGCAGAACTGGCTTAGTTGCCCATAGCAGCCAATCAGATTCCACCTTTCATATTTGACAGCTCTTTTGGAAATCCAGTTCTACTTTACACCAGTTTGATAAATGACTCCAATTATGTCTATTAGGGTCACTATTTTTTCAGCAGTATAGTATCTTGGACATTGGGGAGCACAACGGGCACAGTATTGGGGGCGGCAGCGGGATGACACTGTGGGGACACCAGGATGAGGAGGTTGATGGAAAAATTGAGAAATCGAACGTGTCTGTGTTACAAACTGTAGAGACGATGTGGCTGAAAGAATTTGCCATGGTGGTCTGGGTCAAATGGAGGAGAAGAGGAAAGAGAAGGTCTACATGACAGGAGATGTCACTGGATGTAAGAGGTATGTGGTGCTGTATTCTCCTTCATGTCTTTTTTTTAATTATAATTACCGTATTTTTCGCCCTATAAGACGCACCGGCCCATAAGACGCACCTAGGTTTTTGAGGAGGAAAATAAGAAAAAAAATATTTTTAACCAAAAGGTGTGCTTTTAGTGGGTTTGAACTAATGGTGGTCTGTGCATGACACTATTATGGGGGATCTGTGGATGATGCACTGTTATGGGGTGGGGGATTTGTGGATGTCACTGTTATGTGGGGGATCTGTGGATGTCACTGTTATGTGGGGGATCTGTGGATGGCACTGTTATGGGGGGAGTTGCGGATGGCATTATGATGGTGGGGGGATCTGTGGATGGCATTATGATGGTGGGGGGGATATGTGGATGGCATTATGATGGTGGGGGAGATCTGTGGATGGCATTATGATGGTGGGGGGATCTGTGGATGGCATTATGATGGTGGGGGGATCTGTGGATGGCACTGTTATGGGGTAGTGGATCTGTGGATGACACTGCTATATGTGTCATCCACAGATCCCCCATAACAGTCCCATCCACAGATCCCCCCCATCATAATGCCATCCACAGACCCCCCCATCATAATGCCATCCACAGACCCCCCCATCATCATAATGCCATCCACAGATCCCCCCCACCATCATAATGCCATCCACAGATCCCCCCATCATAATGCCATCCACAGACCCCCCCCATCATTATCCCATCCATAGATCCCTAAGGAGGGTCTGTAGAAGGCGGGGAGAGCGGCGGGGCAGTGCAGGCACTGTACTCTGGCCCCACCGCTCAGTATGTACTGTATTATACCTAGTGTTAATCATAATTTCTAAACTGCGCTCCCCCTGCTCCCCATCTGTACCGTACTTACAGGTACATGTCACACTCCGTCTTCTGTAGTAAGCGCTAGCAGGCAGGCCGGGCTGCAGGCGGCCGTAACTCACTGAGGTCCCGTGCCTACTCCGCCTGCTTCATTCATAAAGTAGGCGGAGCAGGCACGTGACCTCAGTGAGTTACGGCCGCCTGCAGCCCGGCCTGCCTGCTAGCGCTTACTACAGGAGACGGAGTGTGACATGTACCGGTAAGTACGGTACAGATGGGGAGCAGGGGGAGCGCCGTTTAGATATTATGATTAACACTAGGTATAATACAGTACATACTGAGCGGCGGGCCAGAGTACAGTCTCTCCCCGCCTACTACAGACCCTCCTCCCTCCTCACTAATACATCGCAGTCTGCGATGCTGCAGCATAGCAGACTGCAATGTAAATTGCCAGCATTCGCCCCATAAGACGCAGGGGCACTTTCCCCCACTTTTGGGGGGGGAGAAGTGCATCTTATGGGGCGAAAAATATGGTATACAGTGCTGCTCATAATTATTCATACCCCTGGCAAATTTTAACTTAAAGTTACTTTTATTCAACCAGCAAGTCATTTTTTTATGGGAAATTACATAGGTGTCTCCCAAAAGATAATAAGACGATGTACAAGAGGTATTATTGTGGGGGAAAAAAACATTTCTCAGCTTTTATTTACATTTAAGAAAAAAGTGTCCAGTCCAAAATTATTCATACCCTTCTCAATAATCAATAGAAAAGCCTTTATTGGCTATTACAGCAATCAAACGCTTCCTATAATTGCAGACCAGCTTTTTGCATGTCTCCACAGGTATTTTTGCCCATTCATTTTTAACAATGAGCTCCAAATCTTTCAGGTTGGAGGGTCTTCTTGCCATCATCCTGATCTTTAGCTCCCTCCACAGATTCTCAATTGGATTCAAGTCTGGACTCTGGCTGGGCCACTCCAAAACGTTAATGTTGTTGTCTGCTAACCATTTCTTCACCACTTTTGCTGTGTGTTTTGGGTCAGGCCTCATGCACACGACCGTTTTCTTTTGCGGTCCGCAAAATGGATTTCCGTTGTTCCGTGATCCGTGACCGTTTTTTCTTCCGTGGGTCTTCCTTGATTTTTGGAGGATCCACGGACATGAAGGAAAAAGTCATTTTGGTGTCCGCCTGGCCGTGCGGAGCCAAACGGATCCGTCCTGACTTACAATGCAAGTCAATGGGGACGGATCCGTTTGACGTTGACACAATATGGTGCACTTGCAAATGGATCCGTCCCCCATTGACTTTCAATGTAAAGTCAGGAGTCCCTATTATACCATCGGTTCTGAGTTTTCTCCAATCCGATGGTATATTTTAACTTGAAGCGTCCCCATCACCATGGGAACGCCTCTACACTGCGTGCAGAATTATTAGGCAAATGAGTATTTTGACCACATCATCCTCTTTATGCATGTTGTCTTACTCCATGCTGTATAGGCTCGAAAGCCTACTACCAATTAAGCATATTAGGTGATGTGCATCTCTGTAATGAGAAGGGGTGTGGTCTAATGACATCAATACCCTATATTAGGTGTGCATAATTATTATCCTTTCCTTTGGCAAAATGGGTCAAAAGAAGGACTTGACAAGCTCAGAAAAGTCAAAAATAGTGAGATATCTTGCAGAGGGATGCAGCACTCTTGAAATTGCAAAGCTTCTGAAGCGTGATCATCGAACAATCAAGCGTTTCATTCAAAATAGTCAACAGGGTCGCAAGAAGCGTGTGGAAAAACCAAGGCGCAAAATAACTGCCCATGAACTGAGAAAAGTCAAGCGTGCAGCTGCCAAGATGCCACTTGCCACCAGTTTGGCCATATTTCAGAGCTGCAACATCACTGGAGTGTCCAAAAGCACAAGGTGTGCAATACTCATAGACATGGCCAAGGTAAGAAAGGCTGAAAGACGACCACCACTGAACAAGACACACAAGCTGAAACGTCAAGACTGGGCCAAGAAATATCTCAAGACTGATTTTTCTAAGGTTTTATGGACTGATGAAATGAGAGTGAGTCTTGATGGGCCAGATGGATGGGCCCGTGGCTGGATTGGTAAAGGGCAGAGAGCTCCAGTCCGACTCAGACGCCAGCAAGGTGGAGGTGGAGTACTGGTTTGGGCTGGTATCATCAAAGATGAGCTTGTGGGGCCTTTTCGGGTTGAGGATGGAGTCAAGCTCAACTCCCAGTCCTACTGCCAGTTTCTGGAAGACACCTTCTTCAAGCAGTGGTACAGGAAGAAGTCTGCATCCTTCAAGAAAAACATGATTTTCATGCAGGACAATGCTCCATCACACGCGTCCAAGTACTCCACAGCGTGGCTGGCAAGAAAGGGTATAAAAGAAGAAAATCTAATGACATGGCCTCCTTGTTCACCTGATCTGAACCCCATTGAGAACCTGTGGTCCATCATCAAATGTGAGATTTCCAAGGAGGGAAAACAGTACACCTCTCTGAACAGTGTCTGGGAGGCTGTGGTTGCTGCTGCACGCAATGTTGATGGTGAACAGATCAAAACACTGACAGAATCCATGGATGGCAGGCTTTTGAGTGTCCTTACAAAGAAAGGTGGCTATATTGGTCACTGATTTGTTTTTGTTTTGTTTTTGAATGTCAGAAATGTATATTTGTGAATGTTGAGATGTTATATTGGTTTCACTGGTAAAAATAAATAATTGAAATGGGTATATATTTGTTTTTTGTTAAGTTGCCTAATAATTATGCACAGTAATAGTCACCTGCACACACAGATATCGCCCTAAAATAGCTAAAACTAAAAACAAACTAAAAACTACTTCCAAAAATATTCAGCTTTGATATTAATGAGTTTTTTGGGTTCATTGAGAACATGGTTGTTGTTCAATAATAAAATTAATCCTCAAAAATACAACTTGCCTAATAATTCTGCACTCCCTGTATGTTACAATATACCATCGGATTTGAGTTAGATCGTGAAACTCAGATCCGACAGTATATTCTAACACAGAGGTGTTCCCATAGTGATGGGGACGCTTCAAGTTAGAATATACTGAGAACTGTGTAATAACTGCCCCCTGCTGCCTGGCAGCACCCGATCTCTTACAGGGGGCTGTGATCCGCACAATTAACCCCTCAGGTGCCGCAGCTGAGGGGTTAATTGTGCGTATCATAGCCCCTTGTAAGAGATCAGGTGCTGGCAGGCAGGAGGGGGCAGACCCCCTCCCTTCCCAGTTTTAAATTCATTGGTGGCCAGTGCAGCCTCCCTTCTCCCCCCCCCAATTAAAATCACCTTCCCCCATCATTGGTGGCCAGTGCGGCCTCCCCTCTCCCCCCCCACCTAATTAAAATCACCTTCCCCCATCATTGGTGGCCAGTGCAGCCTCCCCTCTCCCCCCCCTAATTAAAATCACCCCCACCCATCATTGGTGGCCAGTGCGGCCTCCCCCCCCCTAATTAAAATCACCTTCCGCCATCATTGGTGGCAGTGGAGAGTTCCGATCGGAGTCCCAGTTTAATCACTGGGGCTCCGATCGGTTACCATGGCAGCCAAGACGCTACTGCAGTCCTGGCTGCCATGGTTACTTAGCAATAGATGCATTATACTTACCTGCGATGTCTTTGACCGGCCGGGCGCTCCTCCTACTGGTAAGTGACAGGTCTGTGCGGCGCATTGCTTATAGCACAGACCTGTCACTTACCAGTAGGAGGAGCGCCCGGCCGGTCACAGACATCGCAGGTAAGTATAATGCTTCTATTGCTAAGTAACCATGGCAGCCAGGACTGCAGTAGCGTCTTGGCTGCCATGGTAACCGATCGGAGCCCCAACGATTAAACTGTGACTCCGATCGGAACTCTCCACTGCCACCAATGATGGGGGAAGGTGATTTTAATTAGGGGGGGGAGAGGGGAGGCTGAACTGGCCACCAATGAATATAATACTGGGGAGGGAGGGGGGCCTCACTGGCCACCAATGAGTTAAATACAGGGGAGGGAGGGAGGGGGGCCGCACTGGCCACCAATGAGTTAAATACAGGGGAGGGAGGGGGGGCCGTACTGGTCACCAATGAATTTAAAACTGGCAGCACCTGATCTCTTACAGGGGGCTATGATATGTTAATTGTGCGGATCACAGCCCCCTGTAAGAGATCGGGTGCTGCCAGGCAGCAGGGGGAAGTCATGCACACAGTTCGTAGTATATTCTAACTTGAAGTGTCCCCATCACTATGGGAACGCCTCTGTGTTAGAATATACTGTACTGTCGGATCTGAGTTTTCACGAAGTGAAAACTCAGCTCTGAAAAAGCTTTTATGCAGACGGATCTGCGGATCCGTCTGTGTGAAAGTAGCCTACGGCCACGGATCACGGACGCGGATGCCAATCTTGTGTACATCCGTGTTTTTTCACGGACCCATTGACTTGAATGGGTCCGTGAACTGTTGTCCGTCAAAAAAATAGGACAGGTCATATTTTTTTGACAGACAGGAAACACAGATCACGGCCGCGGGTGAACAACGGTGCATTTTCCGAGTTTTCAACTGACCCATTGAAAGTCAATAGGTCCACAGAAAATCACGGAAAACGGAACAACGGCCACGGATGCACACAACGGTCGTGTGCATGAGGCCTATCCCGTAGTTTACAAAATGGGGTCACTTTTTGGAAGTTTCTACTCCAGGGGTGATTAAGGGGGTCTTCAAATGTGACATGGCAACTTAAAATTATCCCAGTGACATCTGCCCTCCAAAATCCATATGGCGCTACTTTCCCTCTGCACCCTGCCATATACCCATACAGCAGTTTACAACCACATATGGGGTGTTTCTGTAAACTACAGAATCAGGGTAATAAATATTACGTTTTCTTTGGCTGTTGAACCTTACTGTGTTACAGGGAAAATCTGCAAAAAAAGGGTTAACAAAGTTTTTAAAATCAGTTTTGAATAACTTGAAGGGTGTAGTTTCTAAAATGAGGTCATTTATGGGTGGTTTCTACTATGTAAGCCCCAGAAAGTGACTTCATAACTGAACTGGTCCTTAAAAAGTGGGTTTTGTACATTTTCGTAAAAATTTTAAGAATTTCTGCTAAAATTCTAAGCCTTCTAACGTCCTAAAAAAATAAAATGACGTTTACAAAATGATGCCAACATGAAGTAGACATCTCGCAAATGTACGGTAACAACTATTTTATGAGGTATCACAATCTGCTTTAAAAGCAGAGACATTCAAATTTCAAAAAAAGTGAATTTTTCCAAATTTTCTGTAAATGTTGGATTTTTTTTATAAATAAAGGTGAAACATATTGACTCATTTACCACCAACATGAAGTACAATGTGTCACGAGAAAACAATCTCAGAATCGCTTATATACACTCACCTAAAGAATTATTAGGAACACCATACTAATACGGTGTTGGACCCCCTTTTGCCTTCAGAACTGCCTTAATTCTACGTGGCATTGATTCAACAAGGTGCTGATAGCATTCTTTAGAAATGTTGGCCCATATTGATAGGATAGCATCTTGCAGTTGATGGAGATTTGAGGGATGCACATCCAGGGCACGAAGCTCCCGTTCCACCACATCCCAAAGATGCTCTATTGGGTTGAGATCTGATGACTGTGGGGGCCATTTTAGTACAGTGAACTCATTGTCATGTTCAAGAAACCAATTTTAAATGATTCGAGCTTTGTGACATGGTGCATTATCCTGCTGGAAGTAGCCATCAGAGGATGGATACATGTTCTCATTCTGTTTACGCCAAATTCGGACTCATACCATTTGAATGTCTCAACAGAAATCGAGACTCATCAGACCAGGCAACATTTTTCCAGTCTTCAACAGTCCAATTTTGGTGAGCTCGTGCAAATTGTAGCCTCTTTTTCCTATTTGTAGTGGAGATGAGTGGTACCTGGTGGGGTCTTCTGCTGTTGTAGCCCATCCGCCTCAAGGTTGTGCGTGTTGTGGCTTCACAAATGCTTTGCTGCATACCTCGGTTGTAACGAGTGGTTATTTCAGTCAACATTGCTCTTCTATCAGCTTGAATCAGCCGGCCCATTCTCCTCTGACCTCTATCATCCACAAGGCATTTTTGCCCACAGGACTGCCGCATACTGGATGTTTTTCCCTTTTCACACCATTCTTTGTAAACCCTAGAAATGGTTGTGCGTGAAAATCCCAGTAACTGAGCAGATTGTGAAATACTCAGACCGGCCCGTCTGGCACCAACAACCATGCCACGCTCAAAATTGCTTAAATCACCTTTCTTTCCCATTCTGACCTATAAGTTTGGAGTTCAGGAGATTGTCTTGACCAGGACCACCACCCTAAATGCATTTAAGCAACTGCCATGTGATTGGTTGACTAGATAATTGCATTAATGAGAAATAGAACAGGTGTTCCTAATAATTCTTTAGGTGAGTGTAAGTAAAAGCATTCCAGAGTTATTTCCACATAAAGTGAAACATGTCAGATGGCTTGCTCCTTATGTTAAAAACTGGCTTGGTCTTGAAGGGGTTAAATTCCCAGATTTTTATTTTTTTTATTCAATATTACATTAAAAGCATACAGAGAACAGACCCACTTTCTAAATGAACCCAAAGGCATAAACTGTATGAGAAATTTTTGGGCAGATGATTGCTAATAAGTTTTCATATGAATGCTCGTTAGCGATCATCTTGACTGCCGCCAATTGCCAGATGAATGAGCAAACGCTCTTTCATTGGGCAATTGTGATTTTTAAGCACACTTAAAAATCACACTTAAAAATCCTTATTTGCAGGCGGCAGGTTGTGCTGTCTAATCATGATCTGCCGCCGGCAAAGCACTATACGGTATGGGGACGCGATCCCTCCTCCTCATGATGCGGAGGAGATCGCTGCATGTAATAGTAGCAGCCTCCTCCACTGACGAGCAGGCGATTGCTGGGAAGGAATGCTTCTATCCCGACAATGTCTGCCACATCGGGCTGTCTGATACAGCCATTAGTCACTTAGCATTCCCATTTAGTAAACTGAAATCCTCTCATACAAGTAAAAACAATGGCTTGTTTGAACAATCTATGGAAATAGGCTCACTAAAGCCTGTATTACACCTGTCCAAAGGGGACCCAGAAACCCACCAGAACCCCATCAGATATAATTACAGTGAATGGGGATCTGGCGGTGCCTGGCAGTGTCTGGCTATATCGGATACAGTAACTGTTAGTCTGCATCACTGCCGGAACAGACTCGCAAAGTTCCCTTGATGCATATGTGAATGTATTCAAAGAGCACTGCAAACTTTGTAGGTCAGTTCTTTCAATACTCCTAAAAGATAAAATCAGACTTGCACTGCTGCCCTTCAAAAGTGGTCAGAAATATTCATAAAGAATCAGTTTATCCAAGCATGTAATAAGCTTCTATTCTTTCCCCACTGCTGTCAGACCATGCTGGTAACAGTTAAACATGTTTTATAATATGTGATCCTGTTAGTGGACCTCAACAGCTTCACCTTGATAGGTCTGGCATCAGGATTAATGAGATCTTGCTGAGAACTGTCCATAGGGAATATAGAGATCTACAGTATGTGGGAGGTGTAAGACTAATGACCAGTGGAAAAATTTAAGGCTACATGCACACGACCATGTGCAGTCCGGGAAACGCGGCCTATATGTCAGACGCATCTCTTGGACCAATGGCTGCTCCACTGAAACAAACTCACTGATTTATAGTGATGTAAAATGCAGTGAGCTCCTGTCTGACCATGGATCTATTGTCTTGTACTCATTAAGAGGGCAACACTATTATGAGGAGCACTAAGCAGGCAGCACTACTGTAAATGGGGCACTTATGGGGCATAAATAATGCGTAGGGGCACTAAGGGAACATAACTACTGTGTTGGAGCACTAAAGGGGCATAACTACTGTGCGAGGGCACTAAAGAGGCATTCTTACTGTAAGGGGAGCACTAGGGGGGATTCATATGGGGAGGGAGTAGTAAGGAGGCACTTAAGGGGTATCATTACTCTAAGAGGGCACAAAGGAGACATAATCACTGAGTGGGGACACTATTGCAGTGTGTCACACAGAAGGTACTCGCCAAGTGTGTGGGGCACAAAGGAGAATAAGCTGGATTAGGCATGTATGGAGAGAAACTAGGCAGAGTTAGAGGTGGAGTGAGTTCCTATCTGACTGCAGATCTATTGTATTGTACAGTACAGTAGACCCATGATCAGGTAGGTACTGACTGCTTCGTATATCACTATGATGCAGTGAGTTTGTGTCAGAGGAGCCACTGTCGGTCCTGGAGACGCAGGCGACACACGGGCCACGTTTCCCGGACTGCACAGTAGTGTGCATGCAGCCTAAGGGCTCATGCCCACGAACGTAAGGGCTCCGCGCCCATGCTGCGGACCGCAAATTGAGGTCCGCAATGCACGGGCACCGACTGTGGGGAAGCCACATGCGGATAGCAGACCCATTCACTTGAATGGGGTCTGCGATCCGTCAGTTACGCAAAAAGATAGAACAAGTTCTATATTTTTGCGGAACAGAAGCACGGAACCAAACACCATGGAAGTGAATGTGTCAGCATCTGCTATGCGGAATGCACACAGCTGGTGACCCGTGTATTATGGAACTGCCGTATGTGGCCCACAATACGGCCACGGGAGCACTACGGCCGTGCGAAAGAGGCCTAAGTTTAAATGCAAAGAGTGACTAGTTGGTTGAGTATTTCAACAGAGGATATTAGTAGAACATGCAGCTGTCAGTACCTTATATAATTGTTTATTTTTGTGCCTTCTTTTCTAAAACTACAGCTAGAAGAACAGAGCAATATCTTGTTAAAACGCCTCAGCTGCCTGAGCCATCTTAAGTGTGTGTGGGAAACATACGCAAGCAAGCTAAAAGGAGCAAAGCAGATTAACACTAACAATAAGAGGACAAGGTATCATCTCCAGTGTTCTTAATTCAGATGAACTATTCATCCTACATGGATTTACCATAGTTCTTTATTATGTTCTTTAAAGGGACTGTATCACCAAAAAAAAATTGACTCAATAAAACTAGATAGTGAAGCATATTATTTTTTTTAGAATTGTAGAGTTTCTGTTATTCTGTTTTACATGGTTATGGAAGAAGCCATCTTGCATGAACTGCCCCGATTTCGTCGGTGATCCCTCAGACCCAGGATATCCTGTTTTCAACTGTATCTGAGGTCGCAGATGCAATTAAATGCAATGGTAAAGCAGGGAGCCATCAGGTTCCTGCTCCACCATTCACCCGCCTGTGAATTCCCCAGCAGGCAAGCGCAATGCAGTGATGTAATTGCGCCTGCTGAGCTGAACACAAGCTGGGGAATGATGTGTTCCATTCATTAGGGGAATGGGGCTAAGTGAGCGTTACTTTTTTTATTTTATTAATTAATCTGTGAGGGAAGCACTAAGGGGGTAACACTAATTCAAAGGGGGAACTAAGGGGGCAGCATTATTGTAAGGGGGCACTAAGGGGGTAACACTATTTCCCCCTGTCACGACAGCACCACCAGAGAGATGGACTCCTCCCCCAGGGACAGGAAACCTAGAGCACAAAAGGAAGCACTTCCTTCCCCTTCATCAGTGGTTTCCTGTCCCTAGGAAGCCTGGAGTAATCTCATAGCCTGGTGGGCTGTGTGTAGGGTCTGGCTGGGGGACCGTGGAAGTTAGAAATCCCTGTAGTTCAGGGTAGCTAGGTCCCCCGTATGGCTCCGGGTGTGGAGGCGGTTCGTTCACCCCCAGCTGCAGGTCCTTTGACTTGCCGCCCGCCTCCTGCTCCCTCCGCCCGCTCCTCGCCACCGCCGCGGCCCGCTCGTAGTGCGGGAGGGGCCGCGGCAAGTTAGTTGGAAAGCTTAACGCTTCAGCTGTATCGCAGCTGCGGGTGGTGTGAAGGACGGGTCCGGTGCTCCGGCGTGGTTGCGCTGGGAGTGCCGATGGCTGCGGCCATGTTGGAGGCGGGACCAAGATCACATGGGGCTGGGGAGGAGGAGGGACGATGCAGCGCTTACTGATGACGTCAGATGCCGGCTCTCCCACTCTCAGAGCTGCAGATTTAAAAGGAGTTCCTTTGGCTGCAGTTCTGCCTCCATTAAGTGAACTGAACAGCCAGCGTCGGTGATTCAGCTTCCAGGAGGGGGTGTTTGCCCAGAAGATGAGTGTCTTCAGTGAGGATACGGGCTCCAGGAGGGCTCGCTCAGAATCTTCTACCAAGGTACCATTTACGGTGAGTGTATGCGTTTGGCTTTTGAATAATTTTTTTGTCCTGACCCTTGGTATGGTTACCTTTTTCTTTTTAGGATGAGGGTCCCAGGAAATGTAAAAAGGTTGAGGGCAAAGAATGTGCCATGTGCAAAGTCAGTCTTGCGGCCTAATTGTGTCAGCTGCACTAATAAGGTTATTGCGCAAGAAACGCCGTCATTACTACTGCAGATGCAGGACATGGTCAAGAACCAAATAGAAGCCTCCCTAAGAGGAGTTTTGCCAGTGCTTACGTCACCTACACCTCAGCCGGCAGTTGCCCCTTCTGTCCCAGTGCTATCTGACGTTGAGGAAGAAGGTTTAATTATGGCCCATTCGGACTCGGGTATAGTCTGCGGCTTGTCCGACCTTTACTTCGATGTATATTTTTGTATATATGATATTGCTCCAGCTATTTCTCTTACGTTTATGCAAGAGAAGAGTCGGAAAGGTCTGAAGATGATATGTCAAGCAGACCGTTATTTCAATGTGAAGATACGGATCAGTTGGTCAAGACAGTAAGATCAGCTATGGGTCTGGAAGAGGCTAGAGAGCAGAAATCTATCCAGGACATCATGTTTGATGGTCTTGAAGTAAAGAAAAGGAAAGTTTTCCCTATTCACCGGACTGTGTCCCAACTTATTAAACGGGAATGGGAGAACCCGGATAAGAAATCGTTTATTCCTAGGGCCATAAAGAGGAAATACCCCTTTAATGACGCAGAGAACAGTTCCTGGGATTATTCTCCTAAGGCCTCTTTCACACTACGGTATGGATATTTCAGTGTTTTCCGGTCCGTTTTTCACGGATCCGTTGTTCCTTTTTTTTTTGTTTCCGGTCCGTTTTTCCGCTCCATTTTACCGTATGGCATATACAGTATACAGTAATTACATAGAAAAAATTGGGCTGGGCATAATATTTTCAATAGATGGTTCCGCAAAAACGGAACGGATACGGAAGACATACGAATGCATTTCCGTATGTGTTCCGTTTTTTTTGCCGACCCATTGACTTGAATGGAGCCACGGAACGTGATTTGCGGGCAATAATAGGACATGTTCTATCTTTCAACGGAACGGAAAAACGGAAATACGGAAACGGAATGCATACGGAGTACATTCGTTTTTTTTTGCGGAACCATTGAAATGAATGGTTCCGTATACGGACCGTATACAGAACGCAAAAAACAGCCCGCAAAGCGGAAAAAAAACCGGTAGTGTGAAAAAGGCCTAAGGGCTTGTTCACACGAACGTTTATTGCGTTCCGTATACTGTCCGTATACGGAACCATTCATTTCAATGGGTCCGCAAAAAAAACAGAATGTACTCCGTGAGCATTCCGTTTCCGTATGTCCGTATTTTCGTTCCACTACATTTTGAGTCTTGTCCTATTATTGTCCGCAAATCACGTTCCGTGGCTCCATTCAAGTCAATGGGTCCGCAAAAAAAACGGAACACATACTGAAATGCATCCGTATGTCTTCCGTATCCGTTCCATTTTTGCGGAACCATCTATTGAAAATTTTATGCCCAGCCCAATTTTTTTCTATGTAATTACTGTATACTGTATATGCCATACGGAAAAACGGAACAGAAACGGAAACACAACGGAAACAAAAAACGGAACAAAGGATCTGTGAAAAATGGTCCGCAAAACACTGAAAAAGCCATACGGTCGTGTGAACAAGCCCTAAGGCTACATGCACACGACCGTATGTGTTTTGCGGTCCGGAAATTGCGGATCCACAAAAAAATCGGATGATGTTCCGTATGGCATCCATTTTTTTGCGGTTCCATTGTAATAATGCTTATCCTTGTCCGCAAACTAGAAAAAAATAGGACATGCACTATTTTTTTTGTGGAGCAACGGAACGGACATACTGATGCGGACAGCACATGGTGTGCTGTCCTCGTTTTTGCGGACCCATTGAAATGAATGGGTCCGCATCCTATTCGCAAAAAAAACGGAACGGACACGGAAACAAACAACGTTCATGTGCATGTAGCCTAAAATTGATGTGGCTATTGCCAAGGTTTCTAGAAAGGGTTCTCTACCTTTTGAAGATTTGGGGTCTCTTAGGGAGCCCTTGGATAAAAAGGCGGAGGGGTTCCTTAACCCCTTAAGGACTCAGCCCTATTTCACCTTAAGGACTTTTTAGGGACCAGTTCAGGTCTGAAGTCACTTTGCGAGGCTTACATAATAGAAACCACCCAAAAATGGGTGTTCCACAAGAATTAATGGAAAATAGAGATACAATTTCAAAATTTCACATTTTTGGCAGATTTTCCATTTTAATAATTTTTTTCCAGTTACAAAGCAAGGGTTAACAGCCAAACCAAACTCAATATTTATGGCCCTGATTCTGTAGTTTACAGAAACACCCCATATGTGGTCGTAAACCGCTGTACGGGCACATGGCAGGGCGCAGAAGGAAAGGAATGCCATACGGTTTTTGGAAGGCAGGTTTTGCTGGACTGGTTTTTTTGACACCATGTACCATTTGAAGCCCCCCTGATGCACCCCTAGAGTAGAAACTCCCAAAAAGTGACCCCATTTTAGAAACTATGGGATAGGGTGGCAGAATTGCTGGTACTAGTTTAGGGTACATATGATTTTTGGTTGCTCTATATTACACTTTTGTGAGGCAAGGTAACAAGAAATAGCTGTTTTGGCACCATTTTTATTTTTTGATATTTAGAACATTTGTCTGACAGGTTAGATCATGTGATATTTTTATAGACCAAGTTGTCACGGACGCAGCGATACCTAATATGTATACTTTTTTTTTTTTATGCAAGTTTTACACAATGATTTCATTTTTGAAGCAAAAAAAATCATGTTTTAGTGTTTCCATAGTCTGAGAGCCATAATTTTTTCAGTTTTTGGGCGATTACCTTGGGTAGGGTATGATTTTTGCGGGATGAGATGACGGTTTTATTGGCACTATTTTGGGGTGCGTGTGACTTTTTGATCGCCTGCTATTACACTTTTTGTGATGTAAGGTGACAAAGAATTGTTTATTTAGCACAGTTTTTTTATTTTTTTTACGGTGTTCATCTGAGGGATTAAGTCATGTGATATTTTTATAGAGCCGGTGGATAAGGACGCGGCGATACCTAATATGTAAATTTTTTTTATTTATGTAAGTTTTACACAATGACAGCTTGTTTTAAACAAAAAAATGATGTTTTAGTGTCTCCATATTCTGAGCCATAGTTTTTTTTTTTTTTTTGGGCGATTGTCTCAGGTAGGGGCTCATTTTTTGCGGGATGAGGTGACGGTTAGATTGGTACTATTTTGGTGGGCAAACGCCTTTTTGATCGCTTGCTGTTGTACTTTTTGTGATGTAAGGTGACAAAAACAATGGTTTATTTAGCATAGTTTTTTATTTTTACGGTGTTCATCTGAGGGGTTAGGTCATGTGATATGTTTATAGAGCCGGTCGATACGGACACAGCGATACCTAATATGTCAATTTTTTTTCCCCCCTATTTTTTACCATTTTTTTTTTACTTTATTTGGGGAAAATTACGTTTTTGTTTATTTTTACTTGAAACTTTTAATTTTTGGGGGGAAAACGTTATTTTTCAATTTTTTTTTTCACTTTATTTTTTGTCCCACTTGGGACTTGAACTTTTGGGGGTCTAATCCCCTTTACAATGCATTCCAATACTTCTGTATTGGAATGCATTGGCTGTATGAGTAATACTGTGTGTATTACTCATACAGTTTCTGGCCTGTGAGATCCAGGGGGCTGGATCTCACAGGCTCGTCACCGGAAGGCAGCGCAGATGCCTAAGGAAGGCATCGTGCTGCCTTCCATGCCATCGGGTCCCCCTTACAGCCGCATGGGGACCCGATGGCGGACATGATTTCAGCGGACATCCTGTTGCGATTAACCCCCGCCGCGCCGCAATGCCGTTTTAAAGTTAGGACAAACCGGTACGTCCTGGGTCCTTAAGGACTCGGCAAACATGGCGTACCGGGGGGTTAAGAGAGCCTGGGAGTCCACAGGGGCAGCTCTCAAACCAAGCATAGCAGGTACCTCAGTGGCTAGGTCCATGATATTATGGATTGACCAGCTCTCAGCAGATATCCAAAATGAAGTTCCTAAGGAGCAACTGCTTGCCTCTCTTCCCACAATTAGGCAAGCGGCCGCCTTCTTGGCGGACTCTTCTTCGGATACCCTGAGGCTGTCTGCTAGGGCTGGGGCCTTGACTAACTCGGCTAGGCGGGCTCTATGGGTAAAGAACTGGTCGTGGGATCTCAGCTCCAAAAATAAATTGTGTGCCATACCATGTGAGGGCGAGTTGCTTTTTGGTTTGGTCCTCACAGATTTGTTAGAAAAAGCGGGAGATAAGAAGAAAGGGTTCCCTCTTCCTCAGTCCTCTAGGCAATACCGGTCCTTTCGTGCGAAGGGAAGGGGAGGGGGCCAGGATAGAGGTAGAGGCCAGTCAGGCTTTAGATGGAGGGGTTCCCGTAAAGGTAGCGGCTTTATGTTTAACCAGCCCTCCTCTTCCTCCTCTAAAAAGCCCAGCCCCCAATGACAGGGTCTTGCGGGTAGGTGGCAGGCTAAGAAACTTCTTGGTGGAGTGGCAGTTAATTTCAAGGAGTACGTGGGTCCTGGAGACCCTAAGAGATGGTCTCCGTCTCGAGTTCATCAGCCTGCCACCTACCCGTTACATAGTCACAAAATGTCCACCGGGTCCCTCGGGTCTGTCTTCTCTCCAGCTGGAAGTCTTATCACTGATGGAAAAAGGGGTTCTGGTTCCGGTTCCAGCAGAAGAAATAGGTCAGGGTTTCTATACGAAGAAAAAAAGTCAAACGGAACCTTCAGAGTCATAAATCTGAAGCCTCTGAATCAGTTTCTCAGTTACCATCGGTTCAAGATGGAGACCCTGAAGTCAACGATAAATCTGTTAACAAAGGACTGTTATATGGCATCTCTAGACCTAAGGGACGCCTACCTCCATGTGCCCATCCACAAGGACTTCCAGAAGTACCTAAGGTTGGCAGTTCATGTAAACTCCCATCTGTTGCACCTACAGTTCTGTGCCCTACCATTCGGAATTGCCGTCGCTCCAAGGATCTTCCCAAAGATCATTGCCGAGATGGCGGCCCACATCAGAGAGGGGGACGGCATCTTCACCCTGTACTTGGACGACTTCCTGCTGGTGGCAGAGGCCAAGGAAAAGTTTCTCTCTCTGGCAGAATCCCAACTAAATTCAATATCAGCGGTTCACTTAAGAGGAGACCTGAACCTGAGAGCAGACTATCTCAGCAGACACCGGATTCGTCAAGGAGAGTGGAAGTTAAATCCAGAGGTGTTCCGAAAGATCTCGGCATTATGGGGCAAGCCTCAGATAGATCTCTTTGCCACTAGAGTAAACAGGCAAGTCAGCAAATTTTACTCGCTATCTCTGGCGGACGGACCTCTAGCAGTGGACGCTTTATCTCAAAAATGGGATTGGGACCTAGCGTACGCTTTTCCCCCGCTGGCGCTGGTCCCCAGAGTCATCAAAAAGATAAAGGAAAAAGGGGCAAAAGTCATCCTGGTGGCTCCCTTTTGGCCCCGGAGGGCTTGGTTCTCCTGTCTAAGATCCATGTCGCTAGGGGATCCCTGGGTCCTTCCGGAGCTTCCCAACCTACTCTTACAGGGCCCAGTATGTCATTCGAAGGTGCTCAATCTCCATTTGACGGCTTGGCTTTTGAAAGGTTAACCTTAAAAGCTAAGGGATTGTCTGATGCCGTCATCTCCACGTTACAAGCCAGCAGGAAAGAAGATACGTATAAGATTTATGTCAAGATCTGGAGAAAATTTCTGTCCATGAGTAACCTTGCTTCCTTTGACCCGGAAAAACCCAGCTTGGCGGATATTTTGAATTTACTGCAGAAAGGTCTGGAAAAGGAGTTGAGAGTGGCCACTCTCAAAGTTCAGGTTTCTGCCTTGGGAGTTTTGTTTGGCCAGAAGATTGCGGATCATCCCTGGATCATCAGATTCCTTAAAGAGGACCTTTCACCGATTATTACACTATGAACTAACTATACAGACATGTAGAGCGGCGCCCGGGGATCTCACTGCACTTACTATTATCCCTGGGCGCCGCTCCGTTCTCCCGTTATGCCCTCCGTTATCTCCGCTCACTAAGTTATAGTAGGCAGAGATTTCAGTCCCTAAGTTATGGTAGGCGGAGTCTTCCCTTGTTCTGCTCTAGCGCTGGCCAATCGCAGCGCAGAGCTCACAGCCTGGGAGACTCCGCCTACTATAACTTAGTGAACAGAGATACCGGAGGGCATAGCAGGAGAACGGAGCGGCGCCCGGGGATAATAGTAAGTGCAGTGAGATCCACGGGCGGCGCTCTACATATCTGTATACTTAGTTCATAGTGTAAAAATCGGTGAAAGGTCCTCTTTAAGTCAGTCAAGAGACTGCAGTTATCCGTACCGATACGATCGCCAACTTGGGATCTTTCAGTGGTTCTTCAGTCCTTATGTGTAGGTCCTTTTGAGCCCTTAGATAATGTTCCTCTCAGACTGCTAGTTCAGAAGACCGCCCTCTTGGTCGCAGTGACATCGGCTCATAGGGTAGGGGAGTTAGCAGCCTTATCTGTCAGAGAGCCCTATACTCAGATCCTAGAAGACAGAATAATCTTTAAGCCGGATCCAGCATTTCTGCCCAAGGTGGTCTGCGCTTTTCATATGTCCCAGGAAGTGGTGCTGCCCTCCTTCTGTGCTAATCCCTCTTCCGAAGGAGAAAGGGTTTTTCATATGTTGGATGTACGTAGATGTGTTCTGGAATACATAGACAGGACTAAAGACTTCAGGACTGCAGGTTTGTCTCCTCCGGATAATCTGAAGGCCCATTCCACTCGGGCGGTGGCATCTTCCTGGGCGGAAAGGAGAGGGGCCTCCATTGACCAGATTTGCAGGGCAGCTACCTGGTCGTCTCCACACACTTTTTTACGTCACTATAGACTGGACGTGGGTTCCTTTTCTTCCTTAACTTTTGGCCGTAAAGTGCTTCAGGCGGTGGTCCCACCCTAATTTTCTTCTCTGGTATTCTCTCTGGTGGTACTGTCGTGACAGGGGGAAAGCCGGTAATTACTCACCGGTAATTCTGTTTCCTCATGGTCACGACAGCACCAAGGGACTTCCCACCCTTCTATTTTTGTGTGTGCACAAGTGGAGTTCACGGGGTGTGGTTAAAAAAAAAAAAAAAAGGTGTTAGCCTGTTCTTTGGTTGTTTAAGTTGTATGCGTTTTGTAAGATGTTAACTAACTGGAAGGCTTCCTAGATCTCTGTAATTCACTGATAAAGGGGAAGGAAGTGCTTCCTTTTGTGCCCTAGGCTTCCTGTCCCGGGGGGAGGAGTCCATCTCTCTGGTGGTGCTGTCGTGACCATGAGGAAACAGAATTACCGGTGAGTAATTACGGCTTTTAAAGGGATTCTGTCACCAGGTTTCACCCCTGTCAGCTAAAAATATGCTGATGTTCAGGGCGTCTTCACGATTCCTAATGTGGGCTTATAAATGTCATCTGTGGGCTTATTTAGCTAAAAAACTGCTTTTACTAACCTGTCAGTCAAACAAATAAGGTGCCCAAGGGGATGTTAATGGATGCAAGGTGCCGGCCGCACCCGCCGCCGTTCGTGCCCAGCGCCGCCTTTCCGGACTTCTGTGCCGCCTCCTAATCCTCTGTGCCGCCTCTCGCTCTCCCTCCCTCCCCCCTCCTCCTGCTGTAAGATCTCGCGCATACAGGGGTTGAGCGAAGTGCCGGCGCATGCGCACTTCGCTGTAAGAAGCCAAATTGAGAAGTCCGCACGGGCGCATCAGGCAGAGCCCTGTGCGCAAGCGCGAGATCTTACAGCAGAAGGAGGGGGGAGGGAGGGAGAGCGAGAGGCGGCACAGAGGATTAGGAGGCGGCACAGAAGTCTGGAAAGGCGGCGCTGGGCACGAACGGCGGCGGGTGCGGCCGGCACCTTGCATCCATTAACATCCCCTTGGGCACCTTATTTGTTTGACTGACAGGTTAGTAAAAGCAGTTTTTTTAGCTAAATAAGCCCACAGATGACATTTATAAGCCCACATTAGGAATCGTGAAGACGCCCTGAACATCAGCATATTTTTAGCTGACGGGGGAAACCTGGTGACAAAATCCCTTTAAGTGGGGCTTTAAGGGGACAGCACGATTGTGAGAGGGCACTAAGGGGGCAGCACATCTGTAGGAGAGGCACTCAGGAGTCATTCTTAAAGCTTGTTCACATGAACGTGCCGTATTTTGCGGTCCGCAAATTGTGGATCCGCAAAACACTGATGCGTCCGTGTGCCTTCCGCAATTTGCGGAACGGAATAAAAGGCCCTTTATAGAAATGCCTATTCTTGTCCGCAAAACGGACAAGAACAGGACATGACTCATAATTTTTGCGGGGCCACGGAACTGAGCAAGGGATGTGAACAGCACACGGAGTGCTGTCTGCATCTTTTGTGGCCCCATTGAAGTGAATGGTTCCCCCCCCCCCCCCCCCCCCCCCGAGCCACAAAAAATGCAGCTCGGATGCGGAACCAAACCATGGTCCCCCCAAACAGGCTACGGATGTGAGCATGAGCCCTTACTGTGAAGGGGCATTTAAGGGGCATAACTAATACATATGTCTAGAGATAATTCATTGATTTCATTGGGATAGTGGTGTGGTCATTGTCCTGTGCAGAGGTCATTGTTCAGGGAAGCACCACTGACAATAGGTTCATTGTTATGGGCCTCCAGCTCTATAATCAAGGTGTTACCTTTTATTGTAATAGTGCCTGTGATGATAATTAGATGACTCTCTACAGGACAGGTTAGCTCTAGTTATAAGGAGAAAAATTTGGGGGCCTCACTTCAGAGATGATTTGGGTCTGCTAAGATCATGTGATGATTGCCAGGATGGGAGCATGAAGCAGTAAGGCCACGTCCAGATTAGAATACACAGCATCGAATGCCATATATAAAGCAATCTGGAAGGCTGGGACAGTGATAAACCATCTCTGCCTTCTCTATGGGGAACCTGGCTGTCATTGACACCTGCTCTGTGCTCTGTAGCTGTATGATCTCTGTGCAGGTGCAGACTTTGCAAAGATGTTCAGAAACATCCTTGCAGAGTCTAATGTGGATTTGCTGGAAGTTTTAAGTTGTCCAGTGGTTCACAAGTAGTTAATACTGTATATTTCAACTTTAAAAACAATGGCACTACTTACTGTATCACAAAAACGTGGCAAAAGCATGCAGTTTTTACAATGCAATTTTTGTTGCATTATTTTACTGCAACAAAAACAAAATGTGTAAACCCAAAAAGAAAACTGCAGGATTTCAGATTTTTTAAACAAAAAATATAGATAGTGATATGGAAAATTAGAAAAATACAATATAATATATGTGCTAGGGGTTATAACATGAAAAGGACGGGATAGATGATATATGTCGGATCACTGGGGGTCTTGAGAGGGTCCCCATGTCCCATATCCCTTACCCTTAACACCTTTAATAGATAAATTTGATTTAAACACTAGATCATTTTTGATGATACATTCCCTTTAAGGGTAGGTTGTATTTCAAGCTATTTTGAATAGCACTGAAGACCATTTATATTAGTTGCATAAAATGGCACATACTTGTCTCTGTTATATAGTGGGGCAAAAAAGTATTTAGTCAGCCACCAATTCTGCAAGTTCTCCCACTTGTGCAAGTTCTCCCACTTTAAAAGATGAGAGAGGCCTGTAATTTTCATCATAGGTACACTTCAACTATGAGAGACAGAATGGGGGAAAGAATACAGGAAATCACATTGAAGGATTTCTAATGAATTAATTGGTAAATTCCTCGGTAAAATAAGTATTTGGTCACCTACAAACAAGCAAGATTTCTGGCTCTCACAGACCTGTAACTTCTTTTTTAAGAGGCTCCTCTGTCCTCCACTCGTTACCTGTATTAATAGCAGCTGTTTAAACTTATTAGTATAAAAGATACCTGTCCACAACCTCAGTCACACTCCAAACTCCACTATGGCCAAGACCAAAGAGCTGTCGAAGGACACCAGAAACAAAATTGTAGACCTGCACCAGGCTGGGAAGACTGAATCTGCAATAGGCAAGCAGCTTGGAGTGAAGAAATCAACTGTGGGAGCAATTATTAGAAAATGGAAGACATACAAGACCACTGATAATCTCCCTCGATCTGGGGCTCCATGCAAGATCTCACCCCGTGGGGTCAAAATGATCACAAGAACGGTGAGCAAAAATCCCAGAACCACACGGGGGGACCTAGTGAATGACCTGTAGAGAGCTGGGACCAAAGTAACAAAGGCTACCATCAGTAATACACTACGCCACCAGGGACTTAAATCCTGCAGTGCCAGACGTGTCCCCCTGCTTAAATGTAATAAAAATATACCCAGTCCGTCAATAATGGTGATAAATTGCTGCGTGTCTCAGACGTGTTGTGGGTTCAGTTCACACGAGGTAAAATGCAGTAAAGTTCTCCCACTTAAAAAGATGAGAGGCCTGTAATTTTCATCATAGGTATACATCAACTATGAGAGACATACTGAGAAAAAAAAAATCCAGAAAATCACATTGTCTGATTATTAAAGAATTTATTTGCAAATTATGGTGGAAAATAAGTATTTGGTCAATAACAAAAGTTCATCTCAATACTTTGTTATATACCCTTTGTTGGCAATGACAGAGGTCAAACGTTTTCTGTAAGTCTTCACAAGGTTTTCACACACTGTTCCAGGTATTTTGGTCCATTCCTCCATGCAGATCTCCTCTAGAGCAGTGATGTTTTGGGGCTTTCGCTGGCCAACACGGACTTTCAACTCCCTCCAAAGGTTTTCTATGGGGTTGAGATCTGGAGACTGGCTAGGCCACTTCAGGACCTTGAAATGCTTCTTATGTAGCCACTCCTTCGTTGCTCGGGCGGTGTGTTTGTCATCACTGTCATGCTGAAAGACCCAGCCACGTTTCATCTTCAATGCCCTTGCTGATGGAAGGAGGCTTTCACTCAAAATCTCATGATACATGGCCCCATTCATTCCTTCCTTTACATGGATCAGTCGTCCTGGTCCCTTTGCAGAAGAACAGCCCAAAAGCATGATGTTTCCACCACCATGCTTCACAGTAGGTATGGTGTTCTTTGGATGCAACTGAACATTCTTTCTCCTCCAAACACGACTAGTTGAGTTTTTACCAAAAAGTTCTACTTTGGTTTCCTCTGACCATATGACATTCTCCCAGTACTCTTCTGGATCATCCAAATGCTCTCTAGCAAATTTCAGACGGGCCCGGACATGTACTGGCTTAAGCAGGGGACACAGTAATAATATTTGAGGGCGCGCGTTTTTCTTCCACACAACTAATCACAGGTATTAACACTTTTGCTTCCTCACAGTGGAATCAAGTCTCACAGACGTCTTCGGTCTTAAAACATCCTGTGAAACATCAGAAAGGTGCACTGATAGTGAAGCACCATTTAAACATACACCGCTATATCTTTGCCAGAATACTCACAAACACCAGCGGGATATAGGCACATCAGGTGAATGATGATTTGTTGTCCTTTTTCTGTTTTCTGTCTTCACTGTTCTAGTGATCCTCCAGCTATAGTGCCGGAGGTGCCGAGTGGTTTGTACTATAATGCGTGGTGATCTGCCCCCAGCAAGCCCTGTACTTACATGACAGCTGAGGATGGCCACTTTATAGTAGTGCTGAAGGGCAATTGTGCCAAGCTTTGCATTGATAACTACCCCAGTTGCCACACAGTAGATTGCCCATTTAAAGCACTATAGCTGGAGGATCACTATAACAGTGAAGACAGAAAACAGAAAAAGGACAACAGATCATCATTCACGTGATGTGCCTATATCCCGCTGGTGTTTGTGAGTATTCTGGCAAAGATATAGCAGTGTATGTTTAAATAGTGCTTTACTATCAGTGCACCTTTCTGATGTTTCACAGGATGTTTTAAGACAGAAGACGTCTGTGAGACTCGATTCCACTGTGAGGAAGCAAAAGTGTTAATACCTGTGATTAGTTGTGTGGAAGAAAAATGTGCGGCCTCATACATCATTACTGCATTTTACCTCGTGTGAACTGAACCCACAACACGTCTGAGACACGCAGCAATTTATCACCATTATTGACGGACTGGGTATATTTTTATTACATTTAAGCAGGGGGACACGTCTGGCACTGCAGGACTTGAGTCCCTGGCGGCGTAGTGTGTTACTGATGGTAGCCTTTGTTAATTTGGTCCCAGCTCTCTACAGGTCATTCACTAGGTCCCCCCATGTGGTTCTCGGATTTTTGCTCACCGTTCTTGTGATAATTTTGACCCCACGGGGTGAGATCTTGCGTGGAGCCCCAGATCGAGGGAGATTATCAGTGGTCTTGTATGTCTTCCATTTTCTAATAATTGCTCCCACAGTTGATTTCTTCAGTCCAAGCTGCTTACCTATTGCAGATTCAGTGTTCCCAGCCTGGTGCAGGTCTACAATTTTGTTTCTGGTGTCCTTCGACAGCTCTTTGGTCTTGGCCATAGTGGAGTTTGGAGTGTGACTGTTTGAGGTTGTGGACAGGTGTCTTTTATATTGATAAGTTCAAACAGGTGCCATTAGTACAGGTAACGAGTGGAGGACAGAGGAGCCTCTTAAAGAAGAAGTTACATGTCTGTGAGAGCAAGAAATCTTGCTTGTTTGTAGGTGACCAAATACTTATTTTACCGAGGAATTTACCAATTAATTCATTAGAAATCCTACAATGTGATTTCCTGTATTCTTTCCCCCCATTCTGTCCCACAAAGTTGAAGTGTACCTATGATGAAAATTACAGGCCTCTCTCATCTTTTTAAAGGGCTTCTGTCACCCCCCTAAACTAATTTTTCATTTTTTGGCTACTTAAAATCCTTATACTGTGATTTATCAATATATAGTGATCTTACTCTTTTTCGTTCAGTAGTTTCTTCAAAAAACGGACTTTTATAATATGTAAATTGCCTCTCTACCAGCAAGTAGGGTGGCTACTTGCTGGTAGCAGCCGCATCCTCCTTTCATAAAGACACCCCCTCCTCATGTTGATTGACAGGGCCAGCGAGCGCTCTCGTCCTCTGGCTGGCCCTGTCGGCGTTTTAAATCTTGCGCCTTCGCCGTACCGGTCTTCAGTCGGTGCAGGCGCACTGATAGGAGGACGCTCACTCGGCCGCTCCTTCCTTAGTGCGCCTGTGTCGGGTGTAGATGTGACATCATCAGCGCAGGCGCATTGAGGAAGGAGCGGCCGAGCGAGCGTCCTCCTATCAGTGCGCCTGCGCCGACTGAAGACCGGTACGGCGAAGGCACGAGATTTAAAACGCAGACAGGGCCAGCCAGAGGACGAGAGCGCTCGCTGGCCCTGTCAATCAACATGAGGAGGGGGCGTCTTTATGAAAGGAGGATGCGGCTGCTACCAGCAAGTAGCCACCCTACTTGCTGGTAGAGAGGTAATTTACATATTATAAAAGTCCATTTTTTTAAAGAAACTACTGAACGAAAAAGAGTAAGAGCACTATATATTGATAAATCGCAGTATAAGGATTTTAAGTAGCCAAAAAATAAAAAATTTGTTTAGGGGGGTGACAGAAGCCCTTTAAAGAGGACCTTTCACTAGTTTAAAAACTAAAAACTAACTATATCAGTGGGCAGAGCGGCACCCAGGGGTCCCCCTGCACTTACTAGTAGCCAGGGACTCCCAGGCTATGAGCTGTGCGCTACGATTGGCCAGCGCTGCAGCAAGGGACAACCCTAATACAAAAACTCTGCCCCGTACAACAGAGGGAGCTGCACACACTGGAGCCTATACCGGGCGAACGGAGCGGCGCCCAGACATACTAGTAAGTGCAGGGGGACCCCTGGGCGCTGCTCTGCCCACTGATATAGTTAGTTTTTAGTTTTTAAACTAGTGAAAGGTCCTCTTTAAGTAGGAGAACTTGCACAATTGGTGGCTGACTAAATACTTTTTTGCCCCACTGTATAATCTGTGTACAAATATTTCTGCAAATGTATGTCACATATGAGACAACTTATGACAGATAGTAGGGGATAAGTATCTGATCAGTAGGGGTCGCAAGTTCCCCACGGGGGTGGTTGAATATGCACTCTGCCACTCCATTCAACATAGGACAACACGCATATAGGCAACACACTTGCTCAATCACCACCCTCATTCATTTGGAGAAATTGGGACCCCCATTCTCGGTGATCAGTAAACACCCCAGCAGTTTGCCCCCCACGACCAGATACTTATTTCCTATTCTGTTGATAGGGGATAGTTTTGTATCTTAGGACAACCCCTTTAAAGGAGTTATCTGGCCTTGGGGCCTGCAACCCCTTGGGTCCTAACCTGTGCCTTTTAAAATTAAAATACTACTCATCTGTCTGTGGTCCCACCCTGTAGGACCAGGAAGCAGCTTGGTCCCGTGACCGTTGCAGTCAGTTACAGGCCACAGCTGTCACATCAGCTTGAACAATACTACACAGTTGTAACAAATTGTTCAAGCCGATGTGACCGCTGAGGTCTGTGCTTGGCAGCAGCATTCATGGGACCAAGCTGATTCCTGGTCCTGCAGGAACTGTAAGTATCCAGGAATGCAGCAGCAATGGGGCCACACACCAGCGAGTGATGTTTTCATGTAAAGGGGCATATGTTAGGACACCAGGGGTTGTCGGCTCCAAGGCTGGACTTGCCATTTTTTGCAAGGTTTTTTACCTTCCAAATAAGTATTATAATTATGAGAAAAGTATATGGCATAAACCATTCTATAAACAAATAGGTTTTCTACTGAGTGACCATTGCTGCTTCTGAATAACCAACTCTCTGTATTATAGGCAGGAGCAGAGAGTACAAGATGCCATATCAGCTGCCGCTTGCATAACCGGGTGAGTGAAAGTTAATATTCAAAGATGTGTAACAACAGTTAAGAGATCGGGCTAGATCATACTTTCATTTAAATGCTTTTTCTTCAAGCTTTTTTAGTCTTTTCTAGAAGAAGTTTTAGAAGCATGTTTTTCTGATTTGTTACATTTGTAACATATTTTATTTCCTGTGTTTTTCAAGTCCTATACAGAAACCTATGGGAAAAACAGTAGAAAATCCATAAAAAGAGCACACTGGGGCACATTTACAAAGAGAACTTAATTTCCCCCTTGTGCTGCTATTAGATTTGTCTAAGGAATGTGCCTCGTCATAAATTAGGCGCATCTAGAAGTCCTTGTGCCTGTTGAGAAAACTATGCCAGACCCTGGCTGACGTTTTTTGCCAACATTTATGCCTGTTTCCAGGCGTAAATGTTAGTAAATTGGCCCCCAACCCCACCAGCTCTGCCCAGCTGCCGAACACAGTGTGAAACTGCCCATCTAACTAAATATTGTCGCACGGCCAGTTAAAAAAAGGGACTTGTGACTATCTTTTGACTATAATAGTCTCAAGTCCCTTAAAAAATGACCCCTATTATATGTTAAAAAAAATAAATAAAATTACATCAACCCAAAAAAGCAAAAAACTAAAAAACTAAATCCACAAACAAAAACACATTTCTAGTAGTGCACATTATACTTCACTACACAATTGCATGTAATATCTGGCCAGTGGTTTTTGGCAAGAAAACGTGCTGTTTTTCCAAAAAACTCTTTGTGTGAAACCAGTCTTGGTGCAGTTTCATGGCCATAGGCAAGAGTGGATCCTAAATCAAGTAGAAGTGTTCCTGAAAGACTGAAATTTCTCTTCTTTGGATCCATTCCTAGTTTTGGTTCGATGAAAAAAAAAAAACTCATGCTACATTTTTTTCCAGTTGTTTTTTTTTATAGAACTCAGCTGATAAGACCAACCGTATATATATATACTCCTACACAGTGCCTGAATCAGTACCTTTGCAGCTGTGATCACAGGACTTTTAATTGTCTGTTTAGATAAAATATTTGAGATAAACTCTTTTACCATCTGTATGCTCCTGCAGTATTTCAAGACTTTTACTCCTTACCATATTGACATGAAAGAAAGAACCCATCTGGATGTTTCCGACAGACAAACAGGAAAGCCTGCAAATTTTACCACAAATTTTAGCCTAGGGCCTTATTCACTTGATCCATGTCTGATCAGTGATTTCCATCAGTGGTTGTGAGCCAAAACCAGATGCGGGTCAAAAACACAGAAGAGGTGGAAATGTTTCCATTATACCTTATAGGGTGTAGGTTCCACTCCTGGCTTTGGTTCACAATCACTGATGTACAACACTGACCAAACACTGACTGTGTGAAAGCATCCTTAGATTATAGTAGATTTAAATCATCACTCACTATCCCACTGGTACAGGTTGACTGACTTTGAGAGGGGGCACATCACTGGACTGAGAGAAGCAAGATGATCATTGCGACAACTGCCCACCAGCTAGGCCGATCTTACCTAGCTGTTAGGTGGTGTTGGGAGCAGTGACTTTGTGTGTGCATGCACACAGTTGTGCTCGAATCGGCTCATGATGAGAGGGTCCCCTACCTAAGCCTATACTCCCCCTCCTACCTAGAAGCAGCAGAGTTATGCCGGAACTGCTTATCGAAGGGTAGCCTAAAGGGGGCCACACCAATGATGAGTCCTGAGTAGAGTTGAGCGAACACCTGGATGTTCGGGTTCGAGAAGTTCGGCCGAACTTCACGGAAATGTTCGGGTTCGGGATCCGAACCCGAACCAAACTTCGTCCCGAACCCGAACCCCATTGAAGTCAATGGGGACCCGAACTTTTGGGCACTAAAAAGGCTGTAAAACAGCCCAGGAAAGAGCTAGAGGGCTGCAAAAGGCAGCAACATGTAGGTAAATCCCCTGCAAACAAATGTGGATAGGGAAATGAATTAAAATAAAAATAAAAAAAATAAAAATGACCCAATATCAATTGGACAGAGGTCTCATAGCAGAGAATCTGGCTTCACGTCAGCAGAGAATCAGTCTCTTCATGCCATAGCAGAGAATCTGGCTTCATGTCAGCACAGAATCAGGCTTCACGTCACCCACCACTGGAACAGGCCACTGTCACACATTTAGGCCCAGGCACCCAGGCAGAGGAGAGAGGTCCCGTAACAGAGAATCTGGCCTTATGTCAGCGCAGAATCAGTCTTCATGTCATAGCAGAGAATCAGGCTTCAAGTCACCCACCACTGGAACAGGCCACTGTCACACATTTAGGCCCAGGCACCCAGGCAGAGGAGAGAGGTCCCGTAACAGAGAATCTGGCCTGATGTCAGCACAGAATCTGTCTTCATGTCATAGCAGAGAATCAGGCTTCACGTCACCCACCACTGGAACAGGCCACTGTCACACATTTAGGCCCAGGCACCCAGGCAGAGGAGAGAGGTCCCGTAACAGAGAATCTGGCCTTATGTCAGCGCAGAATCAGTCTTCATGTCATAGCAGAGAATCAGGCTTCACGTCACCCACCACTGGAACAGGCCACTGTCACACATTTAGGCCCCGGCACCCAGACAGAGGAGAGCGGTCCCGTAACAGAGAATCTGGCCTTATGTCAGCGCAGAATCTGTCTTCATGTCATAGCAGAGAATCAGGCTTCACGTCACCCACCACTGGAACAGGCCACTGTCATACATTTAGGCCCAGGCACCAAGGCAGAGGAGAGAGGTCCCGTAACAGAGAATCTGGCCTTATGTCAGCGCAGAATCAGTCTTCATGTCATAGCAGAGAATCAGGCTTCACGTCACCCACCACTGGAACAGGCCACTGTCACACATTTAGGCCCCGGCACCCAGACAGAGGAGAGCGGTCCCGTAACAGAGAATCTGGCCTTATGTCAGCGCGTAATCTGTCTTCATGTCATAGCAGAGAATCAGGCTTCACGTCACCCACCACTGGAACAGGCCACTGTCACACATTTAGGCCCAAGCAGAGGAGAGAGGTCCCGTAACAGAGAATATGGCCTTATGTCAGCACAGAATCTGTCTTCATGTCATAGCAGAGAATCAGGCTTCACGTCACCCACCACTGGAACAGGCCACTGTCACACATTTAGGCCCCGGCACCCAGACAGAGAAGAGCGGTCCCGTAACAGAGAATCTGGCCTTATGTCAGCGCAGAATCTGTCTTCATGTCATAGCAGAGAATCAGGCTTCACGTCACCCACCACTGGAACAGGCCACTGTCACACATTTAGGCCCCGGCACCCAGACAGAAGAGAGCGGTCCCGTAACAGAGAATCTGGCCTTATGTCACCGCAGAATCTGTCTTCATGTCATAGCAGAGAATCAGGCTTCACGTCACCCACCACTGGAACAGGCCACTGTCACACATTTAGGCCCAGGCACCCAGGCAGAGGAGAGAGGTCCCGTAACAGAGAATCTGGCCTTATGTCAGCGCAGAATCAGTCTTCATGTCATAGCAGAGAATCAGGCTTCATGTCACCCACCACTGGAACAGGCCACTGTCACACATTTAGGCCCAGGCACCCAGGCAGAGGAGAGAGGTCCCGTAACAGAGAATCTGGCCTTATGTCAGCGCAGAATCAGTCTTCATGTCATAGCAGAGAATCAGGCTTCACGTCACCCACCACTGGAACAGGCCACTGTCACACATTTAGGCCCCGGCACCCAGACAGAGGAGAGCGGTCCCGTAACAGAGAATCTGGCCTTATGTCAGCGCAGAATCTGTCTTCATGTCATATCAGAGAATCAGGCTTCACGTCACCCACCACTGGAACAGGCCACTGTCACACATTTAGGCCCCGGCACCCAGACAGAAGAGAGCGGTCCCGTAACAGAGAATCTGGCCTTATGTCACCGCAGAATCTGTCTTCATGTCATAGCAGAGAATCAGGCTTCACGTCACCCACCACTGGAACAGGCCACTGTCACACATTTAGGCCCAGGCACCCAGGCAGAGGAGAGAGGTCCCGTAACAGAGAATCTGGCCTTATGTCAGCGCAGAATCAGTATTCATGTCATAGCAGAGAATCAGGCTTCACGTCACCCACCACTGGAACAGGCCACTGTCACACATTTAGGCCCAGGCACCCAGGCAGAGGAGAGAGGTCCCGTAACAGAGAATCTGGCCTTATGTCAGCGCAGAATCTGTCTTCATGTCATAGCAGAGAATCAGGCTTCACGTCACCCACCACTGGAACAGGCCACTGTCACACATTTAGGCCCAGGCACCCAGGCAGAGGAGAGAGGTCCCGTAACAGAGAATCTGGCCTTATGTCAGCGCAGAATCTGTCTTCATGTCATAGCAGAGAATCAGGCTTCACGTCACACACCACTGGAACAGGCCACTGTCACACATTTAGGCCCCGGCACCCAGACAGAGGAGAGCGGTCCCGTAACAGAGAATCTGGCCTTATGTCAGCGCGTAATCTGTCTTCATGTCATAGCAGAGAATCAGGCTTCACGTCACCCACCACTGGAACAGGCCACTGTCACACATTTAGGCCCAAGCAGAGGAGAGAGGTCCCGTAACAGAGAATCTGGCCTTATGTCAGCACAGAATCTGTCTTCATGTCATAGCAGAGAATCAGGCTTCACGTCACCCACCACTGGAACAGGCCACTGTCACACATTTAGGCCCCGGCACCCAGACAGAGGAGAGCGGTCCCGTAACAGAGAATCTGGCCTTATGTCAGCGCAGAATCTGTCTTCATGTCATATCAGAGAATCAGGCTTCACGTCACCCACCACTGGAACAGGCCACTGTCACACATTTAGGCCCCGGCACCCAGACAGAAGAGAGCGGTCCCGTAACAGAGAATCTGGCCTTATGTCACCGCAGAATCTGTCTTCATGTCATAGCAGAGAATCAGGCTTCACGTCACCCACCACTGGAACAGGCCACTGTCACACATTTAGGCCCAGGCACCCAGGCAGAGGAGAGAGGTCCCGTAACAGAGAATCTGGCCTTATGTCAGCGCAGAATCAGTCTTCATGTCATAGCAGAGAATCAGGCTTCACGTCACCCACCACTGGAACAGGCCACTGTCACACATTTAGGCCCCGGCACCCAGACAGAGGAGAGCGGTCCCGTAACAGAGAATCTGGCCTTATGTCAGCGCGTAATCTGTCTTCATGTCATAGCAGAGAATCAGGCTTCACGTCACCCACCACTGGAACAGGCCACTGTCACACATTTAGGCCCAAGCAGAGGAGAGAGGTCCCGTAACAGAGAATCTGGCCTTATGTCAGCACAGAATCTGTCTTCATGTCATAGCAGAGAATCAGGCTTCACGTCACCCACCACTGGAACAGGCCACTGTCACACATTTAGGCCCCGGCACCCAGACAGAGGAGAGCGGTCCCGTAACAGAGAATCTGGCCTTATGTCAGCGCAGAATCTGTCTTCATGTCATATCAGAGAATCAGGCTTCACGTCACCCACCACTGGAACAGGCCACTGTCACACATTTAGGCCCCGGCACCCAGACAGAAGAGAGCGGTCCCGTAACAGAGAATCTGGCCTTATGTCACCGCAGAATCTGTCTTCATGTCATAGCAGAGAATCAGGCTTCACGTCACCCACCACTGGAACAGGCCACTGTCACACATTTAGGCCCAGGCACCCAGGCAGAGGAGAGAGGTCCCGTAACAGAGAATCTGGCCTTATGTCAGCGCAGAATCAGTCTTCATGTCATAGCAGAGAATCAGGCTTCACGTCACCCACCACTGGAACAGGCCACTGTCACACATTTAGGCCCAGGCACCCAGGCAGAGGAGAGAGGTCCCGTAACAGAGAATCTGGCCTTATGTCAGCACAGAATCTGTCTTCATGTCATAGCAGAGAATCAGGCTTCACGTCACCCACCACTGGAACAGGCCACTGTCACACATTTAGGCCCAGGCAGAGGAGAGAGGTCCCGTAACAGAGAATCTGGCCTTATGTCAGCGCAGAATCTGTCTTCATGTCATAGCAGAGATTCAGGCTTCACGTCACCCACCACTGGAACAGGCCACTGTCACACATTTAGGCCCAGGCACCCAGGCAGAAGAGAGAGGTCCCGTAACAGAGAATCTGGCCTTATGTCAGCACAGAATCTGTCTTCATGTCATAGCAGAGAATCAGGCTTCACGTCACCCACCACTGGAACAGGCCACTGTCACATATTTAGGCCCAGGCACCCAGGCAGAGGAGAGAGGTCCCGTAGCAGAGAATCTGGCCTTATGTCAGCGCAGAATCTGTCTTCATGTCATAGCAGAGAATCAGGCTTCACGTCACCCACCACTGGAACAGGCCACTGTCACACATTTAGGCCCAGGCACCCAGGCAGAGGAGAGAGGTCCCGTAACAGAGAATCTGGCCTTATGTCAGCGCAGAATCTGTCTTCATGTCATAGCAGAGAATCAGGCTTCACGTCACCCACCACTGGAACAGGCCACTGTCACACATTTAGGCCCAGGCACCCAGGCAGAGGAGAGAGGTCCCGTAACAGAGAATCTGGCCTTATGTCAGCGCAGAATCTGTCTTCATGTCATAGCAGAGAATCAGGCTTCACGTCACACACCACTGGAACAGGCCACTGTCACATATTTAGGCCCAGGCACCCAGGCAGAGGAGAGAGGTCCCGTAACAGAGAATCTGGCCTTATGTCAGCACAGAATCTGTCTTCATGTCATAGCAGAGAATCAGGCTTCACGTCACCCACCACTAGAACAGGCCACTGTCACACATTTAGGCCCCGGCACCCAGACAGAGGAGAGGTTCATTCAACTTTGGGTTGCCCCGCAATATAATGGTAAAATGAAATTAAAAATAGTATTGAATGAGGAAGTGCCCTGGAGTAGAATAATATATTGTTAAGGGGAGGTAGTTAATATCTAATCTGCACAAGGGATGGACAGGTCCTGTGGGATCCATGCCTGGTTCATTTTTATGAACGTCAGCTTGTCCACATTGGCTGTAGACAGGCGGCTGCGTTTGTCTGTAATGACGCCCCCTGCCGTGCTGAATACACGTTCAGACAAAACGCTGGCCGCCGGGCAGGCCAGCACCTCTAAGGCATAAAAGGCTAGCTCTGGCTACGTGGACAATTTGGAGACCCAGAAGTTGAATGGGGCCGAACCATCAGTCAGTACGTGGAGGGGTGTGCACAGGTACTGTTCCACCATGTTAGTGAAATGTTGCCTCCTGCTAACACGTTCCGTATCAGGTGGTGGTGCAGTTAGCTGTGGCGTGTTGACAAAACTTTTCCACATCTCTGCCATGCTAACCCTGCCCTCAGAGGAGCTGGCCGTGACACAGCTGCGTTGGCGACCTCTTGCTCCTCCTCTGCCTTCGCCTTGGGCTTCCACTGGTTCCCCTGTGACATTTGGGAATGCTCTCAGTAGCGCGTCTACCAACGTGCGCTTGTACTCGCGCATCTTCCTATCACGCTCCAGTGTAGGAAGTAAGGTGGGCACATTGTCTTTGTACCGGGGATCCAGCAGGGTGGCAACCCAGTAGTCCGCACACGTTAAAATGTGGGCAACTCTGCTGTCGTTGCGCAGGCACTGCAGCATGTAGTCGCTCATGTGTGCCAGGCTGCCCAGAGGTAAGGACAAGCTGTCCTCTGTGGGAGGCGTATCGTCATCGTCCTGAGTTTCCCCCCAGCCACGCACCAGTGATGGGCCCGAGCTGCTTTGGGTGCCACCCCGCTGTGAACATGCTTCATCCTCATCCTCCTCCACCTCCTCCTCATCCTTGTCCTCCTCGTCCTCCAGTAGTGGGCCCTGTCTGGCCACATTTGTACCTGGCCTCTGGTGTTGCAAAAAACCTCCCTCTGAGTCACTTCGAAGAGACTGGCCTGAAAGTGCTAAAAAAAGACCCCTCTTCCTCCTGGGCCACCTCCTCTTCCATCATCGCCCTAAGTGTTTTCTCAAGGAGACATAGAAGTGGTATTGTAACGCTGATAACGGCGTCATCGCCACTGGCCATGTTGGTGGAGTACTCGAAACAACGCAACAGGGCACACAGGTCTCGCATGGAGGCCCAGTCATTGGTGGTGAAGTGTGTCTGATCCGCAGTGCGACTGACCCGTGCGTGCTGCAGCTGAAACTCCACTATGGCCTGCTGCTGCTCGCACAGTCTGTCCAGCATATGCAAGGTGGAGTTCCACCTGGTGGGTACGTCGCATATGAGGCGGTGAGCGGGAAGGCCGAAGTTACGCTGTAGCGCAGACAGGCGAGCAGCGGCAGGGTGTGAACGCCAGAAGCGCGAACAGACGGCCCGCACTTTATGCAGCAGCTCTGACATGTCGGGGTAGTTGCGAATGAACTTCTGCACCACCAAATTCAGCACATGCGCCAGGCAAGGGATGTGCGTCAAACCGGCTAGTCCCAGAGCTGCAACGAGATTTCGCCCATTATCGCACACCACCAGGCCGGGCTTGAGGCTCACCGGCAGCAACCACTCGTCGGTCTGTTGTTCTATACCCCGCCACAACTCCTGTGCGGTGTGGGGCCTGTCCCCCAAACATATGAGTTTCAGAATGGCCTGCTGACGTTTACCCCGGGCTGTGCTGAAGTTGGTGGTGAAGGTGTGTGGCTGACTGGATGAGCAGGTGGAAGAAGAGGAGGAGGAAGCTGAGTAGGAGGAGGAGGCAACAGGAGGCAAAGAATGTTGCCCTGCGATCCTTGGCGGCGGAAGGACGTGCGCCAAACAGCTCTCCGCCTGGGGCCCAGCCGCCACTACATTTACCCAGTGTGCAGTTAGGGAGATATAGCGTCCCTGGCCGTGCTTACTGGTCCACGTATCTGTGGTTAGGTGGACCTTGCCACAAATGGCGTTGCGCAGTGCACACTTGATTTTATCGGACACTTGTTTGTGCAGGGAAAGCACGGCTCTCTTGGAGAAGTAGTGGCGGCTGGGAACAACATACTGTGGGACAGCAAGTGACATGAGCTGTTTGAAGCTGTGTGTGTCCACCAGCCTAAATGACAGCATTTCATAGGCCAGTAGTTTAGAAATGCTGGCATTCAGGGCCAGGGATCGAGGGTGGCTAGGTGGGAATTTACGCTTTCTCTCAAATGTTTGTGAGATGGAGAGCTGCAGAAGAGCAGCAGAAGAGGTAGCAGGGGGAGCCTGAGTGACTTCCTTGTTTTTAAGGTGTTTACTCCACTGCAGTTCATGCTTTGCATGCAGGTGCCTGGTCATGCAGGTTGTGCTAAGGTTCAGAACGTTAATGCCTCGCTTCAGGCTCTGATGGCACAGCGTGCAAACCACTCGGGTCTTGTCGTCAGCACATTGTTTGAAGAAGTGCCATGCCAGGGAACTCCTTGAAGCTGCCTTTGGGGTGCTCGGTCCCAGATGGCGGCGGTCAGTAGCAGGCGGAGTCTCTTGGCGGCGGGTGTTCTGATTTTGCCCACTGCTCCCTCTTTTGCTACGCTGTTGGCTCGGTCTCACCACTGCCTCTTCCTCCGAACTGTGAAAGTCAGTGGCACGACCTTCATTCCATGTGGGGTCTAGGACCTCATCGTCCCCTGCATCGTCTTCCACCCAGTCTTGATCCCTGACCTCCTGTTCAGTCTGCACACTGCAGAAAGACGCAGCAGTTGGCACCTGTGTTTCGTCATCATCAGAGACGTGCTGAGGTGGTATTCCCATGTCCTCATCATCAGGAAACATAAGTGGTTGTGCGTTAGTGCATTCTATCTCTTCCACCCCTGGTGAAGGGCTAGGTGGATGCCCTTGGGAAACCCTGGCAGCAGAGTCTTCAAACAGCATAAGAGACTGCTGCATAACTTGAGGCTCAGACAGTTTCCCTGATATGCATGGGGGTGATGTGACAGACTGATGGGCTTGGTTTTCATGCGCCATCTGTGCGCTTTCTGCAGAAGACTGGGTGGGAGATAATGTGAACGTGCTGGATGCACTGTCGGCCACCCAATTGACTAATGCCTGTACCTGCTCAGGCCTTACCATCCTTAGAACGGCATTGGGCCCCACCAAATATCCCTGTAAATTCTGGCGGCTACTGGGACCTGAGGTAGTTGGTACACTAGGACGTGTGGCTGTGGCAGAACGGCCACGTCCTCTCCCAGCACCAGAGGGTCCACTAACACCACCACGACCATGTCCACGTCCACGTCCGCGTCCCTTATTAGATGTTTTCCTCATTGTTCCCGTTCACCACAATTTTGAGAATGGCAAATTTGGGAATAGTTTTTCAACCCAGAACAAAAAGTGTGCTTTTACGGTCACTACAAATAACTTGACTAGCTAAAACAGTACAGATTTGGTTGAATAGAAATGTGAGGCCTGTTTTTTTTTGCGCTGTGTGACAGGTATAGGTTTAATCACAGAATCAGACTTCTATCTGCACGGTAGCGTGTGTCTTAGGTTTTTCTGAATGACACTATCAGTACCTTCAATGTAAGATATCCTTTTTGGGATAGATTTCAAGTAGGCCTCAAATACCAGAAACTAGTTATTTTGAGAATGGCAAATTTGGGAATAGTTTTTCAATCCAGAAAATAAAAAGTGCTTTTACGGTCACTACAAATAACTTGACCAGCTAAAACAGTACAGATTTGGTTGAATAGAGATGTGAGGCCTGTTTTTTTTTGCGCTGTGTGACAGGTATAGGTTTAATCACAGAATCAGACTTCTATCTGCACGGTAGCGTGTGTCTTAGGTTTTTCTGAATGACACTATCAGTACCTTCAATGTAAGATATCCTTTTTGGGATAGATTTCAAGTAGGCCTCAAATACCAGAAACTAGTTATTTTGAGAATGGCAAATTTGGGAATAGTTTTTCAATCCAGAAAATAAAAAGTGCTTTTACGGTCACTACAAATAACTTGACCAGCTAAAACAGTACAGATTTGGTTGAATAGAAATGTGAGGCCTGTTTTTTTTTGCGCTGTGTGACAGGTATAGGTTTAATCACAGAATCAGACTTCTATCTGCACGGTAGCGTGTGTCTTAGGTTTTTCTGAATGACACTATCAGTACCTTCAATGTAAGATATCCTTTTTGGGATAGATTTCAAGTAGGCCTCAAATACCAGAAACTAGTTATTTTGAGAATGGCAAATTTGGGAATAGTTTTTCAACCCAGAAAAAAAAATGTGCTTTTACGGTCACTACAAATAACTTGACCAGCTAAAACAGTACAGATTTGGTTGAATAGAAATGTGAGGCCTTTTTTTTTTTTGCGCTGTGTGACAGGTATAGGTTTAATCACAGAATCAGACTTCTATCTGCACGGTAGCGTGTGTCTTAGGTTTTTCTGAATGACACTATCAGTACCTTCAATGTAAGATATCCTTTTTGGGATAGATTTCAAGTAGGCCTCAAAATACCAGAAACTAGTTATTTTGAGAATGGCAAATTTGGGAATAGTTTTTCAACCCAGAACAAAAAGTGTGCTTTTACGGTCACTACAAATAACTTGACCAGCTAAAACAGTACAGATTTGGTTGAATAGAAATGTCAGGTCTATTTTTTAGGCGCTGGGTGACAGGCTCAACTTGCCCCTGATGTAGTATATGGCCAAAAAATAACCACACTGTTGATGGTTAAATGCACTTGGGTGACACAGGCTCAGCCTGCACCAGATGTAGTATATGGCCAAAAAATAATCAGACTGTTGATGGTTAAATGCACTTCGGTGACACAGGCTCAGCCTGCAGCTGATGTAGTATATGGCCAAAAAATAACCAGACTGTTGATGGTTAAATGCGCTTCGGTGACACAGGCTCAGCCTGCAGCTGATGTAGGATATAGCACAAAATAACCACACTATTGATGGTTAAATACACTTGGTGATAGCTTGTGTTGGCGCACCACAAGTCACAAAATGGCCGCCGATCACCCCAGAAAAAAAGTGATCTAAAAACGCTCTGGGCAGCCTCAAAAAAGTGAGCAAGTCAATAATAGCACTTCAATGATCCACAGCTGCAGATCGATCACAGAATGAAGTCTTTTGGAGGAGTTAATCTTTAGTCTTTTGGGTTCGCTCATCCCTAGTCCTGAGAAGAAGGGAGGGCCTCAGGAGGGGTCGAAAGCATTCGAACCGACAAGTGGGGGCAGGAGAGCCAGGTTTAAAAAATTAAAGCCCCACCTCCCCTTACACAAACACGGCACTCTTAATTGCCTACCACTTGTGCTCGGATCGGCTCATGATGAGAGGGTCCCCTACCTAAGCCTATACTCCCCCTCCTACCTAGAAGCAGCAGAGTTATGCCGGAACTGCTTATCGAAGGGTAGCCTAAAGGGGCCAAAAGAACCATGCATAGGAGTTTGAAAAGACTTTGATAACAGAAACTACAAAACCAAAACTCGAAAGCCAGTGACATTTCGTATTAAGGATCCAGGATATAACGCATGGAACACGCGGAACTGCGACGACCCAACCGTTTGATGACATGTACTGGCACCTTATGCATGGACGCCGCAGCTGCCGCGCCCATGCGGAAGGAATGTCCTGTGATCCAGAGAGGACCGACCCCTGAACCTGTCAACTAAACCCGAATGTACCTAAGAAAGGCCGTGGTGGTTAGCCGGGCATTGCCTAGTTCGAGTACGGGAGAACATGCCGGCTTGGACTAAATACTACGCAGCCAAGCCTCCAAGGCCTGCACCGGACACCATCTGCACCGATTCCCCCGACCGTGACGTCTTGGACGAGGCCAAGGTGAGGACATAGATGGACCCGCGCCGGATGAGCTGACCTTTCCGCAAGCACCCAGCCAGCGTATTGGTGCCTATGAGCTCGTCTGACCTGAGGAATCCATGGAAGGCCAGGTACCAGGCTGTTTCTACCAGAGCGCTAACCTGCGGCCCGAACGGTTTACCCTGCAGTTTGTCTGTCACGGCTTGAACAAGCTACCGGTAAATGGCTGACGCACATGTCGTTTCACAACAGACATCTTGCGCAAACCCTTCAACGCCGCTTTGATCGGGTGGGCAGAGAAGAGTGACGGTAGGTCCGGATGTAGCATGTACCAATGGTGCTGAATACCTGCCAGGTATAGTTAACAGTGCTATAGGACAGGTTTAATTGAGAGTGGCAAAACCCAGACGAAGCCCAATAGGTGAGTGATAGGCCCCCGGGTAGGTGTTCTCATATCTCTGAAACAGGCGCCAAGCTGTCTTGTAAGCCCTCAGAGTATTACTGGCCAAGGAATTGGCCATCAGTCTCTTAGCTATGGTGAGATGAGAGACTAGTCCCAGCGCAGCTGGGCCTGGTAAAGGAATCTTTTTTTCTTTTTTTTTCCTCCATGCGTGAGAGACTCTAATGGCGGAGTCATCTGTGTAAACCTAAAGCGGAGAAGCCATGCGCGAGAGACTAATGGCGGAGCCATGCGTGAGAGACTAATGGCGGAGTCATATGTGTAAACCTAAAACGGAGAAGCCATGCGTGAGAGACTCTAATAGAGGAGTCATATGTGTAACCTAAAACGGAGAAGCCATGCGTGAGAGACTCAAATTATTTTTTTTATTTTTATATACTATAAACCACTTAAGCAGCTCCCGTATGGGCACAGCTCCGAGTAAGAGCATGAAGAGCATGGTATAACGCAGATCACCTGCACGGACTAACTAACATCCTGTGCCTAAATAACCCCCTTGGAACCTTATGTACGGCCGGCAGCAGGAAGCCAGCCACCGCCTATGATCTGCTCCCCCTGACCGAGCCTAGTACTCCTTCCCTTGATCTCTGCCTACCTAACGGCACGGCGGCCCGTGCCAGACTTTATTGAAGATGAGGAGCGTTTACCCCCAGCCGCGTGGGGAGCTCACGCTGCTCCCTGGCAGAATGCACCAGTGCGGGGGAGCCCCCCCCCTCAGCTAGGGCCGACCCACCGCCGGCTGGACACTCGTACCACGTGGGGAGCAGCGCCACTCCCTGGCAATGTGCACCGGATCAGAGGGAGCCCTTCCTTTACCGTGGGCCCCGGCCCCTGCTGGTTTGAATCGTGTGCCGCGTGAGGAGCCGCACAGCTCCCTGGCATTGTGCGCCGGTGCGGGAGTGCCCCCCCCCCCTCCCCTAGGGGCTGGTTGTTGTGACTGGAACCCGCTGGGAGACTGAAGCCTGACCGGACCTACCTGTGACCGTGAAGGCTGACCTCCCAGGCCGTGGCTGACCCGCGTGCGTAGACGTGACGCAACTACCCGTAGATGCCCACCCAGTGCCTGTAGTCAACGGGAGTGCGACCGAGTCTGTGGATGTGACCGACTAGCCCCTGTAGTCGTGAGGGGACCCTACATCGAGAGTAGCGGTAACGGACCATCGCCTGTAGACGTGGTAGTATTACCTCACGAGTCTGTTGACATGAGACTAATGCCTGCAGTCGTGGCAGGGCTTTCTAACGAGTCTGTAGTCGTGACAGACTAATGCCTGCAGTCGTGGCAGGGCTTTCTAACGAGTCTGTAGTCGTGACAGACTAATGCCTGCAGTCGTGGCAGGGCTTTCTAACGAGTCTGTAGTCGTGACAGACTAATGCCTGCAGTCGTGGCAGGGCTTTCTAACGAGTCTGTAGTCGTGACAGACTAATGCCTGCAGTCGTGGCAGGGCTTTATAACGAGTCTGTAGTCGTGACAGACTAATGCCTGCAGTCGTGGCAGGGCTTTTTTAAAAAAAAATTTCAATTTATTTATTTATTTTTCTTACAACTTCCCACCAAAGGCCGCGACTGTACGCGCCACCCTGCAAGACATGCGTCAGTGGCCTGAGCTTAGATAGGCCACCATACCCAGTCCCCTAAGTCCACGCGGGAGTAAAGGGGTGGCCCACGCATGCGCACCACACCTGACTCACCTGGCGGCCATGACAGCCACAAACCTCGCAGAATCGCAAAGTAGCCAACCACCTGTGGACCTGAATAAACAAGGACAGACATGTGAGTGAGCGAACCCCGGCTGAGTGATCCTTCAACCACGCAACCGCTCCCTAAATATCCACCGCCTTGTCGCGGCTGTGCCCCGACCCGAGCCACTAACTCCCCACGTACCGTATGTGCTATGGGCGGCCAGGCTACGTGCCCGAGGCGTAGTGGCAATCCCCCTTCCTTGAACCCCCTTATTTAATAAAGCCCTTTTTTTTTACCAACTGATGCCTGCCTTAGTACCTAGACACTAGTGCTGAGCAAGGAGCCCAGTACCTGGACTGCAGTACCAGTAACTGGTAACACTTTCACCTGTCTCAGGTGTGTTCAGACCTATGGCATTTCCAGCTTACCTCATATTGTTTTAAAAAAAAAAAAAAAAAATTACTCATTAACTTAGGTGGATATAGGTTAGGAATGTCACTACCACTGTGTCAGGCCCTACATGACAAAACACTGAGTGCATCTGGTTTTATAGACCAGTACAAACATGTTATCTGCTTCTTCCTACTGTTTACTAGTTATCTAGTTCATCCATTAACCAAATAGATCTGCAAATGATGTTGCATTCTGGTATTATGTCCCATACATGTATACAGTTTGATAAATCATTGAATTCAGAGTATCATTCCTGATCTGTTTGCTATACAGGATGCATGAAAATTTAACTAGTTATTTGGGCCGATGGCACATTATATAAAATTCACCCACTCATATGTTTTACACTAAACCTGTAAGAATGGTCTGCCTGTAGGTGTTGCCCTCTCTCAGCTAAGAACCTGCTGGAGTGCCGAAGGGCAGTAAGCCGCACTGTGAAGCCGGTGGGCGGCGTGAGCGCCATGGTATGAGCGGGAGTGCGACTGGCCGCAGCGGAGCAACAGGTGAGGGGTGACCGAGGAGGCTATTGCACCGTTAGCCTGGGGGACGCTGCATGTGAGCGGGGGAGCCTTAAACCGGATCGGAAAGTGCGGGCAGTCCCAGGTGCGGCTGGGGACCGCGGCCACACTCGGCCGCGTAACATGACATAAATAAACGAGACGGGTGGGCATCCCCCCGGCCTACCTATACTCCGCAGCGATGACCCCGACGCAGCCAACCACACGAATTAACGAGACACGCGACCTCTCTGGAAGGACAGCCAACCCACGAGCCGATTCGAAAGCATTCGAACCAACAAGTGGGGGCAGGAGAGCCAGGTTTAAATAATTAAAGCCCCGCCTCCCCTCACACAAACACGGCACTCTTAATTGCCTACCACTTAACAGGCCACAGACATCCCAGACAGACCACTAGTCGAGAGGATTGTTTGGTACACCGAGAAGCACGAGCAGCCCCTTCAGTTTTGTTGTCCACCATCTAGACACAGGTGGCACCTTCATTACACACCACTGTCTCTGCCTGAACCATTTTAAGGCACTTAGCAGAAGGAAATTTGGTGTCGCAGTGCCCATTACATGTCTTTCCATTGTCAGCCATCCACCATAGTCTTCGTTTGCAGTGGTGTCATGAACATGAAATTTGGACTGCTACACACTGGAATCATATAATCTTTGGCTAAGAATCCAGGTTCTGTTTAGGATCTGTCGATGATTGGATTCAGTATGGAGGCCTCAAGGTGAGCGCTTGAACCCTGCCTTTGCTGTAGAGTGACACACTGCTAGAACTGCTGGTGTGATGATCTGGGTAGACATGGCATACGACAATCACTGAACCCTAGTACTAATACAAGGAACACTAATAGCTCAGCAATATGTGCAGGACATCCTGCAGCCACATATCTTGTCTCTCATGGCAGGATTTCCAACTGGCATTTCTTAGCAGGATAATGCTCTCCATTCCCCAATGGGCCCCTGAGCAAGACGGGCCCCTAGTCCCAATTGCTTACACAAGTGGCACAGACTGCACTGCATATAGATAAGCATCATACCGCACCTCAATTAGCCCATGTTCATATAAAAAACTGGGTAGATTATTTAGCAAACTGCCCAGATTTTTATTATAGATGCATCAGATGGCTGAGATAACTTCTGGGTATAGAGGAAGGCCAGCCAGAATCATCTTTCCTTAGGGACCTGCCTTCTCAAAGTTGCTGCAGTTACCCCCATAATAAATAATCTTGCAGCGTCTTGCTGCTGTCTGCCACTGTTTGAGAAAGTAATATTTGCATGTTGCTGTTCAGTTGGCCTCCAAAATAAATTTTACTGATGGGCCCTAGGCACCCCAGTTTCCCACAAACGTATCCTCCAGATTGCAACACTCCCTTGCCTGTCCTTTCACCAGATTTATCGCCAATTGATAATTTATGGGACCAGCTTGGACGCCAGTGCAGGATCTACAGGCCCAACTGTAACATATGTCGGTAAATGTGCCGCAGGATATTATACAGAACCTGTATGCCTCCATGCCCCACCATATCTCATCTTCTATCTGGACTAGAAGCGGCCTAAGGCTGGGTTCACACGGGCGTTGAGGGTGACGTGCGGGAAAAGATGCGGGTGTGTTGCGGGAAAATGCGTGATTTTTCACCGCGAGTGCGAAGCATTTAATTCGTTTTTCACGCGCGTGAGAAAAATCGGCATGTTTGGTACCCAGACCCGAAACCGGACTTCTTCACAGAAGTTCAGGTTTGGGTTAGGTGTTCTGTAGATTTTATTACACTGCGTGCAGAATTATTAGGCAAATGAGTATTTTGACCACATCATCCTCTTTATGCATGTTGTCTTACTCCAAGCTGTATAGGCTCGAAAGCCTACTACCAATTAAGCATATTAGGTGATGTGCATCTCTGTAATGAGAAGGGGTGTGGTCTAATGACATCAACACCCTATATTAGGTGTGCATAATTATTAGGCAACTTCCTTTCCTTTGGCAAAATGGGTCGAAAGAAGGACTTGACAGGCTCAGAAAAGTCAAAAATAGTGAGATATCTTGCAGAGGGATGCAGCACTCTTAAAATTGCAAAGCTTCTGAAGCGTGATCATCGAACAATCAAGCGTTTCATTCAAAATAGTCAACAGGGTCGCAAGAAGCGTGTGGAAAAACCAAGGCGCAAAATAACTGCCCATGAACTGAGAAAAGTCAAGCGTGCAGCTGCCAAGATGCCACTTGCCACCAGTTTGGCCATATTTCAGAGCTGCAACATCACTGGAGTGCCCAAAAGCACAAGGTGTGCAATACTCAGAGACATGGCCAAGGTAAGAAAGGCTGAAAGACCACCACTGAACAAGACACACAAGCTGAAACGTCAAGACTGGGCCAAGAAATATCTCAAGACTGATTTTTCTAAGGTTTTATGGACTGATGAAATGAGAGTGAGTCTTGATTGGCCAGATGGATAAGCCCGTGGCTGGATTGGTAAAGGGCAGAGAGCTCCAGTCCGACTCAGACGCCAGCAAGGTGGTGGTGGAGTACTGGTTTGGGCTGGTATCATCAAAGATGAGCTTGTGGGGCCTTTTCGGGTTGAGGATGGAGTCAAGCTCAACTCCCAGTCCTACTGCCAGTTTCTGGAAGACACCTTCTTCAAGCAGTGGTACAGGAAGAAGTCTGCATCCTTCAAGAAAAACATGATTTTCATGCAGGACAATGCTCCATCACACGCGTCCAAGTACTCCACAGCGTGGCTGGCAAGAAAGGGTATAAAAGAAGAAAATCTAATGACATGGCCTCCTTGTTCACCTGATCTGAACCCCATTGAGAACCTGTGGTCCATCATCAAATGTGAAATTTACAAGGAGGGAAAACAGTACACCTCTCTGAACAGTGTCTGGGAGGCTGTGGTTGCTGCTGCACGCAATGTTGATGGTGAACAGATCAAAACACTGACAGAATCCATGGATGGCAGGCTTTTGAGTGTCCTTGCAAAGAAAGGTGGCTATATTGGTCACTGATTTGTTTTTGTTTTGTTTTTGAATGTCAGAAATGTATATTTGTGAATGTTGAGATGTTATATTGGTTTCACTGGTAAAAATAAATAATTGAAATGGGTATATATTTGTTTTTTGTTAAGTTGCCTAATAATTATGCACAGTAATAGTCACCTGCACACACAGATATCCCCCTAAAATAGCTAAAACTAAAAACAAACTAAAAACTACTTCCAAAAATATTCAGCTTTGATATTAATGAGTTTTTTGGGTTCATTGAGAACATGGTTGTTGTTCAATAATAAAATTAATCCTCAAAAATACAACTTGCCTAATAATTCTGCACTCCCTGTATTTTCCCTTATAACATGGTTATAATGGAAAATAATAGCATTCTTAATACAGAATGCTTAGTAAAATGTCCATTGAGGGATTAAAAATTTAACTAACCCATCCACTTGGTCGCGTAGAGGATCTCTTCTTCTTTCTTCAGTACCTGGGTAAAGGACCTTTGATGAAGTCACTGCGCTCATCACATGGTCCATCACCATGGTGGTGGATCATGTGATGGACCATGTGATTAGCGCAGCGACATCATCAAAGGTCCTTTACCCAGGTCCCGAAGAAAGAAGAGGAGATCCGCTACGCGACCAAGTGGACGGGGTGAGTTAAATTAGTATTTTTTTTTAACCCTTCCATTCTTAATTTACTTAGAATTCTGTATTAATAATGCTATTATTTTCCCTTATAACCATGTTATAAGGGAAAATAATAAAGATCGGGTCCCCATCCCAATCGTCTCCTTAGCAACCATGCGTGAAAATCGCACCACATCCGCACCTGCTTGCGATTTTCACACAGCCCCATTCACTTCTATGGGGCCTGCGTTGCGTGAAAAACACACAATAAAGAACATGCTGCAAGTGATGCGTGAAAATCACCGCTCATGTGCACAGCCCCATTGAAATGAATGAATGAATCCGTTCACCTCACGCATTGCATCCGCGCGGAAAACTCGCCCGTATGAAAGGGGCCTAACAGGATAGTAGAGCCTCCCTTCAATTGTAGTTTTCCTCAATAAACTTACCCTTTCACTCTAATATTGTAATCACTTACATATATCATCGTTACATTCACACACAAAGTGTCATTCCAGCAACCCACATATTACTGCAAAGAGTGATTGGCTGCAACAGTCACATTTGGGTAGTCTCAATGTCATCACTGCAGGACAGTAAAGGCGGATTTACATAGCACAACTGTTGGGCACATTATATTATCTGGAATGAACATCCCTATGAATGCACGTTCCTGGTAATAGGCCTGTGTGCTGCCAATCGCCTGTTGAATGAGCATTTCTATCTGGGTGAAATGATCTTTCATACAGCACATTAAATAATTATTTCTGGTCAGCAGATTGTGCTGTGTGAACAGAATTCTGCCGTCCAGAAACAATGAATCTGTATGAGAATAATTGATGCTTGTCCCCATACTGTGGAGGTGATTGCTGCATGTAAACACTGCTGTTTACCTCCACTAACAAGCAGGCAGTTATCGGGAAGGAACATACTTTCCCATTAATTGTCTGCTCAGTCGGGTAGTGTAAATCCGCCTTAACAGAGATTAGTGGGAGCACCAGACTGGCAGATCCTTTTACATGGTCCAGTTCTGTACCATATTGAATACTAATGAACGATAAATTTAAACATGAACAATGAACAATCATTACTACGATCATTCATTCCCCATACTTTAAGACTATGTCAACAGCATATCACCGGTTTACACAGTGGCTAGTGCTGCTGACTATTGGGGAAATTACTGCCCCCATAAACGAGTAGATCATGGGCCAATTCCTGACAATGAGCGTTTGTTCCCAAAAATTGATCATCTGCATGTGTAAAAGGGCCCTATGAGTTTTTTCTTGTTCTCTTATATCCCCTGCTATCTGCCAGATTTTTAGAGAACCTCTCTTAAGGCCTCTTTCAGATGAGCGTGACGGATTAGGTCCGAATGCGTTCAGTAAAACTCGCACCATTTTGCAAGCAAGTTCAGTCACTTTTGTCTGCAATTGCAATCAGTTGTTCTGTTTTTTCCAGGCGGGTTCAATGTGTTTTTCACGCGCGTGATAAAAAAACCTGAAGGTTTACAAACAAAATCTCTTAGCAACAATCAGTCAAAAACGCATTGCATCCGCACTTGCTTGCGGATGCAATGCGTTTTTCACGCAGCCCCATTCACTTCTGCGTAAAAAACACAGAATATAGAACATGCTGCGATTTTCACGCAACGCAGAACTGATGCGTGAAAAACAACACTCATGCACACAGACTCATTGAAATGAATGGGTCAAGATTCAGTGCGGGCGCTATGCGTTCATATCACACATTGCACCCACGCGGGAAAACTCGCTCGCGTGAAAGGGGCCTTAATATGTCTGTTCGAAGAAATACAGATTGGACAGTATCACTGTGCAAGGACTTATTTTACCAGACTGTGCAGGATACAAGAGCATAGTGTGCTGCGTTTTTGTATCCTTTTTTAACTAACATATACTTCAAATGGAGACATAAAATGTGATGTGAACCCAACCTTAGTGACGTATACTTTGCATTACATTTATTATAAATCCTATGATGAGTGATGTGGTTCCCTATGGCATTTGCTAGTTATCATATTGGAATTCTTTTCACGTCACTTATTCCCTGATACCATTCATTATATTTAGGTTATTTTCAGAGGAAGGCTGCTCCTTGGCTCCCTTTATTCCAAAGATGAGATCTTACTTTTCCACTCGGAGACTTTTCCTGGTGATTCTTCTCTACACCTTGATCTTCTCCATATGGTCTGGAGAGAACATCTGGACAGTTGTATCAACAATTCTGTGGCCTCACCTCAAACTGCAACATCTGAAGCTGCCACCAATTTAGTTCTCCCCTGGACTGTAGTAAGAGGAATAACTAATATGTACTACAGTTATTATCTCTCAGCAAGAACTAAAACGCTGGCTAAGAGCAAGTTTAAATATGTTCAAGTTCCTGTTCCATAACCTTGCATGTCTATTCTCTACATTGTCTGAATTTACTCGTCCTTCCATGCCAGTTGTCCTATAATTTAAACTAACTGATCATTTATTGGATTACAAGTTTTGCCAAGATGGAAATTTATCTAAACTGATGCTAAGAAAAGTGGAGGAACGGTCTATAACAACCAGACTCCAGCTTGGTAATGGTTGGAGTCTGGTTGTTATAGACCCTTCAGAGGCCCTTTGGAAGAGTAAAGCAAGCCATGGGCCACTGCTACACCTTGAGGGCTCATGTACACGGTCATAAGTGTATTGCCGTCCGCAAATCGCGGCAGAGTGCATGCTGCCTTTTTTTTTTTTCTCCTACAGAAATGTCCTATCCTTGTCCGCAAAACAGACAAGTATAGGACATATTCTATTTTTTTGTCCCATTGAGAGGAATGATGACTGTAACAACAACCGTGTGCGTGACCCCTTAGGCCTCTTTCACACGAACTATACGAATTGGCTCCAGATGCGTTTAGTGAAACTCGCACCATTTTGCAAGCAAGTTCAGTCCGTTTTGTCTGCAATTGTGCTCAGTTTTTTCCGCGCGGGTGCAATGCATTTTGATGCGTTTTTCACGCGCTTGATAAAAAACGGAATGTTTACAAACATCTCTTCGCAACCATCAGTAAAAAACGCATTGCATCCGGACTTGCAAGTCTGGATGCAATGCATTTTTTTACTGAAGCCCAGGGCTGCGTGAAAAACGCAGAATATAGAAAATACTTCATTTTTCACGCAGAACTGATGCTTAAAAAAAACGCTCATGTACACAGACCCCTTGAAATGAATGGGTCAGGATTCAGTGCAGGTGCTATGCGTTCACGTCACGCATTGCATTCACGTGGAAAAGTCTCTCATGTGCAAGGGGCCTTAGGGTACAGCCAAACTGAGGACTGTGCATGCAGTTTTGGAACCCAATTCTAAAAAGAGAAGTCGTATCAGTCCTTTATATTTTCTCTCCTATTATCCACTGATTTTGGTTTCCAAAACTGCATGCTAAAACATTATGTCAGTGTTATCCAACACATTCCAGAACTGTAAGGGTTACATAGCATCATAAATCAATATAATGCTATGCAACCCCAGTAGTGCTGGAAGTTCAAGACAGGAGCTGCGCTGCGAGTCCAGAGCACAGTGCATCCATGAGAACCTGGCTCAGGGACCACAAAGAACAATTTTACAAAGGGTTAAATAAACCTTAACTACACAAACTGGACGCAATCCACTTCACTACAGTCAACTCCCCCTACAATATATCATATAAAATCTACTGGAAGTGTAGCAAAGTGTACTTGTGCATAAAGGATGGGACCTTGATTGGTTAAAAACTGCAAAAAGATCCAATTTAAAATCCATTTAGTCTACCTGCACATGATATGGATCACACGCTGTTTTTCTGTGCAGATTCTCATGTGGAAAAATTGCAGAGAAATACAGTACCAGCAAAGTGTATGAGATTAGAGAAATCTCATGTGCAGTGTGCGCGGATTGTCATGTCAATGTGCGGCTCTTTTGTGCCACAAGTAACACTTGCAGTTTTTGGAGCGGAAATGCACAGAAATACACATGGATATTTGTGCGGAATTTTTGCAAGACAGGCCTCACCCGTGTGCAGAGAGCCTTACCCTGTCCATAATATCCAAGCATCATAAAATTGAAGCTGCTGTCTAAAGAGCCTGTTAAGACCTTGCTACAATTTCAGAAAACATCTGATACATCATGGCAACATTGATAAAAACAAAAACCCTAAATGAATGGCTCAGTAATGATAAGTGTAGGGCAACCCTTTAAATAGAATATACAGTCCCTGACAAAAGTCTTGTCGCTTGTGTACAAATTGACCTGAAGTGCCGCTAAAATCTATTTCTAATCAAGATTTTGTTACAAGAAATGGGTCATTTTAATCCCAACAGCTTTTGTAATCATGTTTCAGTGCAAAACGAAACTGACAAAAAGTATTCTAATATTCACAGCTTGGTAAAGCCCATTGAGTCAATTTTTGCCAAGACCTAAGTGTTGTCGCCTTGTCATAGGAGCTTCATCTGTGACTAATAATGGATCAATTAGGTCTCAGGTGTATATAAAAAGAACCCCAGTACACTAGACCTTCACATCAACAGCAACTAGACCTCTGCAAACATGCCTAAGATTCACCCGGTAACTAAAGTGTTGATTATCAAGAGGCTGAAGACCAGATCCACTGCTGATGTGGCAGACACCTTCAATGTGTCTCAGCGTCAAGTTCAGAGTATAAAAAAAAGATTTGAAGAGACTGGAGACGTTTTGAACAAGGCCAGGCTGACCCCGCAAGACAACTACTCGAGAGGACCGTTTGTTGGCTCAAAAATCCAAGGCCAGCCCATTTTCCAATGCAGCAGAGCTCCACGAGACCTGGTCACCTGAAGTCCCTGTGTCAACCAGAACAGTTTGTCGGATTCTGTCTCGAAATGGGAAACCAGTGCCCATAAGCCAGCACTAAACAAAAGACAATTGAAAAATAGTGTGGCATTTGCCAAGGGCCACAGCCTGCTAAAAGAATGGACGCTGGAAAAGTGGCAGAAGGTGGATTTTTCAGATGAATCTTCTGTTGAATTACACCACAGTCGCCGCAAATATTGCAGGAGACCTACTGGAACCCGCATGGAGCTGAGATTTACCCAGAAAACAGTGAAGTTTGGTGGAGGCAAAATCATGGTCTGGGGTTACATCCAGTATGGGGGTGTGCGAGGGATCTGCAGGGTGGAAGGCAACATCAATAGTCTAAAATACCAAGAAATCTTAGCTACCTCTTATATTCCCAACCATAAAAAAGGCCAAATTCTGCAGCAGGATGGTGCTCCATCGCATACTTCCATCTCCACATCAAAGTTCCTTAAGGCGAAGAAGATCAAGATGCTCCAGGATTGGCCAGCCCAGTCTCCAGACATGAACATCATTGAGCATATGTGGTGTAGGATGAAAGAGGAAGCATGGAAGACAAAACCAAAGAATATTGATGAACTCTGAAAGGCACGCAAGATTGTTTTCTTTGCTATTCCTGATGACTTCATCAATAAATTGTATGAATCCTTGCCAAACTGCATTAATGCTGTCCTTCAAGCTCGTGGAAGTCATACAAGATATTAAATTTGGATCTCACAGCACCACTACTTAATTTGCTGACATATTTTTGGATTTGCAGTAAAGTTGTTAAATATCTGTATAGGCGACAAAACATTTGCCAAAATTTGACCTGTCTTGATTAAATGATAAATCTTTTTTCAGTGAAACTAATATATTTCAGTGCATTAAACATCATTTGGGAGGGCTTTAGCTTTTCATATGAGCTATTTCTAACACCAATTGATTAATTAAAAGTCAGGTTAATAGCAGGAGTTTCTACAAAATAGAGAAGCGACAAGACTTTTGTCAGGGACTATAACAAAAATGGGTGACCTTGTTAAAGCTTAACTTTTAATCAACAATATTATAAGATAATAGCCCATAGGTACAATAATATTCAATAATATGTGCTGCACGAGTGTGCCTTTATTACCAGTGCTCAGTAAAAAAAGGAACAGTCTTACCACAGGGTCACAAAGTGGCACCACCATTAGGGTCTCCAGGATCCAAGTGCTTTGTTTCTGACCCTATCACGCCCTACTTGGCCTGGACTTAAACCTATCAAAGGAGCACCACGATCACCCTATTGAGGGGGACCCCAGTGGACAAAAAGAACTCATCTACTTGGGTATCCCTACCTATTCCCCTATGCAGCCTAGTGACTGCCCAGCTTAGTCAGTAGAGGTGGAGGGAGACCCCAATGTCGGACCTGTTCATCCCCCTGAGGCAGTCACTAGGCTGCACAGGCCATGCAACTAGGGCCGAAACGATACAATTGGTTTGTGCCATGTGACCACGGAGTATGAGTGAAGCGCATGCTATTACTCAAGCTTCATGGTCTCCTGCCGGCCAGCCTGACATACATACATCATCAGGATGTAGTGCATGTAAGCGCTCACTATGACCTGACGCAGTATGACATCAGGATACAGTGCAGAGCGTGAAGAAGATGATGCAACTGCGGAGTGTCGGCAGTGCCCATACAGGAAAGGTAAGTATTTTACTTCACTGGCCCTGGGACTGATGGCTAGGAGGGGGACACCTGACGGCACTGGCAGAAAGCCTGATGGCACTTGGGGGTGGGGACCTGATGGCACTGGGGGGGGGGGGAACAGTTTTTAAAAAGGAAAACATTCTTTTAATTAGTTTTTTCTTATTAGAGCACTCGAGTAAAATCAGTAGAATACTTGATTACAAAAATAATTGATAGCTGCAGCCCTACTTGCAACATAACTTAGGATTGTAGCCAAGCCAGTACCGCATCCACTCATCAGTACACAGGAGAGAAAACTGACTTAGCTGTGAAAGAGGCCTTTACTGGGACCCTATTTCTTCTTGTGGAGAGGGCTTAATAGGCATGAGCGAGTCTTATAGGCCATTCAATGCTCCTCCTCTTGGGAAAGATATGTATATTAACTTTCTTTCCTAAAAGAGATTAAATCAAGACCTGTTTAAACGGTCAAACACTGAACTTATAGGATAGATATCTTCCAATTGACTATAAAAGGAAAAGATTTCTTTACATTTTACAGAGCCGATTTTCATATCCTCTTAAAAAGAAGTAATAGTATAATCAAGCACCAATCAGCTACATGTGAAGGAATGCGGTGGATTTGATTGGCTGCAATGCTAGCAGGCAGTATAACGGCTATTGAGCTTTATTAAAGGAAATGCGTCATGAAATTTTTTATCTGCCAGTTAAAAGTCAGATAGTAGCACATATCCTTTTCTTCTAATCTGATTTTATTTTCTGATTGTAGATTTTTATTCCATTTCCTGAACATGATTATGGAGGTGGCCATAATCAAGTTCAAGAAATTTACACAGCATTAAAAAAATGCTTTACAGCAGCTCCATGGGCCATAGTGGTCAGGAGGGGACCTCATTGACTTCTATGTTAGTTTTCTAGGCATGCTCTGTGACCTGTGCAGAGGTGATTGTACAAGGAAAGAATAGATAAGTTCTAACAATCACCTATTGTGAATGGTGGATCCTGTCTTATCTATATACAGAGGTCATATCTCCTTATCATTACAGGCAGGATTAGAATAATATATAACTTCAGTAAAGTGATCTGTACAGACCAAGAAGTGGAGTTCACACGTCAGTTATTTCCATTAGTGATTGTGAGCCACAGACATAAGGTATAATGGAAAGATCTGCACCTATTCTGTGTTTTTGACCCACACCTGGTTTTGGCTCCCAATAACTGATCGAAACAACTGACCAAATAACGGAAGTTTAGCCTTAGTGATCAGTGCGAAAACTGCAGGATTTTATGTTTTTTTTTTAAATATAGAAATTGACATGGAAAATTCAAAAAAACGACCAAAAATTATTTAATATGTTAAACAAAAAAAAAGTGATTTAAACAATAGGTCATTTTCTGATGACACATTCCCTTTAATTCACAACTAAATTAAATGGACATTTAAAGCACATGTTAAGGATTAGCAAAAAAGGTTGTTTTCTTCCAAAAACTGCATCACACCTATCAATAGGTTGTGTCCAGCACTGAAGTGAATGAATACCACACAACTTCCCGAGAGATCTGGAGCATTTTTTGAAAAAAAGCAGCAAAGTTTTTCTCGACAGCTGCAAAAAAGAGGTTGGCTAGGATTCAGTTGGTCCCTTTTTAAAGTGCCAGCCTGTTAGAAGACAAAAAAAACAAAAAGGTTGTTGTCTCAGGCATAAGCTATCACAGATGGGACCACCTCCCACTCTTAACCCCTCAAAAAACAACAAGAGTGGCACTGGTGAACCTGTATTACATGGTTGGCATTTCTACCACACAGGCAGTACATGGCTACACAGGATTACCCTAGGGTTAAGGTGATCGTCCAGGAGAGAGACACCTCAGAAATATTCTGCACTAGTCCTAGTACGAGGTCCTAATGACCTTTAGTTCACAGAGAAATATCTAGTGGCAGGAACTGGACCTTGTGTCACTATGGAAGCAGTGTCCCTGAGGTCTAGTGTATACATGGGATCGGAGAAAATATCCAGAATATTAGACTTTACCATTTATTACAGGTGGACAGCTGGGAATTTGCCAGAATCCCCTTCGACTGTCTAAAAGAATACAGGTGAACGAGTTAGAAGGTGTAGTGTGGTCATCATAATCAGCGCTGCCTTCTTACATTACTAAAGTAAAAGCCAAAGTAACAAGTCACACCTCAGTTTTAAAAGATGTTTGTCCTTTATTTCTTTCTAGCATGTTTCCCCCTTTTCAGACTATGTTCACAACCAAGGCTTCATCACTTTGATATTAGGTTCCTAGGTTTCCTCCTTTTAGAGAAGTTTTAAAATACTGTTCTGCTTATTCATAGACAATTGTCAAAAGGCAGATCTGACCCACTGGCTTCTCCCTAAAGGGTTACAAAAATGAAAATAAAAAATATGGTGGCATAGATCCTTACTTGGGGGAGAAGTACTGTGGGCACTGCAATAGTCTTTCCATTAAAAGTTTGCACATATATTAAGGTTCCTGTCTCAAATGAATACACGAGAAGGGGCTCCAAAGGAGTATATCTTTGAAGACTGAACACCCCACTCCAAAAATTTGGATTTATGCATTGCCTACAATAAAAACAAAATTAAGGGAATCTGGCATTTCATGGCACTGGTTCTCTTCCACTGCATTACTAAAGTCCACACAATCTGCTTGGTTCAAGTTGGCACACAGGCTGTGGCTTCACTGGCGGTCCTCAGGAAAGATGGCACTTGAATTAAAGAATTATACACTTCCTTTTGGAGGACTTCTTCTTTTTCCCATTGTTGATCTTCTCTTTGTGCTTGCGGATTTCACGGACGAGGGTGTAGAACGCGTCTTCAACGCCCTTAGTGTCAGGAAAGAAGCAGAGTGAAAAGCAAGTTAATCATGGATAGGAATTTTCCCCAGATTAGGTCCCTTATTACGGCACCAACAGGATGGGAACGTCTCCTCTGCTTACAAAATCCTTTCCCTTTCTATAAACACTTGAAGCTACCAAACAATGGAGAGCAATTTGTCTCTCGCTGTAGCTTCCTTGTACAATACTAGTATGACCCTGGCATGGTACACACGATACTACAGTTTTCATCACACTACATACAGAAATCACCATTTATAAACCTGAGGATAGTCAAATGTTGCCGCTTTCCTATAAAAGCTTTCACACCATCAGTATTTGGGCTTTGTAAGACGAAACCAGGAGTGGAACCTACAGAGAAAATGGATAATGCAAAGATTTCTGTGTCTGGCTTTGGCTCACAAATACTGACCATGTGAAAGTGGCCACACAGGATAGGAAATCTGCATCAGCAAAATCCAAACTAGATTTTGTTGCAGAAAATTACCTTAGAATTAAGTTACCCTAGAATAAATACATAAACTAAAAAATAATCATGGGCCCGTACTATTAAAATCTAAAAACATAAAACACACAAATATTTATCCCATGCGACGAATTAAGCTGCATAGGGAACGCCGTAGGGACAAAACCTGTAAACTGTGGCCGAATTATGGTTACTCCAGGTATCAAAGTCTCGATACTTTTTTCAATACTTTGATACCCGGTTCTATACGATATCCGGATCTGCATTTTTTCAACACCAAGTTGCGCTAGTGCACAGCTTAGTATCAGTCCCCATCAGAGAACATGGAGCGTGCACAGTGTTTTCATAAGCGGCCACAGAAGGAGAGAGAGAAACTCTCAATGGGATGCGCCCGGCCACTGCCACCAATGAAAAAACTAAACCGCACGATGGGGGAATGTCAGGGGAGGAAGAGGGGAGAATAGGAAGGCAAGGGAGAGAAACTCACCGGGGTCCTCGCAGTGCTGGATTCTGATAAGTTAAAGGACATTTGATAAGGTCATCACCATGGTTCGTGCCTATCCTGTGTGGCTGTATTAATGTGAGGCACATGGTCTTATTACTTTAGTACCTTCATGTGGCTAACATTAACAGCAAGTGACCCCATCATGTGCCTCATAATGGGCAACATGGGGTTAATGATCGTGTTACTTATTAATATGAGGCACATTGAGGTTTAAAATTAATAACACCATGTGCCTTCCATTAACCCTTTAACACATTACGCGCAGGGACTTGTATGGAGAGGTTTGCTGCATTGAGCCCACTTTATCTGCGATGGGTGCTGGATGTATATTACAGCAGACACCCATCCGCAATGTTGGGGGAACGGCGATCACGCCAAAATCGGTCAATGAAACCCTCAGATGTTGAATTCAACAGCGATTGCAGCATCTTTGAGGTAAGTTAGATAGCAGTGATCAAAAAGTTGTATGTACCCCAAAGATTGTACCAATAAAAACTACAGACTGTCCAGCAAAAAACAAGTCCTCATACAGCTCTGTAGACTGAAAATAAAGTCAGAAAATGGCGGTGCATAGAAAATTAGATTTTTTCTTTTCAAAAGGTTTTTATTTTTAAGTAATAAAACAAAATAAAAACTACACAAGTTTGGTATTGCTGTAATCATATTGAGTTGGCAACATGAGGTTAGTGTGGGGGTATCTTTTGTATATATATTTTTTTTGCTTGGTATCAAATATCGAAATACCAAGAAAAAGTATCGTGACAACTGCACTTTTTCCAATAATATATAAATACACAATTCAGATATTTTAAAATGTTATATCTAAACATTTGCTTAAAGGGGCTGTCTCACTTCAGCAAATGGCATTTATCATGTAGAGAAAGTTAATACCAGGCACTGACTAATGTATTGTGATTGTCCATATTGCTTCCTTTGCTCGATGGATTAATTTTTCCATCACATTATACACTTCTCGTTTCCATGGTTACAGACCACCCTGTAATCCATCTGTGGTGCTCGTGCTTGCACACTATAGGAAAAAGCACCAGCCTATGTGAGCTCCCATGGCCCTGGCCACCAGAGAGGACAGCGCTTTTTCCTATAGTGTGAAAGCACGGCCATTGCTGACGGATTGCAGAGTGGTCGTAACCATGGAAACACGCAGTGTATAATGTGATGGAAAAATGAATCCAGCCAGCAAAGGAAGCAATATGGACAATCGCAATACATTAGTCAGTGCCTGGTATTAACTTTCTCTACATGATAAATGCTATTTGCTTAAAAGGGACAACCCCTTTGGAATGGTGTACAATACTACACTGTTCTTTTCTCTTTTTTTGCAATATACTAGCATATGCTGGTCAGGGCGGAGACCAAATGGATGTTCTTTCGGCCTCCATTTGACTAATGACCCCTATGGTCATATTTGGCATGTACATCAAGAGCGCTAACAGCATATATGCTAAAAGCAAGCAAAAGTGATGTTTTCATCAAAACAACTGTTTGCTGGAGAACTTTAACCACCTCCGCCCCCCTAGCTTAAACACCCTTAATGACCAGGCCACTTTTTACACTTCTGCACTACACTACTTTCACCGTTTATTGCTCGGTCATGCAACTTATCACCCAAATGACATCCATATATAAATTTTTCTCTAAATTTATTGTTCTACATGTCTTTGATAAAAAAAAATGTTTGGGTAAAAAAAAATGGTTTGGGTAAAAGTTATAGCGTTTACAAACTATGGTACAAAAATGTGAATTTCCGCTTTTTGAAGCAGCTCTGACTTTCTGAGCACCTGTCATGTTTCCTGAGGTTCTACAATGCCCAGACAGTACAAACACCCCACAAATGACCCCATTTCGGAAAGTAGACACCCTAAGGTATTCGCTGATGGGAATAGTGAGTTCATAGAACTTTTTATTTTTTGTCACAAGTTAGCGGAATATGATGATTTTTTTTTTTTTCCTTACAAAGTCTCATATTCCACTAACTTGTGACAAAGAATAAAAAATTCTAGGAACTCGCCATGCCCCTCACGGAATACCTTGGGGTGTCTTCTTTCCAAAATGGGGTAATTTGTGGGGTAGTTATACTGCCCTGGCAATTTAGGGGCCCTAATGTGTGGGAAGTATATTGAAATCAAAATGTGTAAAAAATGACCTGTGAAATCCTTTGGAATGTGGGCCCCTTTGCCCACCTAGGCTGCAAAAAAGTGTCACACATGTGGTATTGCCGTACTCAGGAGAAGTTGGGCAATGTGTTTTGGGGTGTCATTTTACATATAACCATGCTGGGTGAGAAATATGTCGGCAAAAGACAACCTTTCCAATTTTTTTATACAAAGTTGGCATTTGACCGAGATATTTCTCTCACCCAGCATGGGTATATGTAAAATGACACACCAAAACACTTTGCCCAACTTCTCCTGAGTACGGCGAAACCACATGTGTGACACTTTTTTGCAGCCTAGATGCGCAAAGGGGCCCAAATTCCTTTTATGAGGGCATTTTTAGACATTTGGATCCCAGACTTCTTCTCACGCTTTAGGGCCCCTAAAATGCCAGGGCAGTATAAATACCCCACATGTGACCCCATTTTGGAAAGAAGACACCCCAAGGTATTCAATGAGGGGCATGGCGAGTTCATAGAAATTATTTTTTTTTTGGCACAAGTTAGCGGAAATTGTTTTTTTTTTTTTTTTTCTCTCACAAAGTCTCCCTTTCCGCTAACTTGGGACAAAAATTTCAATCTTTCATGGACTCAATATGCCCCTCACGAAATACCTTGGGGTGTCTTCTTTCCGAAATGGGGTCACATGTGGGGTATTTATACTGCCCTGGCATTTTAGGGGCCCTAAAGCGCGAGAAGAAGTCTGGAATATAAATGTCCAAAAATTTTTACGCATTTGGATTCTGTGAGGGGTATGGTGAGTTCATGTGAGATTAAATTTTTTGACACAAGTTAGTGGAATATGAGACTTTGTAAGAAAAAAAATAAAAAATTAATAATTTCCGCTAACTTGGGCCAAAAAAATGTCTGAATGGAGCCTTACAGGGGGGTGATCAATGACAGGGGGGTGATCAGGGAGTCTATATGGGGTGATCACCCCCCTGTCAGGCTCCATTCAGACGTCCGTATGTGTTTTGCGGATCCGATCCATGGATGCGTGGATCCGCAAAACACATACGGACGTCTGAATGGAGCCTTACAGGGGGGTGATCAATGACAGGGGGGTGATCATGGAGTGTATATGGGGTGATCACCCCCCTGTCATTGATCACCCCCCTGTAAGGCTCCATTCAGATGTCCGTATGTGTTTTGCGGATTCGATCCATGTATCCGTGGATCCGTAAAAACATACGGACGTCTGAATGGAGCCTTACAGGGGGGTGATCAATGACAGGGGGGTGATCAGGGAGTCTATATGGGGTGATCAGGGGTTAATAAGTGACGGGGGGGTGTAGTGTGGTGTGGTGCTACTTATTACTGAGCTGCCTGTGTCCTCTGGTGGTCGATCCAAGCAAAAGGGACCACCAGAGGAGCAGGTAGCAGGTATATTAAACGCTAATATCAAAACAGCGTCTAATATACCTGTTAGGGGTTAAAAAAAAAAAAAAAATCGCATCTCTAGCCTGCCTGCGAACGATCGCCGCTGGCAGGCTGGAGATCCACTCACTTACCTTCCGATCCGCGCGTTCACAGGAAATCTAGCGTCTCGCGAGATGACGCATATATGCGTGACTGTGCCCGGAGCTGCCGCCTCCGGAACGCGAACCTGCGTTAGGCGGTCCGGAGGCGGTTAATAGTTGACAATTGTTTTAGCCGACCAATGACAGACTGTCATCTTCTGAAAAGAAGGTTGGCCATGCTTGAAATTTATATGCACCCAAAGTAAAAGAAAAATTTGCCTCCTTCAAATATCAGGCATTAAAGCTACACAGATTGCGGCGTGTTATATAAAGTGTGGACGGGAGGAGGGAAGGATATTCCATTAGGAAGCACTCGGGAAGCTTACCTGTCTTGTTTTGGCAGAGGTTTCTATGAACGGAATCCCATAACTCTTCGCTAGATCCTGTGCTTGCTTTGTGTCCACTGTCCGTGAAGGAAGGTCACATTTGTTACCAACTAATACCATAGGGACATCGTCTGAATCTTTTACCCTGTTGATCTGTTCTCTGGAGAAAGAAAATTAAAATGTTCATTGTATTATTTGTGCACTGGAGCCATTTCTCCCCATTGTCAGATTACAGGTAATTCCAGACCAAACTCTGGATTAACTTTATTATTTAGTCAATTGTGAATACACATCATCCAATGGACAGAAACTACACTTACTTACCTGCATGAGTATTTCAAGGATTTCCAGGAGGTGCCACATGCAGCTTTTGTGACAGTTTTTAAGCCAAAGCCTGAAATGGGTGGGAAGGAAATGATAAATTTATAGGAAAGACTTTTGATCTCCTTCCCGATGGACGCACTTCTGGCTTTGGCTGAAAGAGCTGCATCAAAGACTTTTACATGAAGCTAACCCCAACAGAGGCATGGCACATCTCTAAGTCCATGTTTTAAAAAGTGCAAGGTCTTTTCTCTGCCTTTTTATATTAAGGGATACAATACATTGTTTGTCAGATATAAAAGTGGTTTTCCGAGGTTTTAATATTGATGACCTATCCCTCAGGATAGGTCATCAATATCAGATCGGCCGGTGTCTGACACCCAGCACCCCCGCCCATAACCTGTATGAAGCGGTCTCTCTTCCTGCTTGCTGCTGCTATGTAGACAGCACGTGCCTTCTCTTTACACAGCTGATTGGCGGGTGTCAGAATCTGATATTGATGACATATCCTGAGGATAGGTCATCGATATGAAAAGCCTGGAAAACCCCTTTAACCCATAAGTGATCTTCCCCCCCCAACCCACAAAAAAAAATAATGGGTGAATGGTTTTCTGGATATAAATTATGTAGTCACTCCATGTATTCTACTTCTTGTCATGGCTCTTTAACTTCCTCTTATGTCCGGACATTTAGCATGGCAGACAATCTCACTTGACTTTATATCAGTCAGACCATTCACTGGAACCAGATAGAACCCCCTGTAGTGATTAGAGCATCACATATTACACTAATCAATGCAATGCTCTTCTGTGGGCATCTTATGTAGGCCCAACAAGAGAACAATAGAACAGTCATCCCAATTCTACATCTACTATTAAAAGGGGTTGTCCACGTTCATGGCTAAACCCGGATATAAGCTCCCCTTCACATCTTTACCATGTAGGAGTGGAGCATCTCCTTGCTCCGATGCTCCCCTTGTTTGTTGTGAGCCAGTGATGTACTGGGCTTCACATCAGTATGCTATGGAGAGACTTCCACCTAGTAGGGAGCCCAGTGACATCACCGGCACAAATGGGCATTTTAGAGGTGGGTATCACAACAAACAGACTTTGTCCTGTGTGATAAAGCGCAATGGAAGGGGAGCATTGGAGCACGGAGATGCTCTGATGCTCCACTCTCCTCCATGGTAAAGGAGTGAAGGAAAGCTTATACAGTCCTGATCAAAAGTTTAAAGGGCTTCTGTCACTCCACTAAACTTTTTTTTTTTTTGTCACCTTAAAATCCTTATGCTGCGATTTCTCAATATATAGGGCTATTACTCAGTTTGGTTCAGTAGTTCTATAACAAAAAAAACTGACTTTTATAATATGCAAATTACCTCTCTAGCAGCAGGTAGGGCGGCTACCTGCTGCTAGCAGCCGCATCCTCCATTCATAATGCCGCCCCCTCATGTTGATTGACAGGACCAGCGGACGCGCTCGTTCTCTGCTGGCCATGTCTGCATTCAAAATCTGGCATCGGCGCCGTACCTGTCTTGAGTCGGCGCAGGTGCACTGAGGGGAGAACGCTCGCTCGGCCGCTCCATCCTCAGTGCGCCTGTGCCGATGACGTCACATGTACACCCGGCGCAGGCGCACTGAGAATGGAGCGGCCAAGCGAGCGCCCTCCACTCAGTGCGCCTGCGCCAACTGAAGACCGGCGCGAGATTTATAACGCAGACAGGGCCAGCAGAGAACGAGCGCGTCCGCTGGCCCTGTCAATCAACATGAGGAGGGGGCGTCATTATGAATGGAGGATGCGGCTGCTAGCACCAGGTAGCCGCCCTACCTGCTGCTAGAGAGGTAATTTGCATATTATAAAAGTCAGTTTTTTTTTTTTTATAGAACTACTGAACCAAACTGAGTAATAGCCCTATATATTGAGAAATCGCAGCATAAGGATTTTAAGGAGACAAAAAAAAAATAAAAAATGAGTTTAGTGGAGTGACAGAAGCCCTTTAAGATCATATTTTACATTGTTGGATCTTAACAAGGTTCCAAGTAGAGCTTCAACATGCAACAAGAAGAAATAAGAGTGAGACAAAACATTTTTTGAGCATTCAATTAATTGAAAATAACGATTAAACTGAAACAGGCTGTTTTTCAGCTGATCCTAATTTTAGGACCACATGCCTTTAAAAGGCCAAATCTGTGCAAAGATGTGTATTCATTGTCATTTTCTGTCAGGTAGTCACACATTGTGATGGCAAAGGCAAAAAAAACCTCTCCCTTTTTGAACGTGGTCGGGTTGTTTAACTGCATAAGCAGGGTCTCTCACAGCGCGCCATCGCTGCTGAGGTGGGACGCAGTAAGACAGTCATTTGCAATTTCTTAAATTATCCTGAGGGTTATGGAACAAAAAAGTCAAGTGGAAGACCCAAAAAAAAATTCATCCGCACTGAGCCGGAGGATCCAATTGGCTGTCCGTCAAGACACTGGGCGATCCTCGACCCAAATTAAGGCCCTTAACTAGTGCTGACTGCAGCCCCATAACCATCAGACGGCATCTGAGACTGAAGGGCTTCAAAAACAAAAAAACGTCTTCAAAGACCTCATCTCCTTGAACGCCACACAACTGCTCGTTTGGACTTTGCAAGAGAGCACCAAACATGGGACATTCAAAATGTAACCTTGATGGTCCTGATGGTGTCCAACGTTACTGGCATGACAAGCAGATCCCACCTGAGATGTTTTCTACGTGCCACAGTGAAGGGGGGGCCATAATGGTCTGGGGTGCTTTTTCCTTCAGTGGAACAATGGAGCTTCAGGAAGTGCAGGGGCGTCAAACGGCTGCTGGCTATGTCCAGATGTTGCAGAGAGCATTCCTCATGACTGAGGGTCCCTCGTCTGTGTGGTAACGACTGGGTTTTTCAACAGGACAACGCTACGGTACACAATGCCCGCAGGACAAGGGACTTCTTCCAGGAGAATAACATCACTCTTTTGGCCCATCCTGCGTGTTCCCCTAATCTAAATCCAATTGAGAACCTTTGGGGATGGATGGCAAGGGAAGTTTACAAAAATGGACAACAGTTCCAGACAGTAGATGACCTTCGTGCGGCCGTCTTCACCACTTGGAGAAATGTTCCCACTTACCTCATGGAAACGCTTGCATCAAGCATGTCGAAACAAATTTTGGAAGTGATAAACAATAACGGCGGAGCTACTCATTAGTTTATGTTTGGAAGTTGGATTTCTGTTTTGGGGGGGGGGGGGGGGGGAAGGTTTAGTTTTTTTTTGGAGGTGAAGTCCTAAACTTTTGATCAGCTGAAAAACAGCCTGTTTCAGTTTATTCGTTGTTTTCATTAAATTGAATGCTCAAAAAAATGTTTTGTCTCACTCCCATTTCTTCTTGTTGCATGTTGAAGCTCTACTTGGAACCTTGTTAAGATCCAGCCATGCAAAATTTGATTTTTTGCCATTTTTCAAGTGGTCTTAAACTTTTTATCAGGACTGTATTTTGGTTCAGCACAGAAGCCAGACAACCCCTTTAATAACGGAGGATTACCCTTCAGATAACATTTTCCCTCACAACAGTAGCAAACTAATAATAGTTTCCAGATCTATACAGGAGGTCTTAGGCTACTTTCACACCTGCGCTAGGTGCGGATCCGTCTGGTATCTGCACAGACGGATCCGCACCTATAAATGCAAACGATGGTATCCGTTCAGTGCGGATCAGTCTGCATAACACCTTTTTCAGATCTGAGTTTTCACGATCGTGAAAACTCAGATCCGACAGTATATTCTAACACATAGGCGTTCCCATAGTGATGGGGACGCTTCAAGTTAGAATATACTAAGAACTGTGTACATAACTGCCCCCTGCTACCTGGCAGCACCCGATCTCTTACAGGGGGCTGTGATCCGCACAATTAACCCGTCAGGTGCCGCACTGATCGGGTGCTGTCAGGCAGCAGGGGCATCGCACAGACCTGTCACTTACCAGTAGGAGAAGTGCCGGCCGGCCACAGACAGCGCATGTAAGTATAAGCTAGGTAACCATGGCAGCCAGGACTGCAGTAGTGTCCTGGCTGCAATGGTAACCGATCGGATCCCCAGCGATTAAACTGGGACTCCGATCGGAAATGCCGCTCCGCTGCCACCAATGATGGGAGGGGGGGGGGGGTTGTTAGCCTGTGGCCACTGCCACCAATGCTTTTAATACTGGGGAGGGAGGGGGGTCTGAGATCCGCACAATTAACCCCTCAGGTGCGGTAAGAGATCGGGTACTGCCAGGCAGCAGGGGGCAGTTATGTACACAGTTCTTAGTATATTCTAACTTGAAGCGTCCCCGTCACTATGGGAACGCCTCTGTGTTAGAATATACTGTCGGATCTGGGTTTTCATGATCTAACTCAAATCCGATGGTATATTCTAACATAGAGGCGTTCCCATGGTGATGGGGACGCTTCAAGTTAAAATATACCATCGGATTGGAGAAAACTCAGATCCGATGGTATATTAACCTCCTCAGGACTGCCGTACGCAGGATTACGTCTTGGCGGCGGCCCTGCTCTTCTGGGTGGACGCGCCGGTGCGTCCTCTCGCGAGACGCGAGATCTCCTGTGAACGCGCGCACACAGGCGCGCGTGTTCACAGGATCAGAAGGTAAGCGAGTGGATCTCCAGCCTGCCAGCGGCGATCGTTCGCTGGCAGGCTGGAGATGTGATTTTTTTAACCCCTAACAGGTATATTAGACGCTGTTTTGATAACAGCGTCTAATATACCTGCTACCTGGTCCTCTGGTGGTCCCTTTTGTTTGGATCGACCACCAGAGGACACAGATAGCTCAGCAATATGTAGCACCAAGCACCACACTACACCCCCCCCTGTCACTTATTAACCCCTGATCACCCCATATAGACTCCCTAAACACCCCCCTGTCATTGCTTACCCCCGTCATTGATCACCCCCCTGTAAAGCTCCATTCAGACGTCCGCATGATTTTTACGGATCCACTGATAGATGGATCGGATCCGCAAAACGCATACGGACGTCTGAATGGAGCCTTACAGGGGCGTGATCAATGACTGTGGTGATCACCCCATATAGACTCCCTGATCACCCCCCTGTCATTGATCACCCCCCCTGTCATTGATCACCTCCCCTGTCATTGATCACCTCCCCTGTCATTGATCACCTCCCCTGTCATTGATCACCTCCCCTGTCATTGATCACCTCCCCTGTCAGGCTGCATTCAGATGTCCGTATGATTTTTACGGATCCACGGATACATGGATCGGATCCGCAAAACACATACTGACATCTGAATGGAGCCTTATAGGGGGGTGATCAATGACAGGGGGGTGATCACCCCATATAGACTCCCTGATCACCCCCCTGTCATTGATCACCCCTCTGTAAGGCTCCATTCAGACATTTTTTTGGCCCAATTTTTTTTTATTTCTTACAAAGTCTCATATTCCACTAACTTGTGTCAAAAAATAAAATCTCACATGAACTCACCATACCCCTCACGGAATCCAAATGCGTAAAATTTTTTAGACATTTATATTTCAGACTTCTTCTCACGCTTTAGGGCCCCTAGAATGCCAGGGCAGTATAAATACCCCACATGTGACCCCATTTCGGAAAGAAGACACCCCCAGGTATTCCGTGAGGGGCATATTGAGTCCATGAAAGATTGAAATTTTTGTCCCAAGTTAGCGGAAAGGGAGACTTTGTGAGAAAAAAATTAATAAAATCAATTTCCGCTAACTTGCAGCCTAGGTGGGCAAAGGGGCCCACATTCCAAAGAGCACCTTTCGGATTTCACCGGTCATTTTTTACACATTTTGATTTCAAACTACTTACCACACATTTGGGCCCCTAGAATGCCAGGGCAGTATAACTACCCCACAAGTGACCCCATTTTGGAAAGAAGACACCCCAAGGTATTCGCTGATGGGCATAGTGAGTTCATAGAAGTTTTTATTTTTTGTCACAAGTTAGTGGAATAAAAAAAAAAAAAAATCATCATTTTCCACTAACTTGTGACAAAAAATATTTGTGGGGCTTTTGTACTGTCTGGGCATTGTAGGACCTCAGGAAACATGACAGGTGCTCAGAAAGTCAGAGCTGCTTCAAAAAGCGGAAATTCACATTTTTGTACCATAGTTTGTAAACGCTATAACTTTTACCCAAACCATTTTTTTTTTACCCAAACATTTTTTTTTATCAAAGACATGTAGAACAATAAATTTAGAGCAAAATTTATATATGGATGTCGTTTTTTTTGCAAAATTTTACAAGTGAAAGTGAAAAAATTTCATTTTTTTGCAAAAAAATCGTTAAATTTCGATTAATAACAAAAAAAGTAAAAATGCCAGCAGCAATGAAATACCACCAAATGAAAGCTCTATTAGTGAGAAGAAAAGGAGGTAAAATTCATTTGGGTGGTAAGTTGCATGACCGAGCAATAAACGGTGAAAGTAGGGTAGGTCAGAAGTGTAAAAAGTGGCCTCGTCTTTAAGGGTGTTTAAGCTATAGGGGCTGAGGTGGTTAATAGGGACTCCTGGCTTTACATTGAAAGTCAATGGGGGACGGATCCGTTTACAATTGCACCAATATTATGTCAATGTAAACGGATCCTTCCCCATTGACTTACATTGTAAGTCAGGGCGGATCCGTTTGGCTCCGTACCGCCAGGCGGACACCAAAACGCTGCAAGCAGCGTTTTGGTGTCCGCCTCCAGAGCGGAATGGAGGCGGAACGGAGCCAAACTGATGCATTCTGAATGGATCCGCATCCATTCAGAATGCATTGGGGCTAAACTGATCCGTTTGGGGCCGCTTGTGAGAGCCTTGAAACAGATCTCACAGGCAGACCCTGAAACGCCAGTGTGAAAGTAGCCTTATTTGTATTTTCTGCTACAGAAGGCCAATATTTTGTATTTGATTTTCAATGGTATACTCTAGAAAAAACAGGCAAAATTATATGAATATTGAGTGTAAAAAAAAAAAAAAAAAAAAAAAAAAAAAAAAATTCTGATGAAGTTGTCCCTTTAATTAATTAAGTGCAGCTTTGGCTTTGTACATTTTAGTGTACATCAAAAGTTTGAGTGTAAGGCTGGGTCCAAAATGTGTTTTTCACAGTTTTCGTGCTTTGATTTGCAGAGAAAATGCCAGCACATTGCTGTGCTAACATATGTCTTTTCTAATTTAAAGGGAACCTGTCACCATGAAAATGCAATGTAATCTGCAGGCAGCAGGTTATAGAGCAGGAAGAGCTGGGCAGACCGATATAGTTTTATGGGAAAAGATTCAGTATAACTTATAATTTATTCATTTACATTCCTGCTCATTCTGGGCTTTGAAGTTCAGGAGGCGGTCCTATCAATGATTGACAGCCTTCCCTCTATGACTATACAGAGATAGCTGTCAATCACTCATAGGACCACCTCCTTGACTTCAAAGCCCAGAATGGGGAGGAATTTAAAATGTATAAAATTACAAGTTTTACTGAATCTTTTCCTATAAAACTATACATCAATCTGCTCAGCTCCTCCTGCCGGCAGCTCATACATCACAGGGAACCCGTCATGTCGCTATGTCATTTTTAGTTTTCAGAATTACCTTAAGCCTAGAAGCATGTAGTCCCCGACGCTTCTTTCCTCTGGTGCGTCTGCACTTCGGAGCGATGATGTCAGGTGGAGGACATGTAGCTCCCAAGCACAGGGGAACCAGAGGAATCCAGGAAAGAAGCATCGGGGACTACATGCTTCTAGGCCTAAGGTAATTATGAAAACTAAAAATGACATGGCGACCTGACAGGTCCTCTTTAAAGCCTTACTCCACTTAGAACTAGAAAATAAATAACTGACTGCAGTTAAAAGGGTATTCAGGTTACAATAAATTATCCCCCATCCACAAGAAAGGTGATAACTGCTAGATGGGTAGGGGGTCTAACTGTTGGGACCTCCAAGTGCCAGGATAGGGATCCCATGTGCCCTATTTGAATATAGAGGAGGTCAAGCATGCCCACTACTGCTCCATTCAAAGTCTATGGGACTGACAGACAAAGTACGGTGCTCTGCTACCTTTGTCAGTGCCATAGACTTTGAATGGAATGCCACTTTATTCAAACCAGGGTCATGGGACTCTGGTGATCGGTGGGAGTCTCAGCCGTGGGACCCCACCAAAACTAGCAGTTTTCACCTATCCTGTGGATAAGTGATCATTTGTTACCTCTTCAAACACAATACCACTCTACATCCTCTGTAAACTCAATACAGTCAATGGGGTCCATAAAGCCGACATACTGGGAGCGAATTGTGCATTCAAATTGTAATAACAATTTTGGGGCATCTATTCCTATGGCTCTACGTTGTGCTATACCTCTATTATTCCTAAAATAAGTTTATGATTGAATTGCCTGCAGTCTGCAATAAAACTCCAACTAGATGTTACCAATTGAGGGTATGTCCCTGCACAGCCTGCCACTATCCAATCCGTGCTGCCAGTGCAGGGACAACAAGCCCAACTGGTAACACCCAGATGGACCATCATTGCAGACAGCTGGCAATTCATTCATAAATGGCACAAATAAGTCATGCGACAGAACTGTTATTACATGGGGAATGCTAATAGTTACTAAAAGACATGTCAGGAGAGGTGACAGGGGCGGTCTAAGATGACACAAAAAGGTCTGCTTCTCACACAGCGCCACTCTGGTCCACAGACTGTGTCTGGTATTGCAGCTTGGCTCCATATAAGAAACAAAGAATACCATCTAACCATGTTAAGACACTGGCTCTAACCTGTAATGGTGGACATCCTCAAAGGATTTTGTATTATTAATAGCAAAGACACAAAGAAATCCTTCTCCAGTTCGCATGTACTGATCCCTCATGGCACTATACTCCTCTTGACCTGCAGTGTCGAGAATGTCCAAGAGACATGTTTCACCATCTATGACAACCTGCTTTCTGTACGAATCCTGTAATAGCAGAGAGAGCAACACAATGCACTATGATATGTCATTTATGGGCACGTCATCCACATTTCTTATAGGTCACAGATGAACCTGAACAGCGGTAACATGGTGCAGCTCCCCCACTCACCCAAAAAAAGTGGTCTGAGGGTGAAGGCAACCATTCATTCTAGCATTCAGTGGTGATCACCAATATGATGTGACATGTACAGAACCTATGACCTACACATCAGAGACTGACTTTGACTGGACTCCTCCATTAAAAGGTGCATTCCGGACAAAAGCACTCACTGGATAGGTAATTGGATCCCACCACTGATCACCAGAACAGGGGACCATGGTCATCCAGCCACCAAGGTAGCTCTTCGAATGGATTGGTGGTCAACCACTTGCCCTGATGTTCCCATTCAAAAGTGTGTGGGTCTGCCAGACACAGCCGAACACAAAGCACAATCTTAGGTTGGGTTTACACTGAGTTTCCTCCCTACATTTAGCATACATGCTCGGAGAGCTCTTGATGTACATGCCAAATGTGACTATAGGATAGGGGGTCATTACTCAAATGGAGGCCAAAGGTGCATCTATTTGGGTTCCGCCTGGCTGGCATATGCTAGTATATTACTATATTGCAAAAAAAAGTGTAGTATTCTACATCATTCCAAAGGGGTTGTCTTACATCAGCAAACTGAATTTATTATGCAGATAAAGTTAAAACAAGCCATTTACTAATATATTATTATCCATACTGCTTCCTTTGCTGCTTGATTTATTTTTTCCATCATATTATACACTGCTCATATCCAGGGGTTACCAGTACTGACGAGTGAAGCAAGGTTCAGATCCTAGATCCAAAGTCGCTTCGCTCAATACCTCGTTTGAATGCGGCACAGAGATTCGTCTCCTTACAGTATTCAAATGTATGGGCTCTGGCGAGTTGAAATGAGTTACAACTTTGGCATTAGATTTTTAAAATTGAAAACCATTTTAAAATCAGGAATCCAAAGTCGGCTTTCGGTACCAAGCTTTAAAGGGATTTAAAGTTGAAAAATTAAACCCCAACGTTATTCACCAAAGTCTTGCGAAACGAATTTCCCTCGCCGGAGCCCATACATTTTAAAGGGGTTCTGCAGTTCTTTTAAACTGATGAACTCTCCTCTGGATAGATCATCAGCATCTGATCGGCGGGGGTCCGACACCCGGGACCGCTGCTGCCTTCTCTCGGTTTCCCTCAGGCCCAGTGACGTCACGACTAGTATCACTGGCCTAGGCGGGGCTAAGCTCTGTTCACCTGAATGAAGCTTAGCCGCGCCCAGGCCACGGCGCTACTGCCTTCTCTCGGTTTCCCTCAGGCCCAGTGATGTCACGACCAGTATCACTGGCCTAGGTGGGGCTAAGCTCTGTTCACCTGAATGGAGCTTAGCCGCACCAAGACCACGGGGCTACTGCCAGCGCCGCTGCCTTCTCAAACAGCTGATCGGCGGTCCCCGATACTGATGATCTTTCCAGAGGATAGATCAGTTTAAAAGATTTGCAGAACCCCTTTAATGCTGTATGGAGACAGATCTCTGTACAGCATTAAAAGGAGGTTTGGAGCGAATCGCCTTCAAATTTTGGATCTGAAGCTAGATTTGCTCATCCCTAGTTACCAGCAATGGTGGTCGCGCTTACACGCGATAGTACATAGCACCGACCTCTCTGAGCTGTAGTGGTGGTCGTAATTCTTGAAGAAGAGCAGTGTATAATGAGATAGAAAAATAAATCCAGCCAGCAAAGGAGGCAATATGGACAGTCACAATACATTAGTAAGTGCCTTGTATTAACGTTCTCTATATGATAAATGCTATTTACTGAAGTGACACAACCCCTTTAACACGGTAGCCTATGGACAGGTGAATCAATGGCACCATGAGCTTATCATGACATATCCATTAAAATGATGCCAATATAACCTGTAGGCCTGGGCTACACTGTAACCTTTTGATTTTAACTATTGCATTACAGCTGCAGTCCACAAGATTGCATTCAACTGAGTGCATTCATTTGGACTGCAGCTGTGGTTTAATAGTAAAAATCAATGAGTCGCATTACAAAAAGTCGCTGTGTGGCCCTAGCTCTAGGGACTGTTAACCTCAATGACGGGTGCTCTTTAAAGGATACATCATGAAAAGCTAGTGAATGCTCTATCTGATACATGCCTGTGATTAAAGGGGTTATCCGAGAGTATAAAATGTCCCCCAATAAGCCGGGCCCCCCACATTGAATATACTTGCCCTGCTCCCCGCACTGCCGCTACAGCTTCTCACCGTGCACGGATGAAAACATCTGGGGTCTGGAGGGAGGGGGGCAGCCAATGGCAGGCGGGGACAGGGGCGAGAATCGCTTGCATCACAGGTGACGCTAGGGAGGCTCGTCCCCGTCTGCCATCGCCCCCCCCCCCCCCCCGGATTATTTCATCCGCGGCGCAGGGAGTGGGTTAAGTATATTCAAAGTGAGGGGCCGGGCATATTGGGGGACATTTTTAAACTCCCGGATAACCCCTTTAAGCCTATGAGTGACAGATGCTACTACTGGGCCTCTGACACAGTCTCTGGTTAATATATACAGAGGGAGCTTATAAAACGCAACGTGAACATGGCACTATCTGTATCCAAACTGATCCTACCGTTCCCTCTCAACATGCGTCGTGAGGCATCTGGCAGCCTCTTATGCCCCTTCTGAAACCACATATGCTTGGCTGACTGGAAAATACATGCGCATGGAGATAAATGATGCTCAGTTTAAGCCACAGGCATCATATTCAAATGCAACAGAAGTGACGTGGTCTATACGTGACACTCAACGTCTATAACCACCACTTACAGACCCCCCCACTCAACACACACTAATGTGCATAACTGCTCAGCTGAATCTGCATATAAAAGGGAATGTCTCATGGAGAAAACTTTGTGAATGGAAACCCTCCCAGTGATCAGCTGACACGTGTATGGCTGTCCCAACCCCCTGTGATCAACAGTCGTCGCCACAGGAAGCCATGACTGACCACATATTGCCCATGTGAATTCCACCAGAGAGGGGTGTCTTCATGAGAGGCAGGTGTGTGGCAAAAATCCAACTTGTCCATACTTACCTGACCACAGTGGTCAAAAAATGTGAGAAATACTGAAAACAGCCAAAGGGGTGACAACTATGTACAACAACACAGGGCTGAGAAATGAAGAAGGCACTGTGACAAGGATAGCAGCAGTACTGAACTGCCCTTGGAGCGACGGCCATGTGACACCCTGCATACCTCAATAGTGGGATCGTACTCATCAACAAAGTGGTTCTGGATGAGTTGGATGGTCAGAGCGCTCTTGCCCACGCCTCCAGCACCGACCACGACAAGCTTATACTCAGTCATTTCACTTGCACAGATTCTGCCTGGAGGATGAGGAGAAGAACAGAAGCAAAATTAAACACATGCCGGAGCAACGGCCATTAATCCACCCTGGACTTGTGACCTATGGACCTGGGTTCTCTGCCTAAATGTACACCTAGAAAATCCGATTTATGTCCCAGCTAAAGAAGGTATGATGTAACCTCTGCCGGGCAGCTTACACTCAGCAATGGGTCACGTGAAGCCACCCGACAACCCAACTGTCTCAGCAACCAGATCAGTTTAGGGCTGAATTGGCACTAAGCTCATGGCACAGAAGGGACAAGTAGGCTCAGGAGGCCTTAAACCATACCACTGGATCTGCCAATTGGATCCAACGATCCATTGTGTGTCCCCCCCAATAAAACACTTCTAATTCTGGGAGAATCCCTTTCAGGAATTGCACTTCCAGCAGTTATCTAGCCCAAGGGTCAGCAACCTCCGGCACTCCAGGTGTTGTAAAACTACATCTCCCATCATGCACACTTGCTTGGCTGAACTCCCACAGAAGTGAAAGAAGCATGCTGGGAGTTGTAGTTTTACAACAGCCGGAGTGCCAAAGGTGGTTGGTCCCTGACCTAGTACATACCTCAGCACAATAGTAGGGAGGGAGCACCTTCCCCTTGGCTCCCCTATGGTAGCAGGGCCAATCCCTGAACCATGTCCCGGATGAGCACTGGTCTGACCTGTGTACTACAACAGCAGGCCAGGTAGTGCAGTCCCTCCTCTCCATGGTCAGTCCCTGAGGATGATGATCCGGGGAACAGCTGATGGTCAGGTGACTGGGTCAGGGACTATGGGGGAGGAGGGGGTATTCCCAGCACATAGAGGGCGGCTCTTACCGGACTGCTGACGTCCCGGGGGCCTCTGTCTGCCTGCTCTTCTCGTCCTCCGCTCACTCACTTCCTCTCCCAGCTCTTATCCCCCGGGTCAGAACGTCTCAGGAACTCCCATCCCGCAACATTGCACCTCTCCTCCCGCAGCGCTGACACCAGGGATCCGGAAGTGCCCACAGCCCCGAATGCATGGACGCGCCCAATCACACGCTGACGTTACAGGCCACTTCCTGTTAGCCGCGGCCACCAATCAGACGCTGTAGTGTGTTGATTGACGTCCCGTAGCCCCGCCCCTGTCCCGGCGTCTGGCTCTGGCGTGCGCATTGATGGGCAGTGTGTAATGAGACTGGACGTGTATCGTGGTCTGGCGTGAGGTGGGGGGTCCTGAGTCCCTGCAGCGTCTACAGTCTGTCCTTCTGTTATCAGCCAGTGGAGGGTGGGAATAGACAGTCTGTAGTGTTCTAACAATGGCATTAGTGACTGAAGTCCAGGAAGGTCCCAGCCCCCCATGACCACTAATTCATCTCCAGTCCTGCGAATATATGGAAACGTTTACAAGTTAGCAGCTTACGGGTCTGTTCAGATGGAGGATGCGGAACTATTCATTTCAATGGGTCTGCAAAAAAAACTGAAGTTACTCCGTGTGCATTCTGTTTCCGTATGTTCGTATTTCCGTTACGCAAAAAAATACATGTCCTATTATTGTCCGTATTACGGACAAGGATGGTACTGTTCTATTAGGGGCCAGCTGTTTCGTTCCGCAAAATGCGGAATGCACACGGAAATCATCTGTATTTTTTGTGGCCTTAGGTTAGTGGAAGGAGAAAACACCAGTAGTTCAGTTTTTGAAAGATTCAGTTTCAGATAGAGAGAGGACATGATGTCAGAGACGGCGTAAAAACAGTCACTGGTGTTCTGTAATACAGCAGAGGTGATATCATAGGAAGAAGTGTAGTGCCCTGGAGCAGGGGTACTTTGACGTTTGTACATTTGTCTATTTCCCCTATGCAAAGTTAAAACTTTTTACTTTATTTTTTTTTAAAGGGTTAACTTATACTGTTTATTACTGTTGAGCTGCATTTTATATGTATGTTGTGATATATATCCTGTTAATTTGCACTGTATTTGTGAGGCTCTGTGGAAAGGGTTAATGAATACTGAGAGACTTTTGGGACTTTGAATAAGAAGCTGGTAATTTTCCACAGCTGCGATAGGGTTTAAAGAAGTGCATGTTTTGGAGGGAAAATCCAGACTTGTTTACCACCAAAACCAGACTGACCTTTTGAATGTCTGGTTTTAGCTCTGTTGTTATGTCTGGAAACTTGTTACAAACTGCTGTGGCATTGCCATTGAGTATCATTGAAGCACTAATGTAAGTCTATGCAAGTCAGGAGAGGTCAAAGCCCCCTAGTGTTCTGCAGTTAGGGACCAGTGCTTGGAGGGAGAGACTCATGCCAGCCTGCATAAGTGACCAGAAGAAGACACTGGGATGGGGACACTGACCCACAAACCATTGGTCACCAACCCTGTGACCAAGGAACCATTTGGACTACTGAGCTACAGACCTTGAGCCTTTGAGCAGGGTACCAGTCTTCTTAAAGGGTTTCTATCACTTCGTTTCACCTATTTAGCTTTCAGACACTAGCGATCCGCTAGTGTCTGCTTTATCTAACCACCCTAATATAAGAGCTTATTGTCCTGCCGTTTAGCTAAAAAAATAACTTATATAGATATGCAAATGAGCCTCTAGGTGCTATGGGGGCGTGATTAGCACCTAGAGGCTCCGTCTACCTTAACAAACTGCCGCCGCCCAGCGCGTCCCTCCAGCCCGCCCATCTCCTCCGGAATGCGATGCTCCTCGTATTCGGCGCATGCGCAGTGAATGTCTGATCGCTTCCCTGCTCAGACATCTCCACTGCGCCTGCGCCGATGACGTCATAGTGCTCCGAGGAACAGGCGCAGTGGAGATGTCTGAGCAGGGAAGCGATCAGACATTCACTGCGCATGCGCAGAACAGAGACGCGCACGGAGAGGATCGCTTCAGCTGGAGATGGGCGGGCTGGAGGGACGCGCTGGGCGGCGGCAGTTTGTTAAGGTAGACGGAGCCTCTAGGTGCTAATCACGCCTCCATAGCACCTAGAGGCTCATTTGCATATCTATATACGTTATTTTTTTAGCTAAACGGCAGGACAATAAGCTCTTATATTAGGATGGTTAGATAAAGCAGACACTAGCGGATCGCTAGTGTCTGAAAGCTAAATAGGTGAAACAAAGTGATAGAAACCCTTTAAGAGAGAGAGAGACAGCTAGCTCAGGCCTTTCCTCAGCATCAAACCCTTCTTCTGCCAGGGAAGAGACTGGAGAATCCAGCCCTATGCTTTACCTGTATTGTTTTGTACCTGAATTCCTCCAGTAAAGAAGCACACTGGTTAACTGTAGACCCTGACTCTCTGAAGTTATTTCTTATTGGGGTGCACCACACCTTACCATCCCTTCCAGAGAGCAGCAACATGTGGTGACACCTCGACGGTGTCACCCCAAACCCAGCCACTGCAGAAGTATATTGTCGGCATAGAGATTGTACTAGAAATCAAATCTCCTGATAGTCTATCTAATAGAGGCTGTGTAGAGAGGAAAGAAGAAAGGAACAAGGACTGAACCATGAGTAACCCCAACAGCAAAAGGGAGAGGAGGGGAGGTAAAGCCGGCGAATGATATACTGAAAGAGCTGCCAGAGAGGTAGGAAGAAAACCAAGAGAGAACAGTGTCTTTAAGGCTGATAGGTTGGTGCATGGTGAGAAGTAGATGGTGGTCATGGTGTCGAATGCAGCAGAGAGATCAAAGAGAATTAGTAGAGAGAGTTCACAGTTGCCTTTAGCTGTCAGGAGGTCATTGGTCACTTTGGTGAGGGCAGTTTCTGTAGAATGTAGGGTATGAAAACCAAGCGGAGAGATAGTAAATCATGTGAGAGTAGACCAAACTCCAGGACTTTAGAGATAAAGGGGATATTAGAGACAGGTCTGTAGTTAACTGAGCAAAATGGGTCAAGAGAATTTTTTATTTTTTTTTAATAATGGGGTTATGACAGAATGATACCAGAGAGGAAGATACTAGAAGAGAGAGATTGAAGATTTTGGTTAGGTGAGTGGTGAAAGCCGGGGAGAGAGACTGGATGAGGGAATAGGGTTAGTAGTGCATGTAGTAGGACGAGAAGAAGAGAGGAGCCTGGAGACGTCTGTGACTGGGTCGAATGTGGAGAGTGAGCTAGAGGAGATGTGGGTGGGAAATGGATCAATGACACTTAGAGGCTGGGAACCGATTTTTTGCCGGATAATTTCAATTTTCTCTTTGAAGTAGGTGGCAAGATTTCCAGCATGGAAGTCTGTACTAGGCACGTGCATTTTTGGACCAAGGAGGTAGTGAAAAGTGTCAAAGAGTCTTTTTGGAGTAGAGATCAGGGTGGTAAAGTAGGTCTGTTTGGCGAGGTAAAGGGCACAGTTATAAGTAGTCAACATGCATTTATAATGGAAGAAGTCTTGTAGTGTGCAAGTTTTTCTCTAAAGGCGTTATGCACTTCTGGTGGATTGTTGGAGAAGGTAAATTTGAGGTGTAAGCCAGGGTTCCTTTCGTTTTTGTTTGAAGGTTCTGAGTGTGAGAGGTGCTGCTTCATCCAGGCTGCTTCTGAGGGTGTCATTATAATGTATTGCAGCCAGTTCTGGACAATGAGAGGGAGGAGATTGGGGACAGTGATGACTGTAGAAAGTCTGTAAATTTCTTAGTGTCAATGTAGATTTCTGAATGTATGATAAGTAGGAGTGTGCTAAGAGGGATGAGGACTTGTGACAGTGAAGGAGAGAAGGTTGTGGAGAGCGGGAGAGGAAAGTTTGTAAATTTGGAAACGGAGCAGAGCCAGAAAAAGACCAAGTCAAGTGTGTTACCGTATTTATATGTCTGAGAGTTAAGGCTGTATTACATTGCTTTATTTTTCGGATTTTCGTATGAACGCACATTAGCAATCAACTTACAGCAATGCAGTTCACCGGGCAATTGTGATTTTTAAGCGTGCTTAAAAATAATCATTTGCAGGCCGCAGATCATACTGTCTAATTACCATATGCCGCTGACAAACCACTATACAGTATGGAGACGAGGGATGGCATATCGATCGCTCTTCCCCATGCTGCAGAGGAGGTCTCTGCATGTAATAGTAGCTGTCTCCTCCGCTAGCTAGCAAGCGATTGCCAGGAGGGAACGCTACCCTCCCACAGTCGCTTGCTCTATCGGCCTGGGTAATACAGGCTTTAGAAATTTGTGAAAGTCCAAAACAGGAGGTTACAGAGAGAAACTGGGAGGCAGACGGGAAGATAGAGTTGTCAATGGGGATGTTAAAGTCGCCCAGAATGATAGTTGGTAGTTCTGAGGACAAGAGGTGTGGCAGCCAGGCAGCAAAGTGATCCAGGAACTGGGTGGGTGAGTCGGGGGGGGGGGGGGGGGGGGTTGGCATTTAACCGCCACTCTGAGGGAGAGGGGATGAAAGAGTCTGATGGCGTGGACCTCAAAAGATGGGAATGAGAGTGATGGTACTTGGGGAATTACCTGGAAAGTACATTGTGGGGAAAGAAGTACACCTACTCCACTACCACGTTTGTTTTCAGATCTGAGGGTATGTGAAAAATGTAGGCCACCTTAAGAGAGAGCGGCATGAGAAGCAGTGTCGGAAAGCTGAATCCAAGTTTCGATGAGGGCCAGCTAGTTAAGAGAATTAGTCAGAAAGAAGTTTTGAATGTATGGGAGCTTGTTACACACTGACCGTGGATTCCAGAGCGCACAGTTGAATGAGGGGAGAGAGTACACACAATGGATGTTTATGAGATTAGCAGGGTTTCTATGGGAGAGGGAGAAGGGGTTGATTGTACATATGAAACTGGCTGACCTATTACATGTGCACTTGGCAGTTGAAGGCATCTGTGTTGGTCCCATGTTCATATGTGCCCGCATTACTGAGAAAAATAATATTTTAATATATGCAAGTGAGCCTCTAGGAGCAATGGAGTTGTAACTGCTACACCTAGAGGCTCTGCTCTCTCTGCAATTACCGTGCCCTCTGCACTTTAACAGGGCCAAGTATGGTCGTTTTTTCACTGTCTGGCCCTGTCAATCAAAGTGCAGAGGGCGTGGCAGTTGCAGAGGGAGCAAAGCCTCTAGGTTTAACAGCAACGCCCCTATTGCTCCTAGAGGCTCATTTACATATATTAAATCTCAGCAATGCAGGCACATATGAACATGGGATCAACACGCATATGCAACAGGTCATGCTACTTTCACACTCGCGTTTTGTGCGGATCCGTCTTGTATCTGCACAGACGGATCCGCACGAATAATGCAAATGCTTGTATCCGTTAATAGTAGATGCGATTGCATTATTCATTAAAAAAAAGTCGAAGGCAAAACGTTGAGTTATATTGAAAGTCAATGGGGGACGGATCCGTTTTCAATTGCACCATATTGTGTCAGTAAAAAACGGATCCATCCCCATTGACTTACATTGTAAGTCTAGACGGATCAGTTAGGCTCCGCATAGTCAGACGGTCACCAAAATGCTGCAAGCTGTGTTTTAGTGACCGTCTAAAAAGCGTAACGGAGACCAAACGCAGCCAAATTGATGCATTCTGAAGGGATCCTTATCCATTCAGAATGCATTGGGGCTTAACTGATCCGTTTTGGGCCGCTTGTGAGAGCCCTGAAACGGATCTCACAAGCGGACCCAGAAACGACAGTGTGAAAGTAGCCTCAGCCAGTTTATAGATACAAATCTGCTGACCTTTAATTATATTCACAGAGGAAATACATAAAGTCAGATATAAATATACAATAAAAGGCCCAACTGGAGTTTAACTCCTGCTTCTTCTGGGGTCACTCCTTAAAAAACCCCATCACTCAGTACATCATACATAATACATCATTTAGTCATAAAATCATTGTTTAGCACACAAACAAATATTCTGATATATAACTATTGCAACGCTGAATTTAGATTTTACAAGAGGCACCCGGCACTTTCAATAGACCACGTGACTAACCTGACAGTCCACCCTGGGATTCCCTCCAGTATCCTCAAGCTATGTCATGCGGATACTTACACGAAACAGCTACGGGATGAGAAATTCCTTATGACGACATCATCACACCCTGTGTTTTTGCTGGGGGTCTGCATTGTCACATTGTTTTGTTTCAAGGGGCCATAAAAAATGTTCATTGGTGCTCGTTTGCATTGGTGTGATTATACAAGCTAATACAAAGTGAATGGGGAGGAATGATCGCTACTGCAGTTATTCCTCCCTCATTCAGTTCTATTGATTATAGGTTCCCTATCCCTTGTTACCCAGGGACATATGCTACCAATAATCGTACTTTTCTCATTCTGATGGAAGATTAAAATCAACCGACATACGAGTGATTGCTGGTTTGTAGACTGATCGGCAGCACGATTATACAGGTCAGTTATCAGGAATGAGCATTCCTTTGAACATTTGTTTGCTAGTAATTGGCCTGAAAATCATGCTGTGAAATAGGGGCTTAAAGGCGTTGTTCCACGGCCAATATTCTACATTTTTCAAACCAGCACCTGGATGTGAATATTTTTGTAATTGCATGTAATTAAACATTTAGTATAGCCACAGAGTTATTCAATAAAATGTATCTGTATAGCGCCATAGTTTTTTATTTCTTTGGCTCACTGAGATGGCCACACATGCTCAGTTTCATCCTTCAACTGCCTTGTGAGCTGTGATAGGGAAAGAGCTGCTTTAGAAAGGTCATACCCCATAAGCTGCAGCAGAAAGGATACTCCCCTTGAGCTCCATGGTGTCCTCAGGGGTACGCGTTTCACCCAGATCGCGCTTCAAGCCCATTTTTTATTTATTTATGTATGTAAATAAAAGTTACGTTTTATTTTAAATTCCAAGGCGCTGGACCTATTAATAATTTTCTACTGAAGTCTCTTATGACTCCAGATCCAAGGGATTCATCCGTACTGCCTTTTTCTTCATATTATGGGAGTGTCTGGATTACGCAAACTGAGGGTGAGCTGTGCAAAAATTTTTTGGGGTTTGTTCTTACTCCCCTTGAGCTGCCATCTTCATATAAATGTAACAGAGCAATTGGAGCAATGAATGGGGAGATCTCTGGATCCATGTGAGCGACCAGTACTGTAATAACCAGCTCCATCCACTACATAATGGATGGAGCTGTGTAGTACTGGGGCCTGGAGCTACTCCCAAACAGCTGGTTGATGTGGATGCGGGGTGTTTGACTGCGCCGATCTAATATTGATGGTCTATCCTAGGGATAGGTCATCAATTGTTAAATCCTGCAGAACCGTTTTAACATAAAAACTTGATTTACAATAGGTCATTTTCTAAAGACACATTCATAAGGTGTTAGGCTCACTGGCCTGTTTCCACCTTGGAGGATTTGCTCATGCTTATGGTATAGCAGATAGGCCATTTTAACACAGTCACTGTTTGTCATCAGTGTTTGTAAGCCAAAACCATCAGTGGAACCTAGACATAAAATGTATTAGGTAAGTATTTCTGCCTCTTCTGTGTTTTCGACCAAGTCTTGGTTTTGTCTTACAAGTACTGATGAAAAATACTGACAATGTGAAAGTGGCCTTCATTACACTTCTTAGCATTGAAAGTGCAGCACCAAGAAGGAAAAATTGTGGAATTATGGAAGTCACATGAATAATAGACATGTTAACATGTTAAAATCAATACAAATAAGTCACAGGGGCCTGATGGGATACACCCAAAGCTATTAAAAGAGCTCTGCGGTGAACTAGCAAAACCATTAACAGATTTATTTAACCAATCACTGGCAACAGGAGTCGTCCCAGAAGATTGGAAATTAGCAAATGTTGTGCCCATTCACAAGAAAGGTAGTAGGGAGGAATCGGGCAACTATAGGCCAGTAAGCCTGACATCAATAGTGGGGAAATGAATGGAAACCATACTTAAGGAGAGGATTGTGGAACATCTAAAATCCCATGGATTGAAAGATGAAAAACAGCATGGGTTTACTTCAGGGAGATCATGTCAAACTAATCTTATTGATTTTTTTGATGGGGTGACTAAAATAATAGATGGAGGAGGTGCAGTAGACATCGCTTATCTAGACTTCAGTAAGGCTTTTGATACTGTCCCACACAGAAGGCTTATCAATAAATTGCAGTCTTTGGGCTTGGACTCCCATATTGTTGAATGGATTAGGCAGTGGCTGAGGGACAGGCAACATAGGTTTGTAGTCAATGGAGTATATTCAGACCAAGGTCTTGTTACCAGTGGGGTACCTCAAGGATCTGTTCTGGGACCCATATTGTTTAATATCTTTATCAGCGAAATTGCAGAAGGCCTCGATGGTAAGGTGTGTCTTTTTGCTGATGACACAAAGATTTGTAACAGGGTTGATGTTCCTGGAGGGATACACCAAATGGAAAAGGATTTAGGAAAACTAGAGGAATGGTAAAAAATTTGGCAACTAAAATTTAATGTGGATAAGTGCAAGATAATGCACCTGGGGCGTAAAAACCCAAGAGCAGAATATAAAATCAGTGATACAGTCCTAACCTCAGTATCTGAGGAAAGGGATTTAGGGGTCATTATTTCAGAAGACTTAAAGGTAGGCAGACAATGTCATAGAGCAGCAGGAAATGCTAGCAGAATGCTTGGGTGTATAGGGAGAGGAATTACCAGTAGAAAGAGGGAGGTGCTCATGCCGCTCTACAGAACACTGGTGAGACCTCATTTGGAGTATTGTGCGCAGTACTGGAGACCATATCTCCAGAAGGATATTGATACTTTGGAGAGAGTTCAGAGAAGAGCTACTAAACTGGTACATGGATTGCAGGATAAAACTTACCAGGAAAGATTAAAGGACCTTAACATGTATAGCTTGGAAGAAAGACGAGACAGAGGGGATATGATAGAAACTTTTAAATACATAAAGGGAATCAACAAGGTAAAAGAGGAGAGAATATTTAAAAGAAGAAAAACTGCTACAAGAGGACATAGTTTTAAATTAGAGGGGCAAAGGTTTAAAAGTAATATCAGGAAGTATTACTTTACTGAGAGAGTAGTGGATGCCTGGAATAGCCTTCCTGCAGAAGTGGTAGCTGCAAATACAGTGAAGGGGTTTAAGCATGCATGGGATAGGCATAAGGCCAGCCTTCATATAAGATAGGGCCAGGGGCTATCCATAGTAATCAGTATATTAGACAGACTAGATGGGCCAAATGGTTCTTATCTGCCGACACATTCTATGTTTCTATACAAATGATGAAAAAATGGGGAATTTTTTTTACAAAACATCTAGATTTTCTCAGTATAAAGTATGAATGTCATGTGCAGAAATGCATGCATTTACTGTATATGCCTTGGCATGAAACGCACAACATTGAACAGTACTGATATCTCAGCCTAGGCAAGTAGCGATCTACTAGAGTAATAAACCAAGGACTCTCAGTTTAAGAATTTTGTCCCTCTCAGTTTGCAAGTGGTGATAACTGACACATTGATGAACATGAGGCATCACACAATCATCCCACTCCATTCATTTTTGAGGTTTCATGTGGCTAAAAAATGTGCTTTGTCTTCAGTCTGGCTTGTATGCTCCTCCCACATGCCACAGATTTGAGCTAGGTGCTTGAAAATTTGATTATCTGCAGATCTTAGCAACATCTGCGACTTCCTCGACATAACCTTACAGCTTGTCCTTCACAGTGTTGCAATTTCAACGTTGAGTGTAGATTGTAAGCTTGTGGGTGGCGATGACTGACGTGAATAAATACGCTTCCCATAGAACACTGTGTAATCAGAAGCATGTAAATGAAGGATAATAATTAACACATCTAGTTGGGTGTGTCTGGACAAAGTTAGAGCATGGAATAATTTAGATGGAGAGTTTCTTTATTAAAGGGCTTGTCTGAGTTAGCTAAAAAGTGTCCCCATGTCACTAAATGCATTAAAGGGGGCATTCATCCATGTTTTGCGGATCTACAATTTGCAGACCGGAAAAAACGGCTATGAACCCTTAAAGGCATAAAGGGGTTGTCCAGGATTAGAAAAAGATGGTTACTTTTTAAAAACAAATAAATCTGCTGGTAGCGTGGACGTTGCGCTCTGTTACGCTCTGCATTTAGTGCTCTAGTTCTGCTGACGGATTGATAAATTAGAAAGGGCTATGCTGCTTGTTCGTGGTATCCACCAGGCCATAAAGGGGCACATTTACGATAGCGTCTGCGCCTGTTTTAGGTGTAAAAATGCTGTTTTAGATGGTCTTACTTTTTAGTCTCATTTACTACTGAAAATGCACCTGTTTTTGAGGCATTTGCACCTAGTTCACCTTTTTTGATTTTTTTAGACAAATTCAGAAGTTTTCTAACTTTTCCCCCTATTTTTCAACCTATTTATGTCTTTTGCACCTGATTTAGTCGTAAAAACAGCATAATTTCTACTCCACTCAAGGTCTGGTATACTTTTCTCTATCTGTTTTGAGTGGGAATGGGGCTGTTTTTGACAGTGCCTAATTCCAGCTCACTTGAGCCACATTTTCATGCCCATACTAATTAGACCACTAGAGGTCAGGTCACTAATGACAATAGGCCTCATCTAATTTCTGAAGTGCTTGATAAATAGCAAAAGACAGACAGGTGAAGCAAATACGCCAGTCTAGTTGAAAGCCTAAAAACAGGCGAGCTTGATAAATGTGCCCTAAAGGGGTTGATACTTTCATCAGGAAGGATTTGTAAGCCAAAACCAGAAGTGTATACTACAGAGAAAAAGCATAATGGAAAGATTTGCGCTTCTGCTATTTTTTGGACTTGCTCCTGGTTTTGGCTTACAAATACTGATGAAGAATTCTGGCCACACACTGACTGCAGGAAACTGACCAAGAGGGCAATTCACAGTCCAAAGATACTTTCACTGACATGTCCACTTTCAACAGGTATAGTACACTATGGAGGTCATGGATCTATGAACCTGGAGCTACTCTAACAGTGAACCAAATATTGTCTCGGGATACATAATACTTGGAACCTACCATATTTTTCGCCCTATAGGACGCACCGTCCAATAAGACGCACCTAGGTTTTAGAGGGCAAACAGTCCTATATCAGTCCCCAACCATCAGCCTCCAGCTTTTAGCCTCAGATGTGCCCCAGCCTCATAGCAAATAAAATAAAAAAATCCACTTACCTCTCCTGCTCCGGACGCCACCGCTCCTCCCCCCCAGCGCTCTCTCTCTTTTTCCTGCTGCGGCTATGCTGTGACATGACGCGCAAAGCGTGAGGTCACAGAGCACCCTCACGCTGTGCGCAGCCACAGCACAGCTGACAGCAGAGGAACAGGAAGCGGTGAGTTCAGAGCCCTCACCGCTTTCCGGTCCTCCGGTACTAATGAGCGCTTCCATAATGAAAACACTCATTAGTATTCGACCCCTAAGGCCTCTTGCACGCGACCGTATGACTTTTTCAGTATTTTGCGGTCCAAAAAAAACGGACCCGCATAAGATACGGATGACGTCCGTGTGCATTCCGGTTTTTTGTGGAACGGAATAGCTGGCACCTGATAGAACAGCACTGTACTTGTCCGTTATGCGGACAATAATAGGACATGTTCTATCTTTGAACGGAAAGGAAATCCGGAAACGGAAGGCATACGGAGTACCTTCCATTTTCTTTTGTGGATCCATTGAAATTAATGGTACCGTATACGGTCCGTATACCGCAAAAAACGGAACGTAAACAGGGAAAAAAACGTTCGTGTGCAAGAGGCCTTAGACGCAGTGACATTTTCACTTTGGGGAAAATGCAGGAGTCCTTTTGAAGGCTTGTGCATGACACTAAACTTTGTAATTAACACGAAAGAGGACAGTATACTGCTCCAGATGGATCTGGATAGATTGGGGGCTTGGGCAGAGAAATGGCATATGAAGTTTAATACTGACAAATGTAAGGTTATGCACATGCAACGTGCCAGTCCGCAGGGGTAGAACACGCGAGGTTCACGGTGGGCCGGAATGTACATACAGTTCATCGGTTACTCACGGTTTAGCAGTCGCCTCCCTGGGCCAGCAGTGCAGTGAAGAAGAGAGCAGCACTGGATTCTCCGGGGCACATTCGGTTACAGGGGACACCGGATAGGTGGTGATTGAGGTGCCCTTGGTGGTGAATGATTGTTGAGTGCTTGTGCGACTGGGCCCCTGGTTTAGATAATGTTGTGACGCCAGCACCTTGGTGGTGCAAAATGTTGAGAGTAATAGTGGTGTGAAGTTGGAAGAATGAGGCAGGTTTAAATCCAATGGTAAACTTTACTATCCCCAGGTTTTTGATAACAGTTTACATCCAGCAATAAAACAGTCTCTGATACACATGGAGTAGGATGTGATAAATCCTAGTGACAGGCTGTGCTGATGATACTGTGTCAGGCTAGAGTGGTAAGTTAGGTACTCACTGGGAAAACAGCTCCTTGCCTTGCTCCAGTCTTAGTTGAGGTAGTCCCAATCCTGATCTTCTACACAAGTGATATGACAGAATCCTTATCTGTTTTAGGAATAACGGTGAGGCTGCCAGAAGCTATTAAGTCCTTCACCAAATTACAAAGGCGCCTAGAGCCTACAACAATGGCTTTGTCCTTCCTTTGTCTTAATCCACTAAACACAAGAAATTCACTTGTTCCTTCTGAAGAATAAAGGTAGACTTCCCTCCGCCTGTCTTCCTGGCTTAGATCCTGAGGTGTATGATGGCTTCTCTGGGCCGTGGAGCTCCAGAGAGCTGGGAGGAGAGGGAACCTCTCCTCCCCCCTGTAGCTCCTCACTCCATCTCCTGAGAGAGAACCCCCAATCAACTCCCTAACTAGGCCTGAATTACACTATTTATACTGTGGTGCTACCCCCATCTAGTGGTGGATGTATGTAGTGCACCTGACAGCCTGGCAAATAGGAATATCACAGGATAACACACTACAGCATGATATACAGATGATAACAAAAAGCTTTTTCAGTTCCCACATAAGCTAGTAGCACGCTGCACACATGGGAAGGAATAATATAAGTCACTTGTACATACTAAATGGTAAAACACTGAGTAACACTGACCTGGAAAAGGACTTAGGAATTTTTGTGGAAAGAAAACTAGGCTGTAGAAACCAGTGTCAGGCAGCTGCTGCCAAGGCCAATAAGATAATGGGTTGCATAAAAGGGGCATAGATGCCCGTGAAGAGAACATAGTCCTACCACTTTACAAATCACTAGTCAGACTACAGATGGAGTACTGTGTACAATTCTGGGCTCCTGTGAACAAGGCAGGCATAGCAGGGCTAGAGAGGGTTCAGAAAGATTATCAAAATTAGGGTTATTCACTTTAGAAAAAAGACGACTGAGGGAAGATCTATCAACTATGTATAAATATATCAGGGATCAGTACAGAGATCTGTCCCATCATCTATTTATCCCCAGGACTGTGACTGTGATGAGGGGACATCCTCTGCGTCTGGAGGAAAGAAGGTTTGTACACAGACATAGAAGAGGATTCTTTACGGTAAGAGCAGTGAGACTATGGAACTCTCTGCCTGAGGAGGTGGTGATGGTGAGTACAATAAAAGAGTTCAAGAGGGGCCTGGATGTAATAATATTACAGGCTATATTACTAGAGATGGGTCGTTGATCCAGGGAGTTATTCTGATTGCCTGATTGGGGTCGGGAAGGAATTTTTTTCCCCTAAAGTGAGGAAAATTGGCTTCTACCTCACAGGGGTTTTGCCTTCCTCTGGATCAACTTGCAGGATAACAGGCCGAACTGGATGAACAATTGTCTTTTTTTCAGCCTTATAAACTATGCTACTATGTGATTTATGTACATTTTTTACACCAGTTTCTGGCAGAAAAATTGTTGCAAGACCCCGTTTTGCGATTTTTTTTAATGTCCGTGCAATGATATTTTGTTGCACTGGTATCACGTCTGATATGGCAGGTAACAGACGTGCAGCGCAGAGAGGCGGGAAGGAGGGTACCCTTTCACTAGGGAGAGTGGTGACCCCTAACTCACCTAGCACTGGCACATGGCTGCCCTGACATCCCTAGATGGGATGCTCACCCATACGCCGATCACGTGCCTCGTCCCTGTCTTACCCTGAAAAAAGCCCTAGGTAGTGAATAGGGTGGTGGGAGCACTAGTCCTCACCACTAACACCTAGGGTAACAACAGGGAAAGGACAAACAACACTAACACCACATACAATCCTCGAAGGGAGACAACAAACAGGACCGAAGATCCGACAGCACCAGTTCCAACTGTTCCAACAGCTCCACAGCAACTACAATTCCACCAGAGGTCAGAATAGAAAATCTGGAAGGGAAGTCTATATCTAGCAAAAATCGAAGTAGAAAGGGAGAATATATAGTAGCTGGGAGTGGCTGACAAAGAACAGCTGAAAGGAAAAGCTACCGATTCCTAAATGGAACAAAAAGAATCACAAACCTAAGGTTACATGCACATGACAGTGAAAAAAAAGGTTGTTAAAAACGGACACACTGTCAGTTTTTCATGGCCATTTTGCATCAGTGTGTGCATCCATTTTCTGGCCGTGTGTCTGTTTTGCATCAGTTTTTCATGTCTGTTAAAAACGGACATGAAAAATGGATGAATTTGATTGACAGTTATTTCTAGACCCACCTTTCTGAGCACATCCAGAGGATGGAAGGCCCCCAGCTAAAATAATTTCCCCCATAGTGTATGATTTTTAAAAAATTTTTTTACCACCCCCAGCTTTAATAATGCCCCCATCTTAAATAATGTCCCCCATGGTTTAAATAATAGCCCCATAGTGGCCGACCGCAGTTTTTTTTGTTGATTTAAAAAAAAAACTCACCTTATCCACTTGCTAGCAATGCAGCAGTCTCTTCTCTCTTCACTGAACAGGACCTGCTGAAGGACCTGCGATGTGCGTGATGACGTCACTCCCACATCACCATGCATATTGCATTTCCTGCTCAATGAGGAGAGAAGAGACTGCCGTAGCGCGAGCAAGTGGATGAGGTGAGATTTTTTTTTCTAAAATCAACAAAAAAAAAACAGCGGTGGACCACTATGGGGCGTTAGATGGGTGCACTCCTGTCTATCAGCCGTTAAAAACTGTCCCATTGATTTCAATGGGGTCCGTCTGGCCTATTTTTGGACGGATGCTATTCACTGGCCGTTAAAAGAACGGCCATGTGAATAGCCCCATAGACTTTCATTGGTGCTAAAAATGGTCGTGTGACAGCCATTACTTAAACGGTCGTCACACGGCCATTATTCACTGTCATGTGCATGAGGCCTAACCAGGAAAACCTGGACCAGAATCCATTCCCACAACTAGGTCATGGAGCGATCCCTTAAAACCGCATAATTTTAATCGTGTTGATTCATGGTGCCCATTCTGCAAAATTATATGTATTTACGTATTTACTATTGCACTTCACAATGGTCATCATGGCCACAAATACGTTGCTGTTATTAGCTGTAGAACCACTGCAGTCATAATGCACCTGCATGTGCTCAAGACTATTACGTATGGTACAATAAATACACAGCAAAAGGCAAGCATTTGGGGAGGGGATAGAAGTCAAGGGACAATTGCCAGGAATTACGTATATGTTATTAGAAATGTACAACCTGGCTTGAAAAGAACTGGGCTTTGACTGACTGTTTTAGGGCACTGTGACTTACAGGAATACTGTAGATTGAATTTACAGAATTTGTGCCAAGTTTTTAAAGGCCTTCTGTCACCCCACTAAAGTCATTATATATTTTTTGGCTAGTTAAATTCCTTATACTGCGATATATGAATATATAATGCTCTTACTCACTTTCCTTCAGCAGTTTCTTCAAGAAACTGACTTTTATAATATGTAAATGAGCTGTCTACCAGCAAGTAGGGCGGCTACTTGCTGGTAGCAGCCGCATCCTCCTTTCATAATGACGCCCCCTCCTCATGTTGATTGACAGGGCCAGCGAACGCCTCGTCCTCTAACTGGCCCTGTCTGCGTTCAAAATCTGGCGCCTGCGCCGTACCTGTCTTCAATCGGCGCAGGTGCAATGAGAGGAGGACGCTCGCTCGGCCGCTCCTTCCTCAGTGCGCCTGCGCTGGGTGTAGATGTGACGTCATCGGCGCAGGTGCAATGAGAGGAGGACGCTCGCTCGGCCGCTCCTTCCTCAGTGCGCCTGGTGTAGATGTGACGTCATCGGCGCAGGCGCATTGAGGATGGAGCGGCCGAGCGAGCGTCCTCCTCTCAGTGCGCCTGCGCCGACTAAAGACAGGTACGGCGCAGGCGCCAGATTTTGAATGCAGACAGGGCCAGTTAGAGGACGAGCGCGTTTGCTGGCCCTGTCAATCAACATGAGGAGGGGGCGTCATTATGAAAGGAGGATGCAGCTGCTACCAGCAAGTAGCCGCCCTACTTGCTGGTAGAGAGCTCATTTACATATTATAAAAGTCAGTTTCTTGAAGAAACTGCTGAAGGAAAGTGAGTAAAAGCATTATATATTCATATATCGCAGTATAAGGAATTTATCTAGCCAAAAAAATATATATATGACTTTAGTGGGGTGACAGTGAATAGGAACTGCAGTAACCAGTTTATCCACTAGACTAGACAATGCAATGAGATGTGTAGTTTTTGTGCTGGAGCTACAGCAGAACAAATAATTGACATGGGTGCGGGATGTTGGGTGAGTAACATAGTAACATAGTTTATAAGGTTGAAAAAATCTGTCTATCCAGGTCAGCCTGTTATCAAGCAAGTTGATCCAGAGGAAGGCAAAAAAAAAAAATGTGAGGTAGAAGCCAATTTTTTTTTTATATCAGAGGATAAAATTCCTTCAGGCAGTCAGAATAACTCACTGAATCAACGATCCTTCTCCAGAAATCCAATAACTGTAACCTGTAATATTATTACACTCCAGAAATACATCCAGGCCCCTCTTGAACTCTTTTAGTGAATTCACCATCATCACCTTCTCAGGCAGAGCGTTCCATAGTCTCACTGCTCTTAGGCCTCATGCACACGACCGTGGTGTGTTTTGCGGTCCGCAAATCGCGGATCCACAAAACACGGATGGTGTCCGTGCGCGTTCCGCAATTTGCGGAACGGCGCGGACAGCATTCAATATAAATGCCTATTCTTGTCCGCAAAGCGCGGAAAATAATAGGACATGTTATTTTTTTTTAGGCCACGGCGGCTCGGATGCAGACCAAAACAATGGCCGTGAGCATGAGGCCTTACTGTAAAGAATCCTCTTCTATGTTTGTGTAAAAACCTTCTTTCCTCCAGACACAGAGGATGTCCCCTCGTCACAGTCACTGTCCTGGGGATAAATAGATGATGGGACAGATCTCTGTACTGCCTCCTGATATATCTCTTATATATATAAAAATGAAAGAGAAGAATTGTAGATAGGTATGATAGGCACACTCTCATATGTTGCTGCACGGAATGAATACAGAGATGGTGATAGTATTTAAAATAGTATTTTCCTGCGTATAAGACTACTTTTTTAAAAAAAAAATTCACATTAGAAAGCAGGTCTTAATGCAGGGCTGAAAGACTTTCTAATATATATTGAAAGCAGGAGTCAAATCAAAGATGAGGCGGGCTGGATGCAGCAAGTATTCGAAGGAGGAGGGAAAGGAACCCTATAAAAGGCTTTATATGTATAAGTGGCAGGCATTCTCCCTCTAGCACTCTAACCCTAGTGAGTTCAGATGTCTAAGCCTCCAAATAATTTCCAATCTTGCCAGAGTTTGGCGAAACTCTGAAATATCCTCATTTCCCAAGAGGATATTTCTTTGAATCTATGGATTTGGTCCACTTTAAGGAGCCAATGCTCTATGGAGGGGATGTCTGGAGATAACCAAAGTCTCGGGATGAGGAATCTGGCAGCACAAATCAGGTGCTTGAAGAGGCCCAGATTAGAGGTCTTATGATTAGTCGGATATAGGTTTAAGAGCGCTATCACCGGAGATGGGTGGAAGTTTGCACCACACACTTGGTTGCTTATTTGGAGTATAAGACTACTTTTTAACACATGAAAATCTTCTCAAAAGTCGGGGGTCGTCTTATACGCCGAGGGTCGTCTTATATGCTGGTATACAGCGCGCTGAAACGTACTTCCTAGCCGGACTGGAGAAACTGTCCTTCTCCAGCTTTAGGGACAGGCGCCTTCTAGCTGAGCCACCGTGCGCTGCATCCCGGCCAGCCGCTCCTGAAGCAGCCCCCTATCCCTGCTCTCAGTGGTTTTCTCATGCTGGCAGTATCACATTGCTTACTACCGCTCAGATCGTCTTGAAGACAGGGGGGGCTGGGCAGGCAGGGAGAGCTGACCCACCCAATCCAAGCAGGCTTTGTATGCAGTGTGCACAGAAAATACCGGTACATCGCTTGCCGTGATTGGCTGGTTGTTGTATACTGGGTTGGAATGGCGATTCTGAGGGAAGCAGTGGCGTCTCTAGCTTTCAAATTTTGGGGGGGGCACACTGGGGGCCAGAAAAAAAGTAGGGGGGGCAGCTATAACAACGATACATTTACACAAATATGCTTAGAAATGCTGCAATACTTTACCCAATACCTAAAACCGCAATGGGGAAGAAAAACCCCAATCACTCAGATTTCAACATGTCCTAGCTGCCTGGGGATCTGTGGATGACACATACCGTTTATAGCATCTTATGCTATGTGTCATCCACAGATCCACCCCATATCAGTGTCATACCGGGATCCCTCTCCCTATAAGGCACCATTCACACATCCGAAATTTGCGTAACGAAATTGCGGACCCATTCATTTCTATAGGGCAGCACGACGTGCTGCCGTATACGGAAATGCGGACCCGCACTTCCGGGTCTGCAATTCCGTTCCCCAAAAAAATGCGGACCCGCACATTGCCGCTGTTACGGACGTCTGAATGGAGCCTAACAGTGTCATCCACAGAGTGGCACAGATACCCCCCCCCCCCATAACCGTGTCATCTACAGATCCCCCTCCTTATAACAGTGTCATCTACAGATTCCCCCCCCCGTAACAGTGTCATGACATCCACAGACCCCTGATCCCCCTCCCTATAACACTATAAGAGAATCATCCACAGATCCCTCCCCCCTATAACAGTGTAATGACTCATGACATCCACAGACCACAGATCACCCTCCCCACCGCTCACATTTGAACATGATTTCTCTAAATGGTAAAGTAGTAAACACTGTAATCATCCAGGCTGCACTGACATTGACTTTAAAGGGGTTCTGCACTTTCATTTAACTGATGATCTATCCTCTGGATAGATCATCAGCTTCTGATCGGCGGGGGTCAGACACCCGGTACCCCCGCCGATCAGCTGTTTGAGAAGGCACCGGCGCTCGAGCATCACCGCGGCCTTCTCACTGTTTACCGCCGGCTCACTGACTGACATCACGACTAGTATCCACTAGCCTGAGCGCGGCTAAGCTCTGGTCACTTGAATGGAGCTTAGCTCCGCCCACGCTAGTTGATACTAGTCGTAACTCGTGACATCACTGGGCCGGCGGTAAACAGTGAGAAGGCTGCGGCGCTACTGGAGCGCCGGTGCCTTCTCAAGCAGCTGATCGGCGGGGGTCCCGGGTGTCTGACCCGGGACCCCCACCGATCAGAAGCCGATGATCTATCCAGAGTATAGATCATCAGTTAAATTAAAGTGCAGAACCCCTTTAACTTTTAAATCTGGAAGATTCAGGGGCAGCCGCCAGCCAGCTCTCCTCTCAGACTAAGTCAGAGTCAGATCTAATCTCTCTAGTTAGAATAGAAAGAGACTTAGTCAGTCCACTCAGTCACTAGTCACTACTTGTAAGTTGTACCTTATTATTATTAAGTTAACCTGCTACACCGTCACCACTAGGTCAGGCTCAGTCAGTCTCAGTCCAGTCTGTTCGGTATCGGTAGGTTAGGGTAGGGTAGGGTAGGGCCACGCCACGCCACACACTGTCTGTCTCACAGTCTCTAGTCTGGGCCTGGCTGGCTTAAAGGGCTTCTGTCACCCCACTAAAGTCTTTTTTATTTTTTTTGGCAACTTAAATTCCTTATAATGCGATATATCAATATATAATACTCTTACTCATTTTGGTTGGGCAGTTTCTTAAAAAAACTGACTTTTATAATATGTAAATGAGCTCTCTACCAGCAAGTAGGGAGGTTACTTGCTGGTAGCAGCCGCATCCTCCTTTCATAAAGACGCCCCCTACTCATGTTGATTGACAGGGCCAGTGAACGCGCTCGTCCTCTGGCTGGCCCTGTCTGCGTTCAAAATCTGGCGCCTGCGCCAAAAAAAAAATAATATTACTTTAGTGGGGTGACAGAAGCCCTTTAAGCAGCTGCTGCCAGTAGTTGAATGAATTAGAATCAGCTTGTCTCGACTAGCGGCGTGCTGATTTATGCACAGCACTGCCACTAAGTCTGACTGAGTCTGACTCAACTGGTCAGGTCCTGGGGCTTGGGGGCGGGGCTGCCCCGCGGCGGCAGTGGGTGGAGACTAGAGAGTGAGACCGCAACGGCACCGAGTCCGAGACTCAGTCAGATCAGATCATCAGATGTGAAGAAGATGTCCGGTAGGGCTGCCTAGTGCCTACACAGTGCGCAGCAGCGCAGCACAGACCAACTAGTACCAAAATAAATGGGGGACATTTTAGTTGGGGGGGGGCACAGCTTGATGTAGGGGGGGCCGTGGCCCCCTCTGGCCCCCCCCTGGCGACGCCACTGGTCCCGGGTACTCAATATATGCACCTTGGCTGAGCGCTCTGTCTGCTGAATTTCTGTTTGTGCACACATGGCCTCCATGAGGGTCCTGTCTTGGAATGTGCGGGGCCTAGGTGATCCTAAGAAAAGAATCACTGTGTTCTCTCATATACGCTCCCTCAATCCGCACATTATAGGCCTCCAGGAAACCCATTTGACTCCCAAAACGGGTAACAAGCTCAGAAAACCCTGGGTTCAACACCTTATCAATGCTTACGGTAGCTCTCACTCCAGGGGGGTCGCTTTGTTGGTCCCACCTAAGACACAGGAGTCTTAGGTGGGAGGTCAGTCACTCTGTTGTGGATCCAGAGGGACAATATATCTTCCTGTATGTGTACATCAACTGCGCCCCATTTGTAATCACTAATGTGTATAATCCTCCACCTGCCTCCCTTTCCCTCCTGCAGGTGGTGACAGGCTTTGTGGCTCAGTTTCCCAATGCTCACCTACTCTGTATGGGGGACTTTAACCAGGTCATGAATAAGGATATGGACAGGTTTCGCACTGGGGGTAGTGGGAATAGATCTAGTCGCGATGGCACTGTTCTTTCTAGGGTCTCCCTGGAGATGGGATGGATCGACATGTGAAGGGCCAGAAACCCGCTCTTGCTTCATCCCCGGCTAGAGGTGCCCTGTCTAGAATAGACTATATGTTTGGGAATGCCCCGGTATATACTGATCTGGTGGAGATAAGTTATGGACCTCAGGGACCATCGGATCATGCCCCGCTGCTTGTGGTGCTCGCTCTATCTGATCCTGCCAGCTCGGGTTGTAAGATGCGTATTCATCCTTTCCGGTTGTCCCTCTTCGGCCTGAATGATAGGGTCCCAGATCAGCTGAGGATGTTCTTGGGAGTTCAGGGCGATTCGACAGACTGCTCTGGGAAACTATGAAGGCCTATCTTAGGGGATGTCTTAAATCGTCCATCTCTTACGTTAAGAAGGACTCGCAGCGCAAAGAAAATGACCTATATGCTATATGCAAGGAAGCCGAAAAGGCTTTTACGGAGAATCCCTCCGAGGAGAATAGGTTTGGATGGCTCTCTAGGGGGGGATTGTATATGATGCATTTAGAAGAGAAGAGTAAACGCAAACTCTTCTTCCTTAAACAACAGGCGTTTGAGACGGGTAATCAGGCTGGCAAGTTGCCTGCACATATTGCGCGTAGCAACACTATGTCCCCCCCAGTACTCCGCATACATGATGCTGATGGGCACATGGCTGAGTCGGTAGATGGAATACTGACGTGTTTCCGTAACTTTTATCAGGATTTGTATAGGTCAGCTGCAACATATACTGAGCAAGATCTGGAGGCATATCTCCGAGAGGTGTCTCATCCTCGGCTAGGAGACCTAGACAAAGGTCTAATGGAGGAGGATGTCACGCTGGAGGAGATTACACGAGCGATCAGTGATCTCCCGGTAGGGAAAGCGCCAGGCCCGGATGACATCCCCATTGAGGTCTATTCTAAATATGTAGATGATATGTAGGGACCACAGCTGTTGAACTTGTACAATGCCGCGCGTTCTCGCGGATCCTTGTAGGACTCTATGTATGATGCCACAATAGTGGTGATTCTGAAGCCTGATAAGAACCTGTTGGATTGTGGATCTTATTGCCCAATTTCTCTTCTGAACTTGGATTATAAAATCCTGACCAGAATTTTGGCTAATCGCTTAAATAAAGTGATCACGTCAGTAGTCCACACAGACCAGTCCGGCTTCATCCCAGGCAGATCCACCTCCGATAATATACGGAGGGCACAGGTAATTGCACAGATTGGAGTATCAGAGATGGCATGGGGGGCTATGGCTTCTTTGGACACGGCCAAGGCCTTCAACTCATTAGAGTGGCCATTCTTATTGACCGTGCTTAGGAGCTTTGAATTTGGCCCCAGGTTCATTAAATGGATAGAGATATTGTACAAGATCCCCACAGCCAATATTATACTCAACGGTAACTACTCTGACACATTCCCCCTCCACAGAGGCACAAGGCAGGGTTGTCCTCTGTCGCCTTTACTATTTGCGGTAGCAATAAAACATCTGGCCCTTAGACTTAGGCAGGACCAGGTATATGCGGGTATCAACACGGGAGGCAGGGAGGACAGAATAGGATTATATGACCTAATACTCTTTTTGTCTGACCCAGAGGTGACTCTGCCTAGAGCGATATCGATTTTTGAACAGTTCAGTCACTATTCTGGGCTACACATAAACTGGGCCAAGTCAGCCATTATGCCTCTCTGGTCTCATGACTGGCCTTCGCATCGCCATAACCTGCCGGTGGTTGACCGTTTCAAATACCATGGGGTAATAATTACGAAAGAACCACATTTGTCTTACACACTGAATATTGAGTATCCGTATTTCAGGATAAGATAAAAACCTGGGGAGCCCTCCCATTTTCCATCATGGGAAGACTGAATTTAGTGAAAATGGTGTTATTACCCAAAGGTCTATACCTTCTGTCACATGCCTGCACTCCGGTACCCCGTTTTTTTTTTTTTTATTGCATTCATGCCCTGATCGCCTCCTTTGTTTGGGGCAAGGCTAGAAGGAAACTCTCACTCTCAGTGCTACAGAGATCGAAGATGCAGGGAGGAGCCTCCCTTCCGGATTTCTTCCTTTACTTTATAGTTCGTCAACTGCAGTTCTTGAAGCACTGGATTGTAAATGCCCCACTGCCCAATGCTGAGATTTATCTGCATGATCATTTACGAATGAACACGCTGTGGCCTGTTTTGGAGGGCTCCAGCTCTTCATGCACACGCCTTCTGTCACTACACAGACTGGCACATCAAGTTGGAAGGCCTCTAAGCTTAATACATATACAGATCTGCCTGATGCAGTCCCCATTTGGGATAACTCTATGTTTCCCCACTTGGCATTGTTGGAGGGGGTTGCTGACTGGAGACGCCACGGAGTTCTGACCCTGGGAGACGTGTATGAGGGGGGTCAGCTGCGCTCCTTTACACAAATCCAAGAGAAATTTGAGGTACCTCGCACGCTATTCTATAGGTATCTTCAATTAAGACATGCACTGCAGGCTGCATGTATCTCACACGGTCTGAACCTATGTAGGCCTGAAGTAAATATATCTTTGCACAAAAAGACTGTATTTCAAATGGGTGTATTTCAAATGCCTAATTCAAACCCCTGTATGTATAGAGGGGATCTCACACGCCCTGAATCAGTGTAGGCCTGAAGTAAATATTTCTTTGCACAAAATGGCTGTATTTCAAATGGCTGTATTTCAAATGCCTAATTATAAACCCCTGTACGTAGGGGGGTATCTCACACGGTCTGAAAATGATGGGTGTATTTCTAGCTTAAATTGCACACTGACTAATACAGATGTTGTAGATTGCCCAAAAAGTCTTTTTTTTTTTGCTAACAGAATATGAATGCTGAATATATTAAACTTGAATTTAACACTTGCAGATCTGGCAAATACTGTTTTTTGGAAAAAAAAAAGTGTGTTTTTCCAAACCCCAGAAAATGATGGGTGTATTTCTAGCTTAAATTGCACACTGACTAATACAGATGTTGTAGATTGCAAAAAAAGTCTTTTTTTGCTAACAGAATATGAATGCTGTATATATTAAACTTGAATTTAACACTTGCAGATCTGGAAAATACTGTTTTTTGAAAAAAAGAAAAGTGTGTTTTTCAAACCCTAGAACATGATGGGTGTATTTCTACCTTAAATTGCACACTGACTAATCCAGATGTTGTAGTTTGCCCCCCAAAAATTGTGATTTGTAATGTCCCAAAAGCTCAGATGCAGTGCTGGTGCACTGAGCATGCATAAAATGGCCACCCACCTAACTAACAGAATTCTAAAAGTTAGCATTTTTGGTCAATGAGCTCAGGGCAGGGTAAAACGATAGTGCCCTGCACCCACACAACTATTTGTCTGTAGATCGCTGAGTTAGATTCTCTCCTATGCTCTCCCTGAAATAACAAGTCCAGCAGCATCCTCTCCCTACACTTGTAACAGCAGAGTGACATGCAGCGCTACGTGACTCAAGCTTATATAGAGCCTGGGTCACATGCTGCTCTGGCCAATCACAGCCATGCCATTAGTAGGCATTGCTGTGATGGCCTCTTGGGGCAAGTAGTATGACGCTTGTTGATTGGCTGCTGTGCAGCATTTCAAAAAGCGCGAAGAAAGCGCCGAACACCGAACCCGAACTTTTACGAAAATGTTCGGGTTCGGGTCTGGTGTCCAAAAATCCTAAAGTTCGGTACGAACTCAAACTTTACAGTTCGTGTTCGCTCAACCATAGTTATCACTCATAAATGCTATTCACTGCTACCCTCTGTATTGTAAGACACACATATGCTATTTCCTAAAGTTAAACAAAAATAATAATAAATGTAAATGTGGAGATGCCCTGATACAGAGTTTGGACTAGTATTTCAGTGTTTTCTCTGAGATTTCAAATGCTACATCTATTGTCTGGTTGGTAATACACGTGTTTTGAAATTATTCCCCCCACCCAACCCCTGCGCTGTTTTACTAGATTTGTTTGATACAAAACTAAAAAGGTTCAGGTTTGTCTGCTGGCTGAAATTTGACAAAATTTGTAACGAACCCGGTTTGTAGCAAACTGGTACGTTCATCTCTACCCTGAGAAAGTGCACAACTCCAGAGCTGCCAGCTTGAAATAAATCAGAGCAAGTGGGGCAATGAATGGGCAGATCTCTGGATCCATGTGAGGTACAGGGCTGGTTTTAAGTTAGAAAGAAATCGTCATGTACTATATGATGTCTGATTTGCATTTTTTACATTGCTCATGGGATAGCATATGAGCTACAACTCTAAAGTGTGCCATGAATAGTGGAACAGATTTTAGACACACTATCAGTGCTCAAATAAACATTTAGAAGAATAGGTGCACTACTGTGGTGGATGCAATAAGCAAAATCTGACTAAACCCTCACACTGATGTTAAAAATTAGACTTTAGCCAATATATCCTTATATGAAGGACATACCGGAGCCCGTGCACCACGTCATGGTATCTCAGGTGGCACGGAACCTAACGCTAACCTACCAGTGCCATATGGGCAGTACCAGGGGCCAGTGGGCAAATTCTAGAAGTGTAAGGTCCGAATCACAGCAAACAGCTCCCCTGGTACTGCCCATATGGCATAGGTAGGTTAGCGTGAGGTCCCGTGCCACCTATGATACCTTGATGTGGTGCGAGGGCTCCGGTATGTCCTTCATATAAGGATATATTGGCTAAAGTCTCATTTTTAACATTAGTATGAGGGTTTAGTCAGATTTTGTTGATTGAATCCATCACAGTAGTGCACCTATTCTTCTAAATGTTTATTTGATATAGTCAACTACATCCACGCATTTTGCACAAACCATGTGCAATGAGCTGGACCGGGGTATGCACTCCGATGCCAAATTATGCAATGGCTGGGTTAGATGTAGGTGATAGTCTATAGTTTTGTTTGTGACGCCAATTGCTGCGTGTGCAAGGTACTGTCGCAGGGCCCTTTAAGGTGTTGTAACTCACGCACCAGGTTAGGAATGCCAGAGTGGTGTAATGTTTCTGTATGGTAGTGGGTATAGTGTCAACGGTGTCTCCTACCTGAGTACGGCTGGACTCCTGGATCCTGGATCACTTGCAATAAATTGAGTGTGGTGCTAGTAGGAGTAATAGAGGGATTTGCAGCAGTAATTGAGATCCAGACCTTTGGTAAAGTTCAAACTTGTCTTTACTGATGGTAACTTTCATCAAAGCAAGATACAGCTTTAGTCTTAGGTCCCAGCACGTATTGGCAATGGTTGGCAGGAATTTATGCTTCTGCTCTCTAATGTACCCGGAGCTTGCAGGAAAGGACGTCTGCTTGTTAGCTCTATACTGTGGCAGGAATTTGGCTTCTACACTTTCTATCTTCTTCTGTATGGGGACTGACTAGCTGAGGAGGAATATGGCTTCTCCTGGGTCTCTGGACTGTACTCACAGTTATCTTCACAGGGTATCCTTTCTTCATGGAATTCTGGAGTTGTCTGCTTGCTTCTTCCAGCTGAGGCTGCAAGGCTCAGGCTGGGGATGATGATCAATGTCTTAGCCGAGACAAGATCCTGGCTTTATTCCCTATATCTGGGCGCTCCTACACGCACAGCTTTCCCCTAGCAGGGGTGGCTGGCACACTGACTTAACTTCCTTCCCCCACCATTAAGCAGGATATGGACACATTACTACACAACAAGGTCTGCAGCTAGTATGGTCAAACGTGACCGGAATGCTCAATAATTCAATAGAACAACAACCAAGAGAGTATATATAATTCCATCAATATAAAATATATATTTAACAAAATTACTATCAGTATTAGAGATTTTATAATAAGATATATTGTCACAATAGTTTTTAAAGTAAAGAGCATGTATGAAAAAAAGAAGTGACTTTTTTTAAAAATACCTTTAATAAATATTCAAGTGGGTATAGGTATGTATATACCAACAGTGAAAATACTACATTAACTGAGATTACTCAGTGGGGGAGTAGTAGCCCCTTTGACGAAAAACACATAATGACACGGTATACACTTAATTAGATGGGTACGGGGAAATAATTCTAGCCCGATATTGCAGGGTTAGAAACAGGAACCAGCTACCCCTAGAATCCCTAGAGGTCTGCTGTGCCCACGGCGGCCCCCTGATGGTGGAGGTTCCCTGTCCTCGAACCTAGTGCTAACCGGTCCCTAAAAATCCCTACATGTAAAATGCTCCAGGATGAAAAAAGTAAAGAATAAATGGTGCTCTTTATGGATAAATATCACCGTTACTCTCTAAAGATCAAAATCGGATAATCACTAGTAATTCCCAAAATTTAATAGTCACTAGTAATCCCCGATGCGTTTCCCCTAATATTTATTAGGTTCATCAGGGGGTAACATGATTTGTGGTACTTAGCTTTGCGACCAGATATCAAGACCACAATACTTTTTTTTGCCGGTCCCCAAGAGGACCCACAAAGCCCGATTTTCTGTCTGGATAAACCCCCATCTCTCCCGCCTGCACCACTGAGCGGGACAAAAGAGGTCCATTTCTTCCTCTTGGAGATCGGCAAAAAAAAGTATCGTGGTCTTGATATCTGGTCGCAAAGCTAAGTACCACAAATCATGTTACCCCCTGATGAACCTAATAAATATTAGGCGAAACGCGTCGGGGATTACTAGTGACTATTAAATTTTGGGAATTACTAGTGATTTTGATCTTTAGAGAGTAACGGTGACATTTATCCATAAAGAGCACCATTTATTCTTTACTTTTTTCATCCTGGAGCATTTTACATGTAGGGATTTTTAGGGACCGGTTAGCACTAGGTTCGGGGACAGGGAACCTCCACCATCAGGGGGCCGCCCTGGGCACAGCAGACCTCTAGGGATTCTAGGGGTAGCTGGTTCCTGTTTCTAACCCTGCAATATCGGGCTAGAATTATTTCCCCGTACCCATCTAATTAAGTGTATACCGTGTCATTATGTGTGTTTTTCGTCAAAGGGGCTACTACTCCCCCACTGAGTAATCTCGTTTAATGTAGTCTTTTCACTGTTGGTATATACATACCTATACCCACTTGAATATTTATTAAAGGTATTTTTAAAAAAGTCACTTCTTTTTTTCATGCATGCTCTTTAAAATATATATTTATTGATAATTTTTAAAAGAGTGTACAAAACAATGTCATAAACAACATAAAGTACGAGTTTCCAAAGTTGTAGTACCACATCTATAGCGTCAAATTACTTGTGCAATAAAGCCACAACTTTGGAAACTCGTACTTTATGTTGTTTAAGACAGTGTTTTGTACACTCTTTTAAAAATTATCAATAAATATATATTTTATATTGATGGAATTATATATACTCTCTTGGTTGTTGTTGTAAGGATATGGACACAGTCCACTCTACTTACAGAGGGGGGAGCCAAGCTGGAATGAACTATTCCAGCTCAGAAATACTAAACTGAACCTAGCTCCTTGCCAGAACATTGCTGCCACCTGCTGGTAAACATGAAGAATGACAACAATATACATTTAACAATGTTGTGAGGTTATTATGTAAAATTACATCAGATGACAAAGTTAATTCTCTTAGCAGATTGTAGCGGGGTAAAAGAGTTTTGTAACACAACTCTGGGGAGTTACACATGGGGATAGTTTAATGAATCATAAAACAGTGTCCTGCATTTTGGAATACAGTATGAAGGCCTCACGTGTTCCGTGATGTGGATAGCCACTCTATAGGTATTCTAGACGGCTGTATGGGGGATTTAGGCGAGACGGCATCTGGATGGTGTAGCCCCCAACTTTGCAGTAAATGGAGTCCTTTTTCCAGGGAGGTGATGAGGTGTTGATCTCCATTTTTGGTCATGATAAACTTCTTTGGGAAGCCCCACTACGGAATCTCGTGGTGACAAAGGCTTTTGGTGAGGGGAAGTGGTTTTCTCCTTGCTGCCAAGGTGTGCTGCGAGAGGTCTGCAAAGAGTGTTACCTCTTGGAAGGGGTCAGGTAGCTTGCCTTTCTTTTTCACCGCCTGAATGAGCTGCTCCTTTATGTGATAAAAGTGGATACGTACAATTGTATCCCTTGGTACTGAGTCAAGGAGAGATTTAGGCTTTGGTAGCCTGTGGGCCCTTTCAATAATTACATCCGTATCTGTAGCATGGAGTGTAGTGATGATCAGTTTCTGGAGAAATTTGACCAAGTTGGCTGGAGATACGGATTCTGGAATGCCGCGGAATTTTACAATGTTCCGCCGGTTGCGGTTTTCTTGGTCTGCCATTTTGGATTTCATGGACTCCATTTCCGCCTGTCTCGCGGTGGCGGGATTGCGAGCGCCATTGTTTGCCGTCTTAAAAAAGCTGTAAGAAGCTTAGTGGCTTCTTTCTTACCCCGCTTGGGCATCTTTTGTGGAGTGGGGGTCTTACACGGGTTGATGGTTGCCAAGTTTTTGGTGAGCCACTGCTTTATAAGTCGCTTTTGCAGGATGCCTGAAGGGAGCTCTTGAGCTAAGCAGTTATTGCGCTTCCAGGCCACGGCCCCGTATATATATATATATATATATATATATTTAACGTGTATAAATATATATATTTACAGTTCATGTGTATAAATATATATATAGTAGAAAATAATAGACTGTAAACTTTGTATTGTTTTAATAAATTTATTTAATCATAATACCGTATATAGAGTTTTCAGTCGCCGCCACTGTAGTTCAGTACAGACACACAGTTCAGGAAGGTAAAGGAACAGAGAGATAGAGATAGGAAGTAGGCAGAGTCAGTAGTAGTTGCCTATTTTTTTTATATTAATTAATAATATTAAATCCCAAATATTAATAATTGGTATGTCCTATAACAGGCACACTGTAGGGTGCTCTATTACTAATGAAGGGAATTATTATTGGTGGGGCTTTGAGGGGCACAATTACTATAGGGGGAACTATGTCTATGGCACTATTATTTCTTCTGGATAGTATTTGGGGGTATTGGGGAGCACAGAGAGCAGCAAGATAAATCTTGAGGATGGGGAGAATGATAGAAAAGTGAGGAACCTAAGATGTCTATGAGTTAATCTCTGCAGAGATGGGGCACGGCTGAAATAAGTTGTCTAGGAGAAGATGAAAGAAAACATCTACATCAGAGTAGACGTCACCTGGGAGGCTCTGGATGTGAGAAGTATGTGCTGCTGTATATTCCTGTATGTTTGATAGTGTCTATGCAGCAAGTAAAGCAATTAAGGCTACTTTCACACTTGCGGTAGCAGGGTCCAGCAGGCTGTTCCAGAGGGGGAACAGCCTGCCGGATCCGTGCTAACGCTAGCCCACCATGCCACCAGAAGTCTGCTCTGGCCCCAATCACTATAATGCCTGCCGGACCCTGCTATCACAAGTGTGAAAGTAGCCTAAAATCTTTAGTGCCAGTGCGAGCGGTGGGGTGTCGACTGGAGCCATATGCATTGGGGCTTGAGCCCTGGATCTTTTGAGACCCCAGCAATGCCCCTGATTGGTGGTGTTTTATCATTTTTATTTATTTTTTTATTTATTTTTTAAGATTTCTTTTAATTGCTGATTTCTCCTGTAACAGAGGCCAACATATTAGCCCCAGCTAAGGGGGAATAATGCTTCTGCAGCTGCATGATGTCCTTGCAACTGCTAAGGCTACTTTCACATCTGCATTTTTGCTGGATCCATCATGGATCATCAAAAACGCTTCCGTCATGATAATACAACCTTCTGCATCCATTACGAACGGATCCGATTGTATTATCTCTAAAATAGCCATGACAGATCCGTCTCTAAAACCATTGTAAGTCAATGGGGGGCGGATCTTTTTTTTTGTGTCAGAGAAAACGAATCTGTCACAATTGTGAGTCATGACGGATCCGTCTTGCTCTGCATCCCAGGACGCACTCAAAAGCTCTGCTTGCAGTGTTATTGTGTGCGTCATTGGAACACAATGAAATGGAATGGAATGCATTTTGGTGCACTCTGTTCCCTTCAGTTCAGTTTTGTCCCCATTAACAATGAATGGGGACAAAACTGAAGCGTTTTCCCCACTTTTGAAATCCTATGACTGATCTCAATAGCTGAAAGTGAAAGTGCAGATGTGAAAGTATCCTAACTCTGCAAGGACACTCAGAAATGTCCTTGTGGAGTTAAATGCAACACCCCCCCAGATGTATATAAATGGGCAGTCTACAACTGGTTAACATTGCCCAGTTTAATGATCATCTAGTTCAAGTAGAATTGCCTCTCCACTCATTTTAAGGGTCCCCGCAGGGGATTACAATAAAGTAATATGGCAATATATTGTAAGATTACAATATAGTCACATACAGCATGCAAAGAGCATGTAGTATTGAACATGGTAAACAACTTATTAGAATGCGAGCAGTCAAATTCAAGAGATATGTGTCCTTGTCTTCTGTCTTCTTGGAATGTGGGGGTGTTGATGGTAGGCTCGACGGGTCCTCAAGATATGAGGTCTTCTTGTTAAAAAAGTTTTTATGCGTATATAAGTATAATTTTCTCAAGCACAACAGAATATATTATTAATATGAATGAAATTAGATTACAGGCAGGCAGGGTATCAGAAATAATTTATTTCTTTAACGTTTTTCACCATTTTGATCATTACATTATCACACATATGTATTTCTCAATGATTTATTAGCTAACTATCTATCCTACCTGTCTAGAAAAGGCCCCTGCAGACTGCCTGTACTGCATGAAGTATACAGATAAGCTGCATAGATCATGGGATGTTAGACATCCATTCCTGGCCGCCTCATAGTAGCCATTTCATCTGAACATTCACACATCTTTATGGAGTTGTTGACAACACACACACACATAATTATCTACCTAAAAGGATGACGACAGCCATCCAGAGGTGCATCCGAACACAAGGACCACCCCGGAGTAATCCCCGGTGAAATCACGCTTTTAGGGCATTGACTCTTCTTGTAGGAGTGGTGCTCAAACTGCTAGGGTGCATCTGTGGGACCCTCTTTCAGAGATGATGTCCTCCACCCAACTCTCAAAAAGCTGAGGGGTCTTCAGGAGAGGTGGGCAGTCGAGCTGGGCTATCAGACGGTCAACTCTGTAGCTGTGATGTCATCCTTGCTACAAAATGGACAAATCCACGCCCTTAACTAGGATTATAACATATTAATCATTTCCAGGTAATTATTGAATGTTATATCAACAGTGGAAAAGCAGGAAAGTGCAATGAAACCAGACATGAGCCAAAACCCTGATAATGATTGATACAAGAAATCAGAGTTACTTCTTTCCTTTCACATTTTCACCTCTTTTGATCATTACATTATCACTCATATATGCATTTCTCATTGATTTGTTAGCTATCTTTCCTAGCTGTTTAGAAAAGGCCCCTTAAATTGCATGTACTGCATGAAGTATCTAGATAAGCTGTATACATCATGAGATGTTAGATATCCCTTCCTGAAAACCTCATAGTTGCCATTTCATCTGAACATTCCCGCTTCTTTATAGGGTTATTGATAGCACTCACTTCATTATCTACCTAAAAGGATGATGACAGCCAGCCAGAGGTGCATCCCAACACAAGGACCACCCTGGAGTAATCCCCGGTGAAATCACGCTTTTAGGGCATTGACTCTTCTTGTAAGAGTGGTGCTCAAACTGCAAGGGTGCATCTGTGGGACCCTCTTTCAGAGATGATGTCCTCCACCCAACTCTCAAAAAGCTGAGGGGTCTTCAGGAGTGGTGGGCAGTCGAGCTGGGCTATCAGACGGTCAACTCTGTAGCTGTGATGTCATCCTTCCTACAAAATGGACATATCTACGCCCTCAACTAGGAATATAACATATTAATCATTTCCAGTCAATAATTGAATGTTATATCAATAGAGGAGAAGCAGGAAAGTGGAAAGAAACCAGACATGAACCAAAACTCTGATAATGATTGATCCAAGAAATCAGAGTTAATTCTTTCCTGCCACATTTTCTCCTCTTTTGATCATTACATTATCACTCACATGCATTTCTCATTGATTTGTTAGCTAACTATCTGTCCTAGCTGTCTAGAAAAGGCCCCTTAAACTGCATGTACTGCATGAAGTATTTAGGTAAGCTGTATATATCATGGGATGTTAGATATCCCTTCCTGAAAACCTCATCGTAGCCATTTCATCTGAACATTCCGCTTCTTTATGGGGTTATTGACAGCACACACTTCATTATCTACCTAAAAGGATGACGACAGCCAGCCAGAGGTGCATCCCAACACAAGGACCACCCTGGAGTAATCCCCGGTGAAATCACGCTTTTAGGGCATTGACTCTTCTTGTAAGAGTGGTGCTCAAACTGCTAGGGTGCATCTGTGGGACCCTCTTTCAGAGATGATGTCCTCCACCCAACTCTCAAAAAGCTGAGGGGTCTTCAGGAGAGGTGAGCAGTCGAGCTGGGCTATCAGACGGTCAACTCTGTAGCTGTGATGTCATCCTTCCTACAAAATGGACATATCCACGCCCTTAACTAGGAATATAACATATTAATCATTTCCAGGCAATAATTGAATGTTATATAATAGAGGAGAAGCAGGAAAGTGGAAAGAAACCAGACATGAACCAAAACTCTGATAATGATTGATACAAGAAATCAGAGTTAATTCTTTCCTGCCACATTTTTTCCACTTTTGATCATTACATTATCACTTATATATGCATTTCTCATTTGTTAGCTAACTATCTTTCCTACCTGTCCATAAATGGCCACTTAGACTTCCCGTACTGCATGAAGTATCCAGATAAGCTGCATAGATCATGGGATGTTAGACATCCATTCCTGGTTGTCTGATAGTAGCCATTTAATCTAAACATTCACAAATCTTCATGGCGTTATTGACAGCACACACCTACAACAATATCTTATACAATGATGCCAGAGATGCATCCCAACACAATGACCACCCTCTAGTAATTCCCCAGTGAAATCATTCAGGGCATTCACTCTTGTGGGAGTGGTGCTCAAACTGCTAGGATGCATCTGTGGGACCCTCTTTCAGAGATGATGTCCTCCACTCGACTGAGGGGGTCTTCAGGAGAGGTGGGTAGTCAAGCTAGGCTATCAGACGGTCAACTCTGTAGCTGTGATGTCATCCTTCCTACAAAATGGACATGTGCACACCTGCAAGGAAGAATACAACATATAAATCATTTCCAGGCAATTGTGGAGGCAATAGAAGAGATATATAAAATTTGATGTAAACTAGAAATAAAACAAAACCCTGATAACGATTGATGCAAGAAAATATTTAAACTTCTAGAACAATTGTCTCCAACCTCTGGCCAGGGGCATAACTATCAGGGAAGCAGCTGCTTCGGGGGCCCGAGCTTAAAAGGTGCCAGTGAGCAGTAGCAGGGGTGTCAGCAGGGCAGGGTTGCATGTACTATGATGTAAACTTCTGGCCTCACAGGCAGCGTATAGTGGAGGGCCGCACTGAAGATAACAGCAGCTCTTGTCAGCAGCAGCTTATGCTGCTACCTTAAAAAATCTCCCTGGAGCTTCCTTAACCACCTCAGCCCCCATAGCTTAAACACCCTTAATGACCAGGCCACTTTTTACACTTCTGCACTACACTATTTTCACCGTTTATTGCTCGGTCATGCAACTTACCACCCAAATGAATTTTACCTCCTTTTCTTCTCACTAATAGAGCTTTCATTTGGTGGTATTTCATTGCTGCTGACATTTTAATTTTTTTTGTTATTAATCGAAATTTAACGATTTTTTTGCAAAAAAATGACATTTTTCACTTTCAGTTGTAAAATTTAGCAAAAAAAAACAACATCCATATATAAATTTTTCTCAAAATTTATTTTTCTACATGTCTTTGATAAAAAAAAATGTTTGGGTAAAAAAAAAATGGTTTGGGTAAAAGTTATAGCGTTTACAAACTATGGTACAAAAATGTGAATTTCCGCTTTTTGAAGCAGCTCTGACTTTCTGAGCACCTGTCATGTTTCCTGAGGTTCTACAATGGCCAGACAGTACAAACATCTCACAAATGACCCCATTTCGGAAAGTAGACACCCTAAGGTATTCGATGCATAGTGAGTTCATAGAACTTTTTATTTTTTGTCACAAGTTAGCGGAAAATTATGATTTTTTTTTTCTCTTACAAAGTCTCATATTCCACTAACTTGTGACAAAAAATAAAAACTTCCATGAACTCACTATGCCCATCACGAAATACCTTGGGGTGTCTTCTTTCCAAAATGGGGTCACTTGTGGGGTAGTTATACTGCCCTGGCATTTTAGGGGCCCAAATGCGTGCGAAGTAGTTTGAAATCAAAATCTGTAAAAAATGGCCGGTGAAATCCGAAAGGTGCTCTTTGGAATGTGGGCCCCTTTGCCCACCTAGACTGCAAAAAAGTGTCACACATGTGGTATTGCCGTACTCAGGAGAAGTTGGGCAATGTTTTTTGGGGTGTCATTTTACATATACCCATGCTGGGTGAGAGAAATATCTTGGCAAAAGACAACTTTTCCCATTTTTTTATACAAAGTTGGCATTTGACCAAGATATTTATCTCACCAAGCATGGGTATATGTAAAATGACACCCCAAAACACATTGCCCAACTTCTCCTGAGTACGGCAATACCACATGTGTGACACTTTTTTGCAGCCTAGGTGGGCAAAGGGGCCCACATTCCTTTTATGAGGGCATTTTTAGACATTTGGATCCCAGACTTCTTCTCACGCTTTAGGGCCCCTAAAATGCCAGGGCAGTATAACTACCCCACAAGTGACCCCATTTAGGAAAGAAGACACCCCAAGGTATTCAATGAGGGGCATGGCGAGTTCATAGAAATTTTATTTTTTTGGCACAAGTTAGCGGAAATAGTTTTTTTTTTTTCTTCTCACAAGGTCTCCCTTTCCGCTAACTTGGGACAAAAATTTCAATCTTTCATGGACTCAATATGCCCCTCACTGAATACCTTGGGGTGTCTTCTTTCTGAAATGGGGTCACATGTGGGGTATTTATACTGCCCTGGCATTCTAGGGGCCCTAAAGCGTGAGAAGAAGTCTGGAATATAAATGTCTAAAAAAATTTACGCATTTGGATTCCGTGAGGGGTATGGTGAGTTTATGTGAGATTTTATTTTTTGACACAAGTTAGTGGAATATGAGACTTTGTAAGAAAAAAAAAAAAATTTCCGCTAACTTGGGCCAAAAAAATGTCTGAATGGAGCCTTACAGGGGGGTGATCAATGACAGGGGGGTGATCAGGGAGTCTATATGGGGTGATCACCCCCCTGTCATTGATCACCCCCCTATAAGGCTCCATTCAGACGTCCGTATGTTTTTTACAGATCCACGGATACATGGATCGGATCCGCAAAACACATACGGACGTCTGAATGGAGCCTTACAGGGGGGTGATCAATGACAGGGGGGTGATCAATGACAGGGGGGTGATCAGGGAGTCTATATGGGGTGATCACCCCCCTGTCATTGATCACCCCCCTATAAGGCTCCATTCAGATGTCCGTATGTGTTTTGCGGATCCGATCCATGTATCCGTGGATCCGTAAAAAACATACGGACATCTGAATGGAGCCTTACAGGGGGGTGATCAATGACAGGGGGGTGATCAATGACAGGGGGGTGATCAGGGAGTCTATATGGGGTGATAACCCCCCTGTCATTGATCACCCCCCTATAAGGTTCCATTCAGATGTCCGTATGTGTTTTGCGGATCCGATCCATGTATCCGTGGATCCGTAAAAAACATACGGACATCTGAATGGAGCCTTACAATGGGGTGATCAATGACAGGGGGGTGATCAATGACAGGGGGTGATCAGGGAGTCTATATGGGATGATCAGGGGTTAATAAGGGGTTAATAAGTGACAGGGGGGGTGTAGTGTAGTGGTGTTTGGTGCTACTTATTACTGAGCTGCCTGTGTCCTCTGGTGGTCGATCCAAACAAAAGGGACCACCAGAGGACCAGGTAGCAGGTATATTAGACGCTGTTATCAAAACAGCGTCTAATATACCTGTTAGGGGTTAAAAAAATCGCATTTCCAGCCTGCCATCGAACGATCGCCGCTGGCAGGCTGGAGATCCACTCGCTTACCTCCCGATCCTGTAAACGCGTGCGCCTGTGTGCGCGCGTTCACAGGAAATCTCGCGTCTCGCAAGATGACGCATATATGCGTGACTGTGCGCAGGGCTGCCGCCTCCGGAACGCGATCCTGCGTTAGGCGGTCCGGAGGCGGTTAAGAACTCCCTTCCCCTCCTCTTCACTTACTGTTATATTCTGGCAGGGCAGTAGTGCTCTTTGCTCAAATTGCTGTCAGTGTCTAGTCGGGACAGAGTGGGGGGGGTAGGGGCCTGCACTGCTCTCTTAGGCCTCCTGCACACGACCGTTTTTTTCCCCCCGTTTACTGCCCGTTTTTTGCGTTCCGTATACGGTCCGTATACGGAACCATTCATTTCAATGGTTCCGCAAAAAAAAACGGAATGTACTCCGTATGCATTCCGTTTCCGTATTTCCGTTTTTCCTTTCCGTTGAAAGATAGAACATGTCCTATTATTGCCCGCAAATCACGTTCCGTGGCTGCATTCAAGTCAATGGGTCCGCAAAAAAAACAGAACACATACGGAAATGCATCCGTATGTCTTCCGTTTCCGTTCCGTTTTTTGCGGAACCATCTATTGAAAATGTTATGCCCAGCCCAATTTTATCTATGTAATTACTGCATACTGTATATCCCATACGGAAAAACGGAACGGAAAAAACGGAACAGAAACGGAAACCCAAGGAAACAAAAAACGGAACAACGGATCCGTGAAAAACGGACCGCAAAACACTGAAAAAGCCATACGGTCGTGTGCAGGAGGCCTTAGGAGGTGAAAGGTGTGTGTGTGATTATCTATCTATCTATTATACTGTATATATATATATATATATATATATATATATATGTAACAGAACCTAGTTATCTCACCAGTGGAGGCATTTGGTGGAAATTTCAATGCATAAAATGCATATGTGAAATGAGAAACAGGCCTAAGACTATGTAATGAATGCCTGTGTATATTTATACATTCAGCCCCATACTGAGGATGCATAGGGGAAATACACTGCCCAGTGAATGCTATTCCTGTACTTGCTTGAAATTGGTTATGCTATTTTATTCTGTGTATTCAAGTAAGCAAGAGTTCACATCTCCATTTCATTTTCGGTTCTTCTGATCCGTCAGAAGAACAGAAAAAAAGGATCCTGTAAACAAATAGATCCTGTTGCATCCGTTATGCACATTTGGGATCCGTTTGAGCCATTTCTACCTGAGATCCGTTTTTTACTCAGAAAGAAAACTCCTGTACGCAGTACTTTTTTCCGTCTGATAGAACAGAGCTCAGAAATGGCTCAAACGGATGCCAAATGTGCATAATGGATGCAGCAGGATCCTTTTGTTTACAGCAGGGCTGGCCAACCTGCAGCTCTCCAGCTGTTGCAAAACTACAACTCCCAGCATGCCCAGACAGCCTACAACTATCAGCCTACAGCAGGGCATGGTGGGAATTGTAGTTTTACAACAGCTGGAGAGCCGCAGGTTGGCCAGCCCTGGTTTACAGGATCTTTTCTTTCTTTTTTTTTTTTTTTTTTACAAGATACATCCAGTTTTTTTCTGTTCTTCTGACACATTAGAAGAACGGAAAATGAAACGGATATGTAAACTCTCCCTAATTATATTTGTTTTGAGTACTTTTTTTTGCATTTTTCTTGTAATTATGGTAACAGACCTTTTATTGGCATTGTATAGCTGTAATATTGTGAAAGGCAGGAGCGTACCTATAGTGGAAGCAGGGGACGCAGCTACTGCGGGGCCTGAACTCAAAAGGGGCCCACCTGAGATGAGGACTAAATTGTAAAAGGGCCCCCACAATAGTATTATATACAGTGACATGATATGCAGTATATGTATGGGAAATGGACGAAATCACAGCAGGGCCGGGTCTGAGTACGTGATTTTGACTAGCTGCAGGACTGGGGCTTGCATAGGGGGAGGGGGGGGGGGGGGAGTTTGGAAGAAATTGCCCATGGGGGGGGGGGGGGGGGGGGGGCATTCAATAATTTGGTGTGGGGCCCAGTCAGTTCTAGTTACACCACTGCCTCTGGCTCAGCAAGTGCTGCTTTAGAAATACAACTCCCATCATCCCATAGTAGCCAGCAACTGTCAGAACATGTTTGGAGTTGTTTTCCACTCACCAAACATCTCAGGGGAAATTTATCAAGAGCAGGGGGATGCATTTAATTTATCATGAAGTTCATGCCTGGTTACAAATTAAGTGCATCCTCTGACAGTCTATGCGCCCTGAATGAATTCTTGGCCAGCTCACAGCTGCCATAGATTTCGGTCATCATTTACAGCAGAAAACTGGCATACATCAAGTAAATCTTCTGGGGCTAATGTCTAAGCCCACCCCTTTCAAAAAATGGAGAGGCTGGCAGTAAAACGCCATTTACAAACATTTTAAACAGAATTTGCAACTTTTGTTTATCAGTTTTCTGGTGTACAGCAGTGGACTTAATCATTAGGCTACTATCACACTCGCGTTTGGTGCGGATCCGTCATGGATCTGCACAGATGGATCCGTTCAGATAATACAACCGTCTGCATCCGTTCTGAACGGATCCGTTTGTATTATCTTTAACATAGCCAAGACGGATCCGTCTTGAACACCATTAAAAGTCAATGGAGGACGGATCCGTTTTCTATTGTGCCAGATTGTGTCATAGAAAACGGATCCGTCCCCATTGAATTACATTGTGGCTCAGTTTCGTCAGACGGACACCAAAGCAGAATGGAGACGGAACGAAGGTAAACTGAGGCATTCTGATCGGATCCTTTTCCATTCAGAATGCATTAGGGCAAAACTGATCAGTTTTGGACCGCTTGTGAAAGCCCTGAATGGATCTCACAAACGGAAAGCCAAAACGCCATTTTGAAAGTAGCCTTAATCATCGCCTCTCCTTACCTTGGTGTTATCATGGTTGCTATTGTTTGTGTGACCAGTGACAGTGACCAGTGAAATTGGGGGAACATTGACCAGTAAGATAGAGCAGCATCCAGGAAGATAGGGGAGATCATAAGCAGTAAGATAGGACAGAGACCAGTTAGGCTACTTTCACACTAGCGTTCGGAGCGGGTCCGTCTGATGTTTCATCAGACGGATCCGCTCCTATAATGCAGACGTTTGCATCCGTTCAGAACGGATCCGTCTGCATTATAACTTAGAAAAAATTCTAAGTGTGAAAGCAGCCTGAGCGGATCCGTCCAGACTTTACATTGAAAGTCAATGGGGAACGGATCCGCTTGAAGATTGAGCCATATGGTGTCATCTTCAAGCGGATCCGTCCCCATTGACTTCCATTATAAGTCTGGACGGATCCGCTCGCCTCCGCACGGCCAGGCGGACACCCGAACGCTGCAAGCAGCGTTCAGGTGTCCGCTCACTGAGCGGAGCGGAGGCTGAGCGCTGGCAGGCGGATGCATTCTCAGTGGATCCGCCTCCACTGAGAATGCATTAGGGCCGGACGGCTGCGTTCAGGGCCGCTTGTGAGCCCCTTCAAACGGTGCGCACGAGCGGACACCCGAACGCTAGTGTGAAAGTAGCCTAAGATAGGATGAATAATAACCAGTCAGATAGGGTAATGACCAGTAAGACAGGACAGTGGAAATGTCAGACTATTAAGATCACTGATACATACGATAATGGGTGATACAGTATTTAATAATGGGTAAATTGTGAGAGTCACCCACAATAAATATCATCCATAACCCCAATTGTAGTATCAAAAAACTGATTTTACTGATTCATGACATACCCAAAAACAGGACATTGAGATAACTCATAATTCCCAACATATCTTCTTTGGTGTTCTACATCATCAATCTCAGTGAATTGAAGATAGGACAGTTAGCAGTAAAATAGGGCGGATAGAGACCAGTAAGGTAGGGTAATAACCAGTAAGTTAGGACAGTGACCAGTAATATATGGAAGTGAATTGTAAGATAAGGCAGTGATCTATAAATTAGGGTGGGAAGTGACCAGTACGATAAAGGGGGCAGTGACTAGATGAACCAAAGGCACTTTCCAAATGGTCTGAAAGCTGGAACTTTATTGGCTGCTATGAACAAGCTCCGCTCGTCTTATGCAGTGGTTTAGATGAACCTCTTCATACACATAAATCATCCCATACAGTTCCCTGGTGCAGTAATGATCCCCCTCCTGCAATGTCAGAACTTACCATGATCTAAAGAGGGGTCGCAGACTTCACTCCAGACACACGGATGCTTCTCTCTTGCAGACAGAGGGGGTGATGCAGCAGAGCTGGGAGAGATCTTCCTCCTCCTGCAGGCGGCAACCAGGAATGACAGTTGGTAACAGCAATTATCAGTCATGTTTCTGAGGGGAAGTGCTGATTGGTTGATCAGATTCTAATCCACCAATCAGCAGCTCTCTGTTCTCTACAGCCTGGCACTGGAGGAGCACACAACAGCCTGAGCCCTGAGTGCAGCACAACTGATGTGTGCGACTGTGAGGTGGACCAATTATTACCCCTATCCATTAAGAGATTCTTTTTCTAAATTTTCTAAATTTTTATTTCTCTGCTTTTGTATTTAACTTATTTTTGCAATATGTTTAATTTAATTCTGTATTTGAGATAAAAAGAAAAGAAAAAAGAAGAATATCCAGGAGGCTCCTGACAAATGGAGAGATCTATTGCATGAGTTGGCAAATCTCCTGGGCATCACGGAAGCATTCTGGCACTTCCCATACTACAGTCCTCCATGAACCTGTGTGTGGGATCAGATGCAGCTCTGGCACCCAAATGTACACCGAGGGGGCAGTGCCATGTCATGAAAAGGATGTGTGGCCTATTAGAATTGGGCATGGTCTGCAGAAAGGGGCAGTGCATTGTGCCTGTGTATACTATGAAGGGGACATGGCAGACTCCAATAAATCAAGCACTGATGGCCTAACCTAAGGAAAGGGCATCAGAATTAAAGTTGCAATGAAAACTTGCTCTGCTATATGGCTGCCCAACTGCGGTGCACAGTACATTACACACCGATCAGCCATAACATTGGAACCACATACCGTAGGTGAACTGAATAACATTATATTGTGTCAATATCAATTGTGGATTATACATATAAGGTGACAAGTGAACATTCAGTTCCTGAAGTTGATGTACTGGAAGCAGGAAAAAGCAGTCAGAGCACACTGTGCATTACAGCTTGCTGTATATGTAATTAAGACCCCAGACCTGACCTCTGAATTAATTCAGACCCAAGCCAAACCAAAAAATGTATTCTAACCTCTGACCAGAACCCTAAATTATTTCAGACCTCGTAGCAAACCCCTAAGTTAAAGGAGCTGTCACTCCTTCACTCCTTGTTCACTGAAAATGTGGCCGCTGGAGTCATCAGCTGATGTTCTCTCAACATCTCCAGAAAACAGATGATTTTGCTGGGGGAAGCCTCGACCATCCACATCCAGCCAGGTATTTCATTTCAGATGAATGGCTGTCCCTGTAATAGAAGGGTGACCTAAGTTTGACTGAGTCAGGGATGCTCATACAAAGCAGCTCTCAGTTTTAGCTCTTAGAGGGGAGTCCCAAGCCCTAATACAATGTCCTGATGCCAGGTTTCCTTGCTACTCCAGAAAAACAGGAATTCCAGGCCCAAATACAACGTTCTGATGCCAGTTTCTTTTGCTAGTCAGGAAGAACGAACTGGTGCGTGTAACACCTAACAGTTGTAAGAGGATGGAATGCTGGCAGGGAGTGGGCCCCTGTGTTAGGTGCCAAGGATGGGCCCCGTCAAGCCTGGGAATTTAGGTACGGGGCTATGCAGTGAACTGAATCTTTGTGAAGGAATGATTCTGGAGACTTGGATGAGGGCGACAGGGCAGACACGCATCTCTAGGCATGTTACTACACAAATCAGCATTGAAAACTATTGGTAGAACGATGGTTCTGCTGTCCTGTGGCCAAATGTGCTTGTAGTTTATAGTCAGGGAACAGCTCCTACTGCTTAGTTTTTTCTTTTTTTCTTTAGTTTTTAATCTTCTCTAAGTAAATGACAATAATTATTGACTAATTCAAGACCATTTACCCCCCCCCCCCCTTCCCTAACAGACACATCTTCCACATTATTTAGTACATGTGTCTTTAAATGCCATAACTTTTCTTTTCCTATTTGGTCATTTAGATAATGTCTGCGTTTTTTGTTTTTTGTGATATGTGAGACATTTTATGTCATTTTTATTATTTTTTGTTTTTGGGAAAATGAAGAAAGAAAAAAATAGTCTGTTTCATATTTTCTTAAGTCTTTCTGTAAATATTCCCACAGTCCCAACCACCAGAGAGGCTGGCACATTTCTTTGTTTGACTCCTGGGTCCCGTCGCCTACTAGGGAAGTTCCACTTTGTCACGCATTGTGCTGCGCCTTTTTGTCAGAGTAGTCCCCACTCAAAGAGGCGACCTTGGCGTGGTGAGTGGGCTTATGCTTTTTAATCAAAATGTACACTAATGCCTCTTGTACAGCATGTAGTATGGGGGCTGTACACTTCAATATGGTGCTGAGTAGCGAGTTTATTTAGATCAAAGCATAGCATTGTGTATGTGCGATCCAGTTCTGTTTTCTCCCCCTGATATATTTATTATTTTTGTTTTTGGGAAAAAAGAAAAAATAGTTTTCATATTTTCTTAAGTGTTTCTGTAAGTATTCCCATGGTCCCAACCACCAGAGAGGCTGACACTTTTTCCTATGGTGTGCAAGCACGACCAACGCTGTTGAATTGCAGGGTGGTCATGACGCCTGGATATGAGCAGTGTATAATGTTATTGAAAATTGAATCAAGCCAGCAAAGGAAGCAATATAGACAATCACAATACATTAGTAAGTGCCTTTCATTAATTTTGTTTACATGATATATGACATTTGTCATATTGAATTAACAAATATGAAAACAGACTATTTTTTCTTTTCCCCCCTTTGACGGGATCACAGAGGGAGGGGCAGATTAATTTCAGCAGGCATCCAGGTCCGATCACCGCCCACCGCGCGACGGTGATCGGAAGTACACAGGGCATACAGGTACGCCCTGTGTCCGTAAGAGGTTAAGTTCCATTTCAATTTCAGTCATTTTTATATAGGGGATACACAGTGCCGTTGTGAGGGGGGTGCGGGCCGCACCGGGTGACACAAGTCTGATGGGGGGGAGTACATAATGGAGGGCAGTGTGGGGAGCGAATAACATAATGTGGGGGGCGAATAACATAATGTGGGGGGCAAATTACTTAAAGGGACACTGACAGGCCAAAACAGCATATATAGTTAGATATATCACATTACAGGTCTTATACAGTCTTTTAAAAGCATATAAGTATCCCCCCTGTCCACCTTATAAAGAGCGAAATATAAAGTTTTATAACCTGCTTCTCCTGTCAGCAATCTGCCCAAGGGGCGGCGTTTCATGCGAAGACGCAGGCTGGTGTGTGTACGCAGGCGCGATCTAACGGCACGGCGGGGCGCAGGCGCAGAAGATTGGGCATGAACGATGCCCGGAGGATTGAATTGCGCAGGCACAGGATCGGGACTGGGGAGAGTTCTAGCCGCCGCCCAGCAAAGTGAATAATGATGAGCTGGGCGGGGCTTAAGAACGGCAGTTGGGAAGGCTGGCTGGGCGCATTTTCACATGAAACGCCGCCCCTTGGGCAGATTGCTGACAGGAGAAGCAGGTTATAAAACTTTATATTTTGCTCTTTATAAGGTGGACAGGGGGGGATACTTATATGCTTTTAAAAGACTGTATAAGACCTGTAATGTGATATATCTAACTATATATGCTGTTTTGGCCTGTCAGTGTCCCTTTAATGTGGGGCAGGGGGGAATTACATAATGTGGGGTAGGGTGGGGGGACAAATTTCATAATGTGATGCAGTGTAGGGGCAAATTACTTAATGTGGGGCAGTGTGGGGGCAAATTACATAATGTGAGGCAGTGTGGGGGCAAATTACTTGCTGTGGGGCACTGTGGGGGGCAAATTACTTAATGTGGAGCAGTGTGGGGGGGGGGGCAAATCATATAATGTGGGGAAGTGTGGGGGCAAATTACATAATGTGAGGCAGTGTGGGGGCAAATTACATAATGTGAGGCAGTGTGGGGGCAAATTACTTACTGTGGGGCACTGTGGGGGGCAAATTACTTAATGTGGAGCAGTGTGGGGGGGCAAATCATATAATGTGGGGCAGTGTGGGGGCAAATTACATAATGTGGAGCAGTGTGGGGGGGCAAATCATATAATGTGGGGCAGTGTGGGGGACAAATTACATAATGTGAGGCAGTGTGGGGGAAAATTACATAATGTGGGGCAGTGTGGGGGGCCGTGAGATCTAGGCGCCACGTCTCCTGTCCCCTGACCAGTCATTATTACCACCATCTGTTCCAGGACATGAAGCAGTGGAATGACGTCGTTCATCCTGTACTCCTGGCGACTGAAAACAAACGTGGCATCTTCAAAGGGCCTGAGCAAACGACAGTTGTCATGAATGAGCTGCCACTGGCTCACATCGAAGTTACACAGGGGAGTACTCCTATCCGCTTGGATCATCAAGAAATCGTTGATGGCCTTTCTCTGTTCGTATAGTCGGTCCAACATATGGAGGGTGGAATTCCAACGGGTGGCAACATCGCATATCAGCCTATGTTGGGGGATGCCGTTCTGCTGCTGCAGCTCAAGGAGGGTGTGCTTTGCAGTGTACGGATGACTGAAGTGCATGCAAAGTTTCCTGGCCATTTTTTGGATTTCTTGCAGATGGGTGGAAGACTTCAGGAACCGCTTGACAACCAGATTGAACACATGTGCCATGCAGGGCACGTGGCTCAGGCCTCCTTGACGCAGTGCCAACACCATGTTCTTCCCATTGTTGGTCACCATGGTTCCAATTTTGAGTTGTCGCGGATTGTCGCGGTTGTTGATTTCTTGATGGAAGACACGGTGCAGTTCCTCCCCTGTGTGACTCCGTTCACCTAGGCAAACGAGTTGCAGAACAGCGTGACACCACCGTGCCCTGCACATGTGGACATGGTGGAGGATGAGGAGGATGAGAAGGCAGAGGCGACCATTGTCACAGGACCAACAGCGTGATAATGTGGAGGCGGAAGCGGCGTCACCTGGCCAAGTTGCTGGTGTGGCTGTGCAGGAACCACATTCACCCAGTGGGCCATAAAGGACATGTATTGTCCCTGACCCTAGTTACAGCTCCACACGTCGACGCTGCCTTGCACTTTGGCAGACATCGAGAGTCTCAAGGACTCTGTTCTACATATGTGTGCTGGGCTGGTACTGCCTTTTTGACAAAGAAATGACGGCTTAGGACTCTCCACCTTGGCTCAGCACAAGCCATCAGTTCTCTAAAAGGTGCAGAGTCCACCACTTCGAAAGGTAGGGACTGCAGCACCAGTAACTTGGCCAGGAGCACATTCAGCTTCTGCGCCATTGGATGAGTGCACGCATACTGCTTTCTCTTGGCAATCGCTTCGGTGATCGATTACTGCCGGAATGACTGACGAGGAGTAGGAAAAGGAGGAGGAGGAGCAGGAGCATCTGGACCAACAGAAGATGGGAATGACAGACAGCTCCCTTCAGCCAAGGTGGTGGAGCCTTGACTGCCTGAAACCGGGTGCATGCTGGACCACCATATCGGAGCCACAGTTCTTCCAGGCCACTTTATGGTGATGCTGCACAAAATTGGCACCCTGGCCACGCGTCACCTTCTTCCCACATATTCTCCAGCGGCTTAACAAAAAACTGCCACACCGCCGAGTAGGTGAATTTCCACCCAACAGTCCACACTGACTGACTGCTACCGCCACTGCCTCCGTGAACCTCTGCACCACTACTCCCCGGGCAGGTAGGCTGCTGCGAAGCAGCTGGTCTAACCCAGGCACGTTTGGCTCCCGATCTCCCACTCCTGCCACCCTGCTGACTGCCAGCCATGCTACCACCTTGCTGGCTCAGCCGCTGCCTCACGGGCAAGCTGCCACCCTCTTCTCCTGATGATGATGAAGCCCCTTTTGCACCCAGCCCCAAGTGCGATCGGCTTCATCATCATCGAGTACTGTCTGCACATCACTGATGTCCTACTCAACGGTCTCTGGGTCAGGAGCCTGAATGCTCGCAACGCCACCTCCCACACCACTCTCCTCATCAATACTTTCCCGCCTAGTGGAGGAAGCAGCAGATGTCTCCTCCAGATCTTGATTTGGCAGTAGCTGCTGACTGTCCTCTAGTTTCTCGTCCTCGCTGTATAGTGGAGCTGAGCCCTCAGCATACAATACTTCTGTGGGTGAGGGAACAGCAAAGGACAGGGACAGTTTGAGAACAGGTGAGGGCACAAGGCCTGCTCCCGGACCATGCCAACTAAGGGTTGTGTCTGACATACCCACCGACTGTTGGCTGGAGGTGTCTGATGTCACTTGGGATGAAGTGACCGAGTTAACCAATCAAGAACCGCTGGGTTGCTGGTCAAGACACGACCGCTAGATGACACCGGGAGCTCAGGCCTCTCGCTGTGACTCCCCCTTCTCTGCTGCGACCTCTGCCTGCGCCAAAAACATTTAGGCCTCTGACACTCCTCTGTGCATGGCCTGGCACTTCTCTGTCTGACATACTTTTAGCTGAACTAAATAAATTAAAAGCAAATTAAAACATCCATAAAAGCGACAAATATATTTTTCTTTTTGTACTGAAATAGGTCACTAAACGCTTTCACCACAAATAACTGCAACAGTGAAGTGCGTATATATTTTTCTTTCTGTAATGAAATGGGCCACTAAATGCTATCACCACACATAACTGCAGAAGTGAAATGCGTATATATTTTTCTTTCTGTACTGAAATATTGTTTTTTCCGTTTTTCTTGTCCCAATGAGTTTTTTCCTATTGCTGTCCCTAGCGCCTTCTCACGTCTGTCCCTGCACTCAGAACACTGGAAAACTGTCTGAATCTAAGATGGCCGCCGTATTTATAGGGCTGTGACATCACAGGGCTGACTGTCTGCTGATTGGCTGCATGCATGTCAGTCTGGGTGATCCCGCCTTCCCAGACTTCCTTTCTCCATGTCCTTACGCGTACAGCAGCCATTTTAGGAAAAATGTGATTCTTTAGCATGAAGCGCAAGGAAATTCACATTAGTTGCGAATCAAATGTTTCCTGAAATTCGGATCGAATTCCACTTCGTCAGCTTCGATTCGCTCATCTCTAGCTGCCAGGGAGAATGTGGTCTACTACTACTACTAGTACCTGGAGATGTGAATGTAACCTAATACTAGTGTCTTCAAAACAAGGAGAGACGTCCAGCTTCTCATAAAAAAGTGATAGCTTTTATTTTTTAAAGCAATAAAAAAATCCAATGACACAGTACAGGCACACATCATTAGCGTCTATTTGTTTTGGATCTTAAAATGTGACCCTTACTCATGACAATGCTGTGGTAAACATTACATCCTAATATACCCCCCCTCCCCCAGCAATCACAACATATGTGAAGATAGGGAGAAAATTGGAAGTACAAAATACTGGTGTCTTGTTACATGCAACTACTATGGTGGCCTGGGACAAAAAGAAAAAAAGAGAATGACTCCAGTCAAAGAAACATCAGTTGTGAGTGACTGGATAAAATACTTTAGTATTCTGTGTCTGCACCTTGTAAAATGTTTTAAAATATATTTTATTAGCAAGTAAGGTAGTTTTTAATTAAATGGGTTATCCTGGAAAAGATAAAGGGTCCATTCACACGTCCGTAATTTGGGTCCGCATTCGTTCCGCAATTTGCGGACCCATTCACTTTCAATGGGGCTGGAACTGATGCAAATCCACATTTCCTGGATCCGCATCCGTTTTTTCGGGATCCGTTTTTTCGGGATCCGCAATTTCTTTCCTGGTAAAAATAGAACATGTCCTATTCTTGTCCGCAATTGCGGACCAGAAAAGGCATTTTCTATTATAGTGTCTGCGATGTGCGGATCCGCAAATTGCGGATCGCACATTGCAGGTGTCCGTGTTTTGCGGATCCGCAATTTGTATATTGTATAGTGGCAGTACATTGTATAGTGGCAGTGCTTGGTATTGCAGCTCATCCCCATCGACTTGAATGTGGCTGAGCTGCAACTAGGCCATGTGACCAATGTACATTGATGTCACTGGCCTAGGAAGAGGCTGCAGCGCACAAGGCCTCTTCTGACAGCTGAGTTCGGGAAATGTTTTTTACAGTACAAATTTATGAAGTTATTGCGCAAAGTCTTGCGAGAGCAATAACTTCGGCTCATCAGAGTCAATACATTCTATTGATGTACAGAGCTCCTGCTCCATACAGTATTAGAACGAAGTTTTATGCGAATCGACTTCGGATGTTTCATCCCTATTTATGGCATATCCTAGTGATATGCCATAAATGTACCAGATGGGACAAACCCTTTAAGCATTAGCTGTGCATTATTCTCTCAATAAAATGAAATTACACTTTAACATTGTTGTTACTTAGTAGTTTAGGGTATTTAACCCTTTCTACCCTAGATTTTTTTTTTTTACTTTGCGTTTTATTTTTTTCGCTCAGCGCCTTCCCAGAGCCATAACTTTTTTATTTTTCCTCTCACATAGTCGTATGAGTTGCAGGACAAGTTGTACTTTCCAACGCCACCATTTAATATTGCATAGAATGTAGTAAGAAGTGGGAAAAAAATTCCAAAGCTTGGGGAATTGGAAAAAAAACTAAATTTTGCCACAGTTTTACAGTTTTATTTTTTTTACGGTGTTCATTATGTGGTAAAACTGACTTGTGATCTTCCTTCTCCAGGTCAGTACGAATCCGGCGGTAACACATATGTATACTTTTCCTTGTGCTTTGATGCTGAAAAAAAATAAAAACTTTTTTTTGTCATTTTCTGACCCCTATAACTTCTTTGTAGTTATGTGTGCAGAGCTGTATGAGGGCTTATTTTTTGTGGGGCAATCTATACTTTTCATTGATACCATTCTGGGGTGTGTACAACTTTTTGATCACTTTTTATTGAATTTTTTGAATAACTCATCTTTGCTAAATTTTTAAGGGGTTATCTGGGACTTTGAAATTAATGGCCTATCCTCAGGATACTATCATCTACAGGATAGGTCTCAGGATAGGTCTTCAATATGTACCTCCTCAGGATAGGACATCAATATCAGATTGGTGGGAGTCCGACTACTGGCACCCCTGCCGAGGCTGTTGGCCCTCCGTGAGCGCTTAGGCCTCTTCCTAGGCCATGTCACATCACGTTCATCAGTCACATGGCCTAGGCACAGCTCAGTCCCATTTAAGTGAATGGGGCCAAGCTGCAATGCCCTTTTAATACATGCAATTGTAGTGGCTTCCACAGATGCAACTGTATCGCTGTCTTCAGAATGGTTATACAGTTGAATAGTGCGGTAGAGCACGGGAACCAGTGGTTGCCTACCCCACCGTAAATCACTCTCATAAGCCACTAGGCATGAAGCCTATGAGGCAGCACAGGTGGTCACAAAGAATCAGGACTGCCTGCACCAGGAAGAGGGCGACTCAGGCTGCAGGTGGTCTTCCTCACAGACGGGAGCATGGAGTAGGACTGTTTTTTTGTTTTTCTGTCACCTTCTGGTAATATGCTACTGAAGGCATTACAGGGAGATATTATAGATACTGGGACTATACAGGGACATTATAACACCTGGAGGAACTATAGTGGGACCTTACTACTTGGGGCTCTACAGGGGACATTATGGAGGGGCCTTATTGCCACTGAGGGCACTTTAGGGTGCATCATAACTACTGGGGGGGCTATAGAGGGGCCTTTTTACTACTGGGGGCTCTACAGGGGCGTCTTTTTGTTACTGGTGGTTCTTTAGGGAGCTTTATTACTACTGGAGGCACTTTAGGGGGACTTATTACTACAGTGGCACTTTACGGAGTTTCATTACTACAGGGGACACTTTACATGGCTTTATAACATGTGGGGGGGGCCGCGTTATGGGGCCTTATTACTACTGAAGACACTTTAGGGGGCCTTATTACTAGTGGAGAAACTTTAGGGGGCCATATTACTAGTGAGGCACTTTAGAGGACCTTATTACTACTGGGGTGCACTTAAGGGAGCTTTATTAATACTTGGGGCTCTATATGAGGGCCTTATTGAGGGGCCTTATTAATACTACTTATTAATACTGGGAGCTATTTAGGGGGCTTTATTACTACTGGGGGAACTTTGGGGAGCTTTATCACTACTGAGGGATACTACAGGATACTGTGGGGGCCATTATTATTATTGGGCATAATATGGAAAATATTACTACTAATGGGGGCACTAATGAGGAGCATAAACACCTTTTAGTAGCATAAACACCAATTAGTGATGAGGGCACTCGGGGAGCGAATCATAATTGTTCAGTATAGTATTTGTGGGAATTGGGAATCACAGCGGGCACAGTATTGGAGGTAGCAGCAGGATAACGCTGTTGTTGCACAAGGAGGAGGATGATAGAAAAGTGAGGAAGCTAAGATGTCTGTGTGGAAAACTCTGCAGAGACAAAATGTGTCAGAAAGAAGTCCTCATAAGGGTCTGGGCCGAATGGAGAAGATGAGGAAAGACAATGTCAACATTAGAGGAGATGTTACTGGATGTAATAGGTATGTGGTGCTATACTCGCCTGTATGTTTGGTAGTGCTAAATATAACATCCATCCTAATATGCCATTCACACTGGGGAGGGGGAGCACACAAATATGTCTCACATTCACCACATAGCAAGTGGGCCTGTCTATTTTAAAATGCCAGGGCTGAATTACTGTCCCAGACCAGACCTGGTTATAAATATTTTACATCTGATGGTTATAACATACGATACATTCAGTTAACAGCATTCCTTTTAGCCATTGTTTTGTGGGTCCGTTATATAATGTCTTCTCTCCATGTGATGTAAGTGCTTACCTCATTTTGCTCCTCTTTACATTGCTAACTTCTCTCATTATCTATTTCCAGTGGTTTAAGAGATATAATGTTCTGCTATCAAAACAACCGTATTAGTGCAGAGAGGATGAATGGTCTCCTCGTAATACTGTAAGTGCTCTCAGGCCTGGGAACAGGCCTTTAGTGCTGAATGATACATATTCACAGTTTGATGTAAATTACTGGAATATAAATTTCTCTTCAGAATAATTTTAGAATTATAATTAGAGATAAGCGAATTTTGGGGGAAAATTTGGTTCGATCCGAATTTATTTGCAGCGAATTGCGTTAAAAAACAGCTATTTCCTGGCTGCAGAGAGCCTTTATAGTGGTGTAGAACACTGTGCCTTGCAGTAACACGCATAGGGAGTCTGCTTTGGTAGTGAAATAATACTGTGAGTCCGTATGACATGCAGATGACAGGCGTCGCTCTTAGAATCACTGCACACTTCACTTATTTGGGCAGTCACGGGGCCAAAACTGACCAAATAACTAAGGTATGAACTCAGACTTACAGGTCGATGTTAGTGCCAAGAAGAAGCGCACTCCTTTTACACTGTTGTCAGCTGATTCCACATATATGTGTACAGAACCTGTTCTATTAAACGCTTATACAAGTAGAGCCCCCCAGACAGAGTGGAGAGGGAAATGACTTTAAATAACATAAAATATGTAAAAATTTAAAATAATAATCTTGATCTAGGAGGACGAGGTACATATGGAGTAGGAGGTTGAGGAGGCAGTGGATGTGGCGGTGTAGATGGAAGCGGCGGTGGAGGAGGAGGTAGCCTACACTGCTTTTGGTTTTAAATTTATTTATATTTTTTTAAATTAGGGTACACCCTAAAACATTTTGAAATATAACCTGTGATAACCCCCTCCAGTCGTACTAAACACACGTTCAGATAATGCACTGGCTGCAGGGCAGGCCAGCACCTCAAAGGCGTAAAGGGCAAGTGCCATGTGCCCAATTTGGAGACCCAGAAGTTGCAGGGGGCAGACCCATCAGTCAGTTCATGTAGGCGTATGCACACATACTGCCCCACCATGTCGCACGTCCCTGTGATGTTCACGATCCAATTGGATATCTGCTCTATTAACTTTCGATGTTCTTTCCTGCGCCTACCATGTTGATAACGGTTAGCTGCGAATCAGGGTTCCACGCCAGAGAGGGAGCATGAGAAAGGGATAGCACATCCAAGGGAGATCAATGGATGAAATTGAGTTAAAGAACTAGATGATCTACTAGTTGAAGAAATAGCTAAAATGACAATGAAAGGAGAAGTTATCATTATGGGAGATTTCAATCTTCCAGATATAAACTGGAAAACCAAAATAGCAAGTTCTACCAGGAGTACAGATATTCTAAATTCCCTACTGGGGTTATCTCTACAACAAGTGGTTGAGGAGCCAACCCGGAGGGAGGCCATTTTGGATTTGGTATTCACAAACGGGGATTCGGTATATGATGTCATTGTAGGCGAAACCTTGGGATCTAGTGATCACCAGTCAGTGTGGTTTAATATAAGAACTGTGAAAGAGTCCCACCACACAAAAACAAAAGTTTTAGATTTTAGAAAAACAGACTTTTCAAAAATGAAATTAGTCATAAATGAGTCCTTATCAGACTGGAACGGATTACATGGAGTCCAGGAGAAATGGGACTACTTAAAAGGTGCATTATTGAAGGCAACAGAAAATTGCATTAGACTCGTCAGTAAAAGCAAAAAAAGGAGGAGACCAATGTGGTACTCAGCAGAAGTGGCCCAAATCATTAAAAATAAAAAGCTAGCATTTTGTAATTATAAAAAAACCCAGAGCAATGAAGATAAGGAAATCTACAAGATTAGGCAGAGAGAGGCCAAGCAAGTTATAAGAACTTCTAAAGCGCAGGCAGAAGAAAAACTAGCTCAGTCTAAGAAAAAAGGGGATAAGACATTCTTCAGATATATAAATGAAAAAAGGAAATTAAAACAAGGAATAACTAAATTAAAAACAAAGGACGGAAGGTATGTAGAAGAGAATAAAGGGCTAGCCGACTGCCTTAATGAATACTTCTGTTCAGTTTTTACAAAAGAAAAAGGAGAAGGACCTCCACTAGAAAGAATGACTATTAAATCGTTTGATGCATGTATCTTTACAGAGGAAGATGTTCTAAGTTTGCTGTCTAAGGTGAAGACAGATAAGTCACAGGGGCCTGATGAGATACACCCAAAATTATTAAAAGAGCTTAGTGGTGAGCTGGCAAAACCGTTAACAGATTTATTTAACCAATCATTAGTAACAGGAGTCGTCCCGGAAGATTGGAAATTGGCAAATGTCGTGCCCATTCACAAGAAAGGTAGTAGGGAGGAATCGAGCAACTATAGACCAGTGAGTCTGACATCAATAGTAGGCAAATTAATGGAAACCCTATTAAAGGATAGGATTGTGGAACATCTAAAATCCCATGGATTGCAAGATGAAAAACAACATGGGTTTACTTCAGGGAGATCATGTCAAACAAATCTTATAGATTTTTTTGACTGGGTGACTAAAATAATAGACGGTGGAGGTGCAGTAGACATCGCATATCTAGATTTTAGTAAGGCTTTTGACACTGTCCCACATAGAAGACTTATCAATAAACTGCAGTCATTGAGCATGGACTCCCATATTGTTGAGTGGATTAGGCAGTGGCTGAGTGACAGACAACAGAGGGTTGTAGTCAATGGAGAACATTCAAAACAAGGTAATGTTACCAGTGGGGTTCCACAGGGATCTGTACTGGGACCGATTTTGTTTAATATCTTCATAAGTGATATTGCAAAAGGCCTCGCTGGTAAGGTTTGTCTTTTTGCTGATGACACAAAGATATGTAACAGGGTTGATGTTCCTGGAGGGAAACGCCAAATGGAAAAGGATTTAGGAAAACTAGAAGAATGGTCAGAACTCTGGAAACTGAAATTTAATGTGGATAAGTGCAAGATAATGCACCTGGGGCGTAAAAACCCAAGGGCAGAATATAGAATATTTGACACAGTCCTGACCTCAGTATCTGAGGAAAGGGATTTAGGAGTAATTATTTCAGAAGACTTAAAGGTGGGAAGACAATGTAATAGAGCAGCACGAAATGCCAGCAGAATGCTTGGATGTATAGGCAGAGGTATAAGCAGTAGAAAGAGTGAAGTGCTTATGCCGCTGTACAGAACACTGGTGAGACCTCACTTGGAGTATTGTGCGCAGTACTGGAGGCCATATCTCCAGAAGGATATAGATACTCTAGAGAGAGTTCAGAGAAGAGCTACTAAACTAGTACATGGATTGCAGGATAAAACTTACCAGGAAAGGTTAAAGGACCTTAATATGTATAGCTTGGAAGAAAGAAGAGACAGAGGGGATATGATAGAAACTTTTAAATACATAAAGGGAATCAACTCGGTAAAGGAAGAGAGCATATTTAAAAGAAGAAAAACTACCACAAGAGGACACAGTTTTAAATTAGAGGGGCAAAGGTTTAAAAGTAATATAAGGAAGTATTACTTTACTGAGAGAGTAGTGGATGCATGGAATAGCCTTCCTGCAGAAGTGGTAGCTGCAAATACAGTGAAGGGGTTTAAGCATGCATGGGATAGGCATAAGGCCATCCTTCATATAAGATAGGGCCGGGGGCTATCCATAGTATTCAGTATATTGGGCAGACTAGATGGGCCAAATGGTTCTTATCTGCCGACACATTCTATGTTTCTATGTTTCTATTTAATTGTGATAGAGCGGAAATATTGGAGAAGCTATTAAAACGAAAGAATCGAAGGAAAGGAGGGGGCGCGCGGCAATTACCCACTCCCGACTCGAGGAAGTAGTGACGATAAATAACAATACAGGACTCTTAAATTGCCCTGTTATTGGAATGATTAATAAAAAATTATAGGGAATGTCACTGGGGAATTTAGGATTTGGAAATGTTAGACTGGAGAGGCTCTGCTGCCGCTTTGTTGACTCTAGATAACTTCTGCCTGATCGCACGTCACTGTGATGTCCATGATCCATTTGGATATCTTCTCTATCAATTTTCGATGTTCTTTTCTGATCACGGTTATCGGCGAATCAGGGTTCCACGCCGGAGAGGGAGCGTGAGAAAGAGAGACCACATCCAAGGGAGGTTAATTGTTTGAAGTTAAATATGACCAAGCAGAAAAGTGGGACAAATTATTGAAGCGCAAATGTGGTACAAGTTGTTAAAGTTTAAGCATTGAATGAAAGAAGAATTTTAGAAATGTAATTCCCTGTCACCTATGCAGAACAGGGGTTTGTATACGGCAAAATTGGTAAAATGTCACCTGACAAAATGTAACAGATGATTTTCTGAAATGTATGTCCCTATCACCTATGCAGAGCAGGGGTTTAATCACGGCAAAAATGGTCAAATGATACCCAAGACTGTAACAGACAAATTAGTGAAATGTTACCTGTCTACTAGGTAGAGCAGGGTTATATCACAGCCAAAAATTGGTGAATTTCACCCGTGAATGTAACAGACAATTTAGTGTTTTTTTTTACCTGTCTACTAGGTACAGCCGGGGTATATCACACCCAAAAATTGGTGAATTTCACCCGAATATGTAACAGACAAATTAGTGTTTTTTTTTACCTGTCTACTAGGTATAGCAGTGGTATATCACACCTAAAGGCCTCATGCACATGACCGTGGTGTGTTTTGCGGTCCGCAAATCGCGGATCCGCAAAACACGGATGGCACCCGTGTGTGTTCCGCAAATCGCGGAACGGCATGGAGAGCCTTCAATATAAATGCCTATTCTTGTCTGCAAAGCGCGGACAAGAATGGGACATGTTATATTTTTTTAGCGGGGCCACGGAACGGAGCAACGGAGGTGGACAGCATGCGGAGTGCTGTCCGCATCTTTTGCGGCCCCATTGAAGTGAATGGATCCGCATCCGTGCCGCTGGCTCGGATGCGGACCCAAACAACGGCCATGTGTATAAGGCCAAAAATTATTGAATTTCACCCGAATATGTAAAAGACAAATTAGTGAAATGTTACCTGTCTACTAGGTAGAGCAGGGGTATATCACACCCAAAAATTGGTGAATTTAACCCGAATATGTAACAGACAAATTAGTGATTTTTTTTTTACCTGTCTACAAGGGATAACAGTGGTATATCACACCCACAAATTGGTGAATTTCACCCGAAAATGTAACAGTCAAATTAGTCAAATGACAAAATAAAATAAAATGCGTACAAATTAAAGAAAATAAACTTGATTTATGAGGTGGAGGTCCATATGAAGTATGAGTTTGAGTAGGCGGTGGACATAGCGGTGTAGGTGGAAGCGGTGGTGGAGGAGGACGAGGTAGCCAACACTGGTATTTGGTTTAAAAAATGTTATTTAAATTTTTTATTAGGGTACACTCCAAAAGAGTGGGAAATATCCAAAATACAACAATGAGCAATTGCGCTATAGTATAACAATGGCTGGTTAAGGCCGGCATACTTGTCTATTCTGCACAAGGTACAGACAATTCCTGTGGGATCCATGCCTGGTTCATTTTAATGAACATGAGCTTGTCCACATTGGCTGTGGACAGGCGGCTGTGATAACGCCCCCTGCCGTGCTAAACACACGTTCAGGCAATACACTGGCTGTAGGGCAGGCCAGCACCTCCAAGGCGTAAAAGGCAAGCTCAGGCCATGTGCCCAATTTGGAGACCCAGAAGTTGAAGAGGGGCAGACCCGTCATTCAGTACATGTGGGCGTGTGCACACATACTGCTCCACCATGTGTCTGAAATTCTGCCTCCTGCTAAGATGTTCCATATCAGCTGGTGGTGCTGGTTGTTGTGGCGTGCTGACAAAGCTTTTCCACATTTCGGCTATGCTAACCCTGCCTTCTGAGGTGCTGGTGGTGCCCCAACTGCGTTGACTACCTCTTCCTGCTCCTCTGCCTTTTGGTTCCACTGTGCCCCCGCTGTCAGGTGGGAAAGCCACCAGCAGCGCATCTACCAGCGCGCGCTTGTACTCGCGCATCTTACGATCACGCTCCAGTGACGGAATTAAGGACAGTACATTGTCCTTGTAACAGGGATCCATCAGCGTGGCCACTCAGCACTTGGCGGTCGTTGCAGAGACACTGCAGCATGTAATCGCTCATGTGTGCTAGGCTGCCCAGAGGCAACAAAAAGCTGTCCTCTGTGGGAGGTATATCGTCTGTGTCCTCTGTATCCCCCCAGCCACGCACCAGTGATGGCCATGAGCTGGTTTGGGTGCCACCTTGCTGTGAACACGAACTCCTCCTCCATCTCCTCCTCCTCATCCTCCACCTCGTGATCCTCCAGAACTGTGCCCTGACTGGACAATTGTGTACCTGGGGTTTGTGGGTGCAGGAACCCACCCTCGGAGCCACTTGTGAATGACTGGCCGGAAACCCTATGAAATGATCCCTCTTCCTCCTCCTGTGCCACATCCTCTTCCATCATCGCCAGCAGCGTTTTTTCAAGGAGGCATAGAAGTGGGATAGTAACGCTGAGAACGGCGTTATCGGCACTGGCCATGTTGGTGGAGTACTCGAAACAGCGCAACAAGGAACACAGGTCTCGCATGGAGGCCCAGTCTGGCCAGCATGTGCAAGGTGGAGTTCCACCTTGTGGGCACGTCGCATATGAGGCGGTGAGCAGGAAGGCCGAAGTTACGCTGCAGCGCTGACAGGCGAGCGGCAGCAGGGTGAGAACTCCGAAAGCGCGCACAGACAGCCCGCACTTTATGCAGCAGCTCTGACATATCGGGGTCATTTTTAAGGAACCTCTGCACCATCAAATTCAGCACATGCGCCAGGCAAGGGATGTGCGTCAAACCGGCTAGTCCCAGATCTGCTACGAGATTTCGCCCACCACCAGGCCAGGCTTGAGGCTGACTGGCACAAACCACTCATCGGTCTGTTGTTCAAGGCCCGTCCACAGCTCCTGCGCGGTGTGGGGTTTGTCCCCCAAACAGACAAGTTTTAAAACTGCTTGCTGTCGTTTACCCCTGGCTGTGCTGAAGTTGGTGGTGAAGGTGTTACGCTGACTGGATGAGTAGCCAGTAGAGGATGAGGAAGCGGAGTAGGAGGACGAAGCAACAGGAGGCAAAGAGAATCACCGGTGGTGGAAGGACATGCATTTACCCAGTGTGCTGTTAGGGAGATATAACGTCCCTGACCGTGCTTACTGGTCCACGTATCGGTAGTTAGGTGAACCTTACCACAGATGGCGTTGCGCAGTGCACACCTGATTTTGTCTCCCACTTGGTTGTGCAGGGAAGGGAGGGCACGCCTGGAAAAGTAGTAGCGGCTGGGCACGACGTACTGTGGGACAGCCACCGCCATAAGGCTTTTAAAACTCTCAGTCTCCACCAGACGGAAAGACAGCATTTCAAAGGACAGTAATTTTGAAATGCTGGCATTCAGGGCCAGGGATCGCGGGTGGGTAGGGGGTACTTCCTCGTCCACTCCAGTGTTTGGGAGATGGGGAGCTGAACGCTTCCGAGGGACATTGTGGAGATGCTTGGTGACCCAGGTGGTGGTGTTGCTGGCAGATCCTCTGTTTGCGGGTTGGCAGGTGGCACGGTCACTCCATAGGTGGATGAAGAGGCCGAGACTGCAGCAGAAGAGGAAGCAGGAGAAGCCAGAGACCTTTCTTGGTTTTTGAGGTGTCTACTCCACTGCAGCTAGTGCTTTGCACTTAGATGCCTGGTCATGCAGGTTGTGCTCCGGTTGAGAACGTTTATGCCTCGCTTCAGGCTCTGATTGCACTGCGTGCAAACCACTCGTGTCTTGTTGTCAGCACATTGTCTGAAGAACTGCCATGCCAGGGAACTCCTTGGTAGTGATGAGCGGCAGGGGTCATATTCGAATTCGTGATATTTCGCGAATATTTTGTAGAATGTTCGTCGAATATTCGCAAATTCGAAAATTTGCGATTTTTTTTTTACCTGAAAAATCGGAAAGGTAATGATTGTGTAATATGCGAATTTTCGGAATTTGAATTTTCGGATTCTAATTTTTTATTGAGAATTTTTCAACTTACAACTATTAGACAAAGAAGATTATAGCACTATATTAGCTAAATTGCTCTATATTCGATTTTTTTTTTATATTCTCTATATCGCTATAACTTTGTTTTTTCGAATATAGAATATATAGCAATATAGCGTATATTCAAAAAAAACTAATATAGAGCAAAATTCGCAAACACTACTACTCCTAAAGTCAAGTATATTGCAGCCTTCTTATTGGCCCACAAGCTAGAAGCAGTGCAGTGAGGGATCATGTGTACTGATAAAAAAAATAATAATAGTAAATCGAAAAAAAAATTGAAAAAAAAAATTGAAAAATAAATTCGAATATTCAAAATTACGAATATATATAACTATATTCAAAATATTCGCGAATTTTCGAAGTACCTATATTCGCGATAAAAATTCGAAATTCGAATATTCGTGATCAACACTACTCCTTGGAGCTGGCTTTGGTGTGCTCGGTCCCTTGCTGCGGTGAACAGTAGCTGGCGTACTGTCTAGGGTACGGCCGCTGCGCTTTTGCACCCTGCTCCCTCTTCTGCTGTGCTGGTGGCTCCCTCTTCCTCCGAACTACACAGGTCACTCGCATGAGCTTGATTCCATTTGGGGTCGAGGACCTCATCGTCCTCCACATCATCTTCCACCCAGTCTTCACCCCTACCCTCCTTGTCGGTCTGCACACTTTCGAAAGCCACAGCAGTTGGCACCTGTGTTTCGTCATCATCCGAGACGTGCTGCGGTGGTCCTCCCATGTACTCATCTTGAAACATAAGTGGTTGGGCATCGGTGCACTCAATCTCTTCCACTTCTGGGGCAGGGCTAGATGGATGGCCCTGGGAAACCCTGCTAGCAGAGTCACCATAAAGCATAAGACTGCTTGGCTGATTTGCAAGGGGGTGAAGTGAAAGACTAATGGACATCGGCTGCAGGTGCCAACTCTGATCTTTCAGCAGGAGACTGGGTGGGAGACAATGTAAAGGAACTGGAGGCACAGTCAGCAACCCAAACTACTATCGCCTGTACTTGTTCTGTCTTCACCATTCGTAGAACCGCATTAGGCCCAACCAAATACCGCTGAAGGTTCTGTCGGATACTCGCACCTGAGGAAAGTGTTTCACTTGTGCGTGTAGCTGGCACAGATCGACCACGTCCTCTCTTTGCAACAGGAGCTCCACCAGCAGCACCACGACCGGGGCCACGTCGCTTATTTGACGCTCTCCTCATATTTCTCAAATTTAGGATCTTGCCCAAAATGGGTGTGTTTTTAATAACAGAATAGAACACCAGTATCTAACGTGTGTATCTCACAATGACAGATGCAGCAAAGGCTGCAATATTAAGTACTTTGACCAAAATGAGTGTTTTTTTAAACCCAGAATATTATTGCTGTATTTCAAGCTTGTATCTCACACTGGCAGATGCAGACAAGTCCGCAAATTTAGTTTTTTGCCCAAAATGGGTGTTTTAAAAAAAAAAACTGAATAGAACACCATTATCTAACGCATGTATCTCACAATGACAGATGCAGCAAAGGCTGCAGTATTAAGCACTTTGCCCAAAATGGGTGTTTTTTTAAACCCAGAATATTTTTGCTGTATTTCAAGCTTGTATCTCACACTGACAGATGCAGACAAGGCTGCAAATTTAGTTTTTTTGCCCAAAATGGGTGTTATTTTAATAGCAGAATATGACAGCAGTATCTAACGCTTGTATTTCTCAATGACGGATGCAGCAAAGGCTGCAATATTAAGTACTTTGCCCAAAATAGGTGTTTTTTTAATAACAGAATAGAACAGCAGTATCTAATGCATATATCTCACAATGACAGATGCAGCAAAGGCTGCAAATTTAGTCTTTTGCCCAAAATAGGTGTTTTTTTTAATAACAGAATAGAACAGCAGTATCTAACGCGAGTATCTCACAATGACAGATGCAGCAAAGGCTGCAATATTAAGTACTTTGCCCAAAATTTTTGTTTTTTTAAACCCAGAATATTATTGCTGTATTTCAAGCTTGTATCTCACAATGACAGATGCAGACAAGGCCGTAAATTTAGTATTTGGCCGAAAGTGGGTGTTTTTTTATAACAGAATAGAACACCAGTATCTAACGCGTGTATCTCACAATGACAGATGCAGCAAAGGCTGCAATATTAGGTACTTTGCCCAAAATGGGTGTTTTTTTAATAACAGAATATGACAGCAGTATATAACGCTTGAATTTCACACTGACAGATGCAGCAAGGGCTGTAAAATTAATTATTTTGCCCAAAAAGGTGTTTTTTAAATCCCAGAAAATCATTGCTGTATTTCTAGCTTAAATTGCACACTGACTAATGCGACATAGGTCCCAGATGGAGGGTATTGCCAAAAATGGGAGTTTTTTAAAACCCAGATAATTATTGAAGTATTTCAAGCTTGTTATTAACAATGACAGATACAGCAAACGCCGCAAAATTTGGATTTTGCCCTAAATTGGTGTTTTTGTTAATAACAGAATATGACACCAGTATATAATGCTTGAATTTCACACTGACAGATGCAACAAGGGCTGTAAACCCAGAAAATTATTGCAGTATTTCAAGGTTAAATTGCACACAGACTAATGCTGCAAAGGCCCCAGATGTAGAGTCTTGCAAAAAATGGGTGATTTTTTAAAACCTAGAATATAATTGCAGTATTTCAAGCTTGTTTTTCACTGTCACAAATGCACATATGCAGTGCTGGTGCACTGAACTTGCATAAAATGGCCGCCGACGCCCAACTAACTAACAGACGGATAAAAGGTTTTTTTTATGGGTCACTGGGCTCAGGGCAGGGTAAAAAGATTGTGAACTGCATTCACAAAACAAAATCTAGGCAGATCGCTGAGTTAACAAGCACTTCTGATTAAAGATTCTTTCCTATTCTCTCCCTCATAGCAGCAGCATCCTATCCCTACACTAATAAGAGCAGAGTAACGTGCAGCACTACATGACTCCAGCTTATATAGAGGCTGAGTCACATGCTGCACTGGCCAATCACAGCCATGCCATTAGTAGGCATGGCTGTGATGGCTTCTAAGGGCACATGAGTTAAACTCTTGTTAATTGGCTGCTCTGCAGCCTTTCAAAAAGCGCCATTAACTTGCTGAACACCGAACCCAAACTTTTACTGAAAAGTTCGGGTTTGGGTCCGGGGTCCAAAAATCCTAAAGTTCTAACTTTGTTAGAACCCCAGCTACCATGGTACAGCAGCAGTACTCCACGAGAAGTGCCGCCGCTTAGTGCTGATGATTTGATAGAGAAAGACCCTCTTTTTGACAACCTAGGGTTTAAATCTGAGGAGTTAGACTTAGAGCTAGTTTTTATACCGCTAGTTGCAGCATCATGATGTAGGAATTAGCACCCAATGATGATGGATATACAGTATCTGTATATCTCTTAGGCCTCTTGCACACAAACGTTGTGCATCCATTCCGTGCATTGGGGTCCCCAATGCACGGGCAACGTCCGTGCGGTGGCCGGGACAGATCGAGACCCATTCAACTTGAGTGGGTCCGTGATCCGTCCGCACCGCAAAAAAATAGAACAAGTTCTATTTTTTTTCAGTGCGGAGGCACTGACAGAAACACCATGGACACACTCTGTAGTGGTTCCGATCCATGCTTCCGTTCCGCAACTCCGTGATTGTGGACCCATTCAAGTGAATGGGTCCGCATCCGTGATGTGGAGTGCACATGGGCCAGTGCCCGTGTATTGCGGACCCGCCGTATGCAGACTGCAATACGGCCACGGGCACACAATGTTTGTGTGCAAGAGGCCTTATACAGACAGAAGAATACCCTGTATCTGTGCCTGCGCACAATAGGAGGCACCCAGGAACAGCCAGAGGAAGCTGCCATCTTGCAGCTCGTGGATGCAGAGGATGACAGGTGAATAACTTTACTTCCCTGAAACTGGGGCAGCCAGGGTGCTCTATTAGGACACCTGGAGGACAGTATACAGTCATGTATGCCTGTATGGAGCATACAACATGACTATGTGAGATTTAGACAAATTACAATTGAAACTACCCAACCCATTTAAGGGGTTAAATTACAGCTGAGATACAAAAATCTAAATCTCTACTAGAGCCCAAGATTAGACTGAATTGCATCTAAATGACAAATAACATCAGTCGCCATATCTCTCTCTAAGAAACTATCTATACCTGATAAAAATGAACATGATTACCATGAGAAAAGACATGTTAATGCTGGGTCTGTGAGCTACCCCTGGAGAATATCACATATTATCAGAAAAAAAGTCATCCCAAATGGAAGAGCAAAAATGACATTTTAAGGTAGATTTTACTTTATTACATAAAATGCCTCTACTATAATTTCACATTCACTTCAGTACAGTGACAAATTAGTTCTACTTGTTAAACGGGTCGTCCAACTGTTTAACCCTTTCGCTGCCAGGCGTGTTTGGACATTTTACACGTCTGGTAGCCAGGACAATTTTTTTGCAGTTTTGACATGTTCAACATAAAACTTAAATTCTGGCATAAAAAAAAAATAATAATCATACTAACCACCCTATACCCATATATTTTCTGAAAGTAGACACCCGGCACATTGTCAAAATTGTCAGCAATTTATACACACAGACATTTTCAAGTAATTTTGCATCAAAATTTAATTTTTCATAAATATTGCATAAAATTTGATATTAGTGGGTAAGGGTCCATTCACACGTCAGTAGTGTATTGCGGATCCGCAAACTGCGGATCCACAATACACCCGGCCGGCACCCCCATAGAACTGCCTATTCTTATCCGCAATTGCGGACAAGAATAGGACATGTTCTATTTTTTTCCGAAGCTGCGGACCGGAAGATCGGGACCGCTCTCCGGAAATGGAGATGCGGAGAGCACATAGTGTGCTCTCCGCATCTATTCCTGCCCCATTGAGAATGAATGGGTCCGCATCTGTTCTGGATATTGCGGAACGGATGCTGACCCATTCCACGGACGTGTGAATAGACCCTAAAAGTGTGACTCAAACAGAAAATTATATGCACCCCAACTCCTAAAAATAGGTCATACATACTACTTAGGCCTAAATTTACACACACATATTTTCATAAAATCGCCAGAACTGGAAAGACAAAAAAATGGTTTTAAGCTGGAAATGTTAAAAAGCTAACAACCTACCGTATAAAATACAGGGATTACAGTCCTTGAAATGTAAGTGCACTCCCAAAAACTGTATACTTCCAGAAAGCAGACAACTTGATGATAGCATTTAAATTGATGGTCTGTTATTATGGACTGAACTATTTAACCCCTTAAGCCACCTTGACGTACCGGTACATTACGGTGGTGCAGGGGATGTATGGAGTGGGCCTCTGCAGCGGGCCCGCTCCGTACACGGCGGGTGCTGGCTGTATCATACTGCCAGCATCCGGGCGCATTGACAGGGAGCGACGATTGCGCCCCTGATCACGGCACCTGTGAGTCAAGGCAGAGGGATGTGGCTCCCTCTGCTTTCCAATCGGAGCCCCAGCAGTGAAATTGCGGGGCTTTAATTGGTTGCTATGACAGCCTGGATGTTGCTGAAGTGATCCATGGCTGCCATGGTAAGCTCCCTGCTGCTGTGTGCAGAAAGCACAGGGCAGCAGGGAGCCTGTGAAAATTCTATTCCCCCTAATAGATCTCTATTAGGGTGAATAGGACAAGGGATCAAAAGATACCAGATTCTAGCCCTCTAACGGGGGCTAATAGTTAAAAATAAAAAGCGAAAACAGTTTTAAAAAAACCTTAATTTATTTAAAAATCACCCCCTTTTCTAATTTTACATATAAAAGCATCTGTACAATAAAAAAAAAACATATTAGGTATCACCACGTACGAAAATGTCTAACCTACTAAAATATATAAAAAAAATCCCTGTCCAGTAAACGGCATAACAGAAAAAAAAATAAAACCGCGCAATTCGCCATTTTTTTGTCACCTTCCCCCCCCCCCCAAAAGGTTTAATAACGGTGATTAAAAAGTCGTATGTACCGCAAATATGGTACAAATAAAAACAACAGTTCATTATGTCAAAATCAAGCCCTCATACAGCTTTGAAAAACTGAAATATAAAAAAAAAGATTACTGTCAGAAAATGGTGATTGATTTTTTCAAAGGTTTTTATTATTTTAAAAGTAGTAAAAAATTAAAAACCTACACAAGTTTGGTATCACTGCATTCGTATTTAGCTGCAGAATAAGAACATCATGTCATTTTTAGTGTACCATGAAAGCTGTGATATCAAAACCCGAATAACCTTGGTGGAATTGTGTTGTTTTTTTTTTTTAAATTTCACTCAAAGATTTTTTTTCTTGTTTTCGGATAACAGAAATGGTAAACTAAATGGTTAAAAAAAAGCATCTTGTCCCGCAAAAAATAAGCCATCATATGGCTATGTGAAAGTTATCGATATTGGAACGTGGGGAGAAAAAAACAAAAAGGCAAAACCAAAAATGGGCCTGGTACTTAAGGGGTTAAACAAATTACATTAAAGCAAAAATTTGCACCTAAAACTCACATTCAAGCAGTGGTTTACACATAAAATAATGTAAAAATATATTGAGTTGTGAAAAACTCATATATACCACATGTGTATAAATGACTAAGAGTGAGTGCTCTTAAAAACACTAAAACCAAGCCCATGCAATAATTTACCATTATTCATAATTGTGATAAAAATTTCTACGTACACGGCAAACAGCTGTCATATTAACAAAAATCTACATTTTCAGAAAGTGCACAGCATACAGTGTGCAGCAATCCCAGAAGAGGGGAGTGATAGTGGCAAGAAGGGTGATAGTAGTACTGAATGACTGACTCTGTAGCTCCCCTAGGCCGTGCAATGATTGCGATGATGCACCTTTCTTCCCTTCAGGGCACACTCTGTTTCTGGGGTTCTCCTGCCTGATGTCGGTTGAGGTGCCTTTGATGTTAAAAGTTTCTAGGTGCAAGGCATAGTCCCTTGGTGTACCTGTGGTTGTCGTGCAGTGTAACAGTCAGGAAGCAATGATGAGACATTTGTGCAGCAGAACAGTTCTTTATTCAAATGCTAACAGATCAGGACAGTTATTGGCATTAACAGACTGGCAGTTGGTCACAAAATGCACTTTCCACAGGTTTCACGCCTGTACAAGTATTTAATAGACCAACATATCTGTTTAAAGCACTCCTTATGATGCTTCTCTAGTTGACTTGTACTTAAGCATCCAGGCATAGGGTGCACACATTCCTTTAGGCAAGGCACTTACAGGGTGGACCGTAAACATCAGACTATGGTGTGCACCTTTTTTCAACAGATTGCCATATGCTTAGACAGTGTCCTCTGCAGATATGCATTCTTCTGCGCAGGTGATAAAGCAGCTAGGTAAGTATCGCAAGGGCTGGAAGCCTTTATACAACTGTACAATATGGCTGCTGAGTCTATATGCTTCTTGTAGTGCATTTCACCTCTACAGAACGTCTACTCTGCACCTATCTCTTTCTTCTGGCCTGCTTTTCTAGGTTTTTCTGGTTCTTTATGGCCTTGCCCTGACTGGTACCTGCTCCAGGACAGAATAAGATGCCAGCTGTCACATTGGACATGTAATTTGTTCACTCTCTCAGACTAGACTACACTGAACTGTACAATGTTCCTCCTCTCTATATAGAGAGGGTGACACCAGCTTCATCTAGTGGTGGCTATGGATGTAAAGTACAGTAAATGCATATTGTGAGGGATACCACCCCTCGTGCCCACTTGACGTCAACTACGTAGAGCTCACGAGATACGGTAGGGTCACTGGTTACCAAGGAGTGACGTTACACCCTCCTGGAGAAGCGGGTAAGGTCAGTCTTGGTACAGTTTTCACAGATTCCTCCTGTCCACACGGGCACAGAGAGGCAACAAGTTGAGAGAGCCTTTTCACTGCCCCAGTGAAACAGTGCGTTCTCAGCCCGAAAAGACTGCCACCAGTTCCTTGTTTGATATAAGCCCGGTCCGCTAACGGGATTATATAGGGTAAGAAACCAACCCACGGTAGCGTATTGCTAGGCCGAAACACGGATGTGGGAATTCGTGATCGAGATACCATACAGCACAAGATTAAATTATATATTTAATCGCTTTAAGGGTTCACTAGAATTAACACTATACACACAAAGAATATATACAGTGGTCTGAGGTTACAAATACAGGTGGTATGGTACAAACAGGATTAAACAGAACAAAAGTCAGTTTACCATGTGGATGAGTCCTTTTGGGTTGTGATGAGTCCTTTGCTGTAGTCACATGGAGGGCAGTGATGTCAGCAGGTTGCAGGTCCCTCTAAATACATGGCACGATGTGACCCTCCTTCAGAGAAAAGACACGCCCTATTACTGGCACAAGCCTTTTAACCTGTAGCCGGACCCTCCCCTCCTGGCCTCAGGGAGGGGTCCACTCCCCCTCTTCTGGGCTGGCAGCAAATGACCCACAAAACCCTTTAGGGTTCATAGCTCCAGACCAGAAGGTCACAGGGGGATGGTTCTGGGACCAACGGACCCGCCTGGGTTCCGGCTACCAGTAGAGTCAAAGCATGGTATCCGTGTGTAGAAAGAAAAGGATCCAGCACCAGTTGTCAAAGTGGGAGAAGGTGCCACTGTATCTGTACATTTTGTATTTGGTGAAATAAAGACCTGGACTGAAAAAAACTTTCACAACTGGTGCTGGATCCTTTTCTTTCTACACACGGATATTCATCAGGACTTCCTTGGGTCTGTTCCGTGCACCTACCTACAGGATCGATATGGGTGAGCTGGATATTACAATTTTTCTACTTCCAAGCATGGTACCGTTATTTAGTTTCTGTGAGGAGATGTGTATATCTCCCTTCCCTGGCCTCCCACAACCAAACTACGACCACGGGCCTGTTCATCTTGGCCACAGGGACACAAATATGTATTGGGTTTGTGCCTGTGATGGCCGGCAATTCATAATTCCTTATGAACAGCCGGCTCCAATGTCTGATAATTCTGATTGAACTTGGGACTGGCCTAGACCCCCTGCAGAGAGGTCTTACCTGTTCCATTAGCTGGGTTCCTGGCTGGCTGAATGGATGTGTGAAATTGTAAACAAAGGTGGCCTGCAAGAAGTTCTCTGCCAGTTTGCTGGGCTTTGAAGCAGGGCCCCCCTGTGGAGCTCACTACCTCTGCTACCTTTCAGCAGATGGTTGGTGTGGGAACATGGCTGACAGTAAATATTAATCCATATTCCTCACACATATATCATACAAAAATTCATCTTTAAAAGGGTTTTCCAGGATTTCTTTTTACTGATGAACTATCCTCTAGATAGCTCATCAGTTTCTGATGGGGGTCCGATCAGCTGTTTTGAGAAGGCAGCAGCGCTCTTGTGCTCCTTCTTGCAGTTTACTAAGCACAGCACATTGTATATGTACATTGTAAAGTGGCTGTGCTTGGTATTGTACTCAGCCCCATTCACTTGAATGTGGCTGAGTTGGTCCTAGGCCACGTGACACATAAACGTGTCGTCACTTGGCCTAGGAAAAGCAGAGAGCAGGCCACGGCACTCACAGGAGCCTCGCTGCCTTCTCAAAAAGCTTCCTCGACGGGGGTCCCGAGTGTCGTACTCTCACTGATCAGATACTGATGACCTATCTTGACGAAAGGCCATCAGTAAGAACATCTTGGATAACCCCTTTAACCTCTTGTTTGCAGTTTTGCAGTGTACCAGTGTAAGCAGAGTTCTTACTCAAATAAAAAAAAAGTTTGCCAATAAAAGTAAAATATAAGGAGCTCATACATAGCACACATGTCTATTTGTTAAAGAAACCACAGAAACTTGTGCTTGCAATTATTAAAAATTATATATTACATAATTTTTCTGCCCTCTATATTAACTGAAATCCTAATAAAAAATGATAAATACCTAAAACTAATATGCATTAATTAAGGATGCTTTCAGATGGTTATATGATATGGGTGCTTTATTATGTCAGTATTATGTACACAACACCTGAACCTACTGCAGTTCATCAGAAAATGAGCTAGAGCATGCACTGTTGGAGGTCTGGGTATTGTCTCCATATTATGGGCACATAAAAAAGCCCCTGAATTGCATCCATCTGCAAAGTGACTGAAAATACAGTAATTGAAAATGTTCATCTATGCTGCCAGAAATATTAGAAATATATTAGATTCTTCTCTAGTAAGAACCGTTATCCCTATTACTCCAACATGAAACAGATAGTACTAGAGAAAAGGTCTGTATATTTTGGTAGGATAGGGATGGTGGATAATTGAATGGTTGTTGTGTGCTTGGTGCTCCTTATTTGCTGCTATGATCCTGACGCTGGTAAACATCTTGACACGGACAGGTGATTAAATGAGAACTCATCTACTCACTCCTTTTCTTGAAAAACAAAAGATCCCTATATGCGATAATCAGAGAGTGAGTATGCTTACTACTTGATAGGAGAAGGGGGTTGATAACATGCACAAAAGTCCATGTAGCCTCCCCATTGGGACAAATACAGTTACACAGGATCTGTGCCTCTCCTTTCTGTCACGGATGAAGTTTGTAGATAGCTGGAACTTATAAATAAACGAGCGACTGGCTTGATCCCAAACTAAGGAGCTTATAGGTGAGCCCTATAAAACCCTAAGAGCTCTCCCTGACTGCTATGCACATGCAAGGGTCTCGATGGTAGACAATTGCATGCCCTCGTACCTAGACCTGTGTGACACCTGAAAACCCTATAATAGTGAGGGGACACGACCACCGGCTCCCTGCACTTAATACAGACGGAGTCAGGGTCACCTAGAATCAAACCAGCAAGGAAACACAATAAAGTAAAGGACTTATCTGAGCAAACAGCAGAAGCAGCCTCCAGCAGTGAACACTTCATCCAGGAAGTAGTATAAACCGCAAAGTGAGGCAGTATAGGAGGGAATATAAAGGAAGACAATTAGTGTAACGGAACTCCTAGCACCTCGACCGGGTACCTCGGTTAATGGATGCTCCTAGTGCTTCCCGAGGACTCCAAGCACTCCGCTCTACACCGAAACCACACCAGGAACAGGAACAGCTCTTAAAGAGCTAATAGTATAGCCAGGAGAGTATAGCAAATCTTCAGCGTATAGCAATCCCCAGTGTCGATCAGTTACCCAAACACCAGCCTCAACATGATGAAGGGTAAAACAGGAACTCTTTATTGAACACACAGTATTGACTTATATACATATGACATACTGAGGACATGACATAGCAGCCAATCCTGTAGAGTTTAAACACAAAACTAACCCTATTCAACAAACAGTGGCATTGTCTGTGACGCAATTAACAAACACACTGGCATTGTCTTTGATGCAATCAACAATGAACATGCAAACAGATATCTTCACCCCCTCCATAATGAATGAATGGGAAGTGGAGACACATGTGATGGGATTATCTCCTGAGTGTATCATAGGAGTCGGCTGCTATTATAATCAACTATCTTAATCTCATCACTAACACAATCAGTGGGAGTCTCAGTGCAGAGTTAACCCTATTTGTGAGGGAAAAGTAATAGGAATAGCTCACTCCTATGCGAATAGGGACCAGGTGCTCTAGGCCAGGAAAACTGTATCACCCATACAGAAAAGTATTCAAGATAAATAGATAGATTGGATGGATGCTGCCACTGAGGAAGGGGTAAGAGGTCCCCGAAACGCATCTGGCGTAACCAGCTGATAAACTCCCACTTCGAACAAGGCCTTCTTACAGATGATACAAAGTCTGTGAACAATCTTCTTTAAAATCTGGAGCGCTCCAGTGAAAAAATTTTTCATACAGGATCCGCCGAGCACAGTTCCCGCGATACTTTGTCATAACCACAGACCAGAAGCACGCCAGTTCCCACGATACCTCGCTACAGTCTCGGACCAGAGGTCCGTCACAGACCACGTGAGACGCGGGCGCTCTGGGATACAAGCCAAAAGTACGCCATAGACCGCGCCACTTCGGCGTCTAGCTTCACCAACGCGGGACTACACTCATTATAGGAGTCAAGTAAGCGGGAGTCACCCTGACTTTGAACCATCATTCGGGCTAAGGTAAGACCCATCTCTCTTACCTCGGAGCACATAGCACTTTATTCACTCATTGAATTAGGTTGCGACTAAAGGCATATTGGTCTGTGTTCAAACTGTGGACAGGACCCACAACTACAGAACCAAGCGGTTTTCAGCCCTCTCTATACAGACACTGTTGAGAGAAAGGACAATATTTCGTTTTTGTCTCCTATTCACGGAACTATACGCAGAAAGAATATTTTTGAACCCATTTGACTATCAGAACCTAATATAATTGGGACATTCTTATGAAGTACTATGCATCATTGATATTATATAATATTTGATCACTAGAACCCAATATGTTTGAAATAACCTTATGAAATATTACATGTCAGTGCTGTTATAAATTTTTAGCTATTTTTATCACAGATTTTATTTTTTACCGAGGCCGACTGCGCTCTGCCCAGATGCCAGCTCTTCCGCTGGGGTAGCCAGTGGGGAGTCAGGCTCTGGACAACAGGATAGGGGAGGGCAGAGGCCGACTGCTCTCTGACCAGATGCCAGCTCTTCTGCTGGGGTAGCCTGTGGGGAGTCATCCTCTGGACAAGAGGATAGGGCAGGGCAGAGGCCGACTGCGCTCTGCCCAGATGCCAGCTCTTCTGCTGGGGTAGCCAGTGGGGAGTCAAGTTCTGGACAAGAGGATAGGGGAGGGCAGATGCCAACTGCGCTCTGCCCAGATGCCAGCTCTTCCGCTGGGATGGGGTCAGGGAATCCTGCCCCTAGGACCTTGTTGCGGATCAGCTGTGGAGAGGAGGGATTGTTTACCTCCTCCTCCTGGCATTCCTGCAGGGTTGGTGGGGGATCCGTACCGGCCGTCCAGCATCCCGGTAGGCCTGGTGCAGAGACTGCGGTCCCATCTGCACCATCGGAGTTAGGGGTGCTGTCCCCCTGTGGTTGGGGAGAGAGACCGATTGTCTCCTCTCCCTTCAAGGTACACTGCCGCTGGGGAATGGAGACGATGCTCTCCTCTCCCTGCAAAACATACTGCCGCTGGGGAGCAGGACCGACTTTCCTTACTCCCTGAAACTCCGGCTGCCATATATTGGGGATCTGGGCCGACTGCCCAGCATCCCTGTAGGGTCAGTGGAGAGATCTCGGTCCCATCTCCACCTGCCATATGGGGTTCCCCCCTCTGAGGTCCCCTACCTCTGTAGCTAGTACTGAAGCAGGGGATACTTCAGTCGGGTCTTCCCAGTAAACCTCCACAATATCCTCCCAGCTGAAGGGCTCTGGATCTGGGTCTGACACTCTTCTTTCTTGCTGAGCCCTCTCACGTGAGTGGAACAGCTGCTGGTAGTCCTGTTCCAGCTTCATCTCCCGGGTCACCAGGTGGACCAGATCTTGCTCAATTTTGTGAGTGTCGTCCCAGTAATACCTGCTCTCCCGCCACTCAAATAGGTACCTGAACCGGGCTTGTGTAGGGCTCCCAAACTCCAGCTCTGAAAAAGTCTCCCATAACAAGCCAGGACCATCAAACTCCTCTCCCTCTGGCTTGTCATGCTCAGCTGTCCTGGGTAGGTACTGTGCCCCATACCACCAGAGCGCCTGGTAGGCATCTTCCAGCCACAGCTCCTGCCATGCTAGGTGTTCCAATTCCTTTACCCATTCCTCCCGGGGCTGCTCTCCCAGGAAGGGCATCCGTAGGGCTACTCGCTTCTGCAACCGCTGGTCTTCCGTGGGGAGTCTCTCGTCCCGCAGATACTCCACAATACCCAGTGCTGTATCTCGGTTATCCATAACACCCTCATCGTACTCCACTGCTGTTTCCATTCTGCTGTAGCCAGGGGCGCTGTACGGATACTAGCGTTGCCCTCAATATGTTCCACAAACGGTGTCTCCGAGCTGCTCCTCCTCGCACTAGGACACCATCCGACTGCTTGCCACCAATGTAACGGATCTCCTAGCACCCCGACCGGTTACCTCTGTTGATGGATGCTCCTAGTGCTTCCCGAGGACTCCAAGCACTCCACTCTACACCGAAACCACACCAGGAACAGGAACGGCTCTTACAAGAGCTAATAATGTAGCCAGGAAAGTATAGCAAATCTTCAGCGTATAGCAATCCCCAGTGTCGATCAGTTACCCAAACACCAGCCTCAACATGATGAAGGGTAAAACAGGAACTCTTTATTGAACACACAGCATTGACTTATATACACATGACATACTGAGGACATGACATAGCAGCCAATCCTGTACAGTTTAAACACAAAACTAACCCTATTCAACAAACACAGTGGCATTGTCTGTGACGCAATTAACAAACACACTGGCATTGTCTTTGATGCAATCAACAATGAACATGCAAACAGATATCTTCACCCCCTTCATAATGAATGAATGGGAAGTGGAGACACATGTGATGGGATTATCTCCTGAGTGTATCATAGGAGTCGGCTGCTATTATAATCAACTATCTTAATCCCATCACTAACACAATCAGTGGGAGTCTCAGTGCAGAGTTAACTCTTTTTGTGTTGCTGAATCCACACCATGCCTTTTTAATGGGCAATAGGAAATATGTGGCATATAAATTACACACATAAATCAGGGTTCATAGTTCCTTGTAACCCCAAAAGGTCTGAGGGGGTCTCCATAGTTCTCGGTCCATAGTCTGTAGGAAGGAGGCTGGCCCTCAGGCTTCTCCAGCATCCCCAGTGACGGTTCAGTCCGTCACAATTAGTCTAAATAAGTGACACCTAGCAGAAGGAAAAGAGATGAGAAAGTGAAACCAAAACAAAGAACATCATACAAGAGGTAGAGAAGAACGTCTGCCAGACCTTCTCACAGAACTGGCGGTGACCGTACCCCTCTATGGGTGGACTCCGGACACTCAGAGCCCACCTTCTCAGGATGAGACCTATGGAAAGCCCTGATGAGACGAGTGGCCTTAATGTCCGCCACTGGGACCCACATCCTCTCCTCAGGACCATAACCCTCCCAATGAACGAGGTACTGAAGAGAACCGTGGATAATGCGAGAATTCACAATCCTAGAGACCTGAAATTCAAGATTACCATCAACAATAATCGGAGGAGGAGGCAAAGAGGAGGGTACAGTGGGTTGGACATAAGGTTTTAATAGGGACTTGTGAAAAACATTATGGATCTTCCAAGTCTGAGGAAGATCAAGATGGAAGGCAACTGGATTGATGATGGACAAGATCTTGTATGGCCCAATAAACTTAGGACCCAACTTCCAGGAGGGAACCTTCAGTTTGATATTCTTTGTAGACAACCACACCAGATCACCCACATTCAGGTCCAGACCAGGCACACGCCACACCCTTATATCTCTCACTCATCCTCTTCAGATTACCCTGAATCTTTGGCCAAATAAATGACAAAGACGAGGAAAATCTCTCCTCATCAGGTAAACCAGAAGACCCCTCTCCAGAGAATGTCCCCAACTGCGGATAAAACCCATATGCACCAAAAAATGATGACTTATCAGAGGATTCCTGGCGACGGTTATTTAAAGCAAACTCAGCAAGGGACAAAAAAGAATACCAATCCTCCTGATTCTCTGCCACAAAACAGCGTAGATATGTCTCCAGATTCTGATTGACGCGTTCGGTCTGACCATTCGACTGCGGGTGAAAAGCAGAAGAACAACGAACCCCCAAGCGAGAACAGAAGGCCTTCCAGAATCTGGAAACAAATTGCGTTCCCCTATCAGAAACAATGTCTGAAGGGATGCCATGCAATTTAACAATATGATCAACAAACGCTTGCACCAGCGTCTTAGCATTGGGTAACCCAGGAAAGGCAATGAAATGTGCAATTTTTCTAAAATGGTACACTATCACCAGAATCACAGTCTTCCCCGAGGAACGAGGCAGGTCCGTAATGAAGTCCATGGACAGATGCGTCCAAGGACGGGAAAGAATGGGTAATGGGAGGAGAGAACCCGATGGCCGTGAATGAGGGACCTTGGCACGAGCGCAGGTCTCGCAGGCTGCCACAAAACCCTCAACTGTCTTACGAAGAGCCGGCCACCAGAATCTCTGAGCAATGAGATCCACTGTGGCTCTACTCCCCGGGTGCCCAGCAAGGACAGTATCGTGGTGCTCCTTAAAAACCTTGTGTCGTAAAGCGAGAGGCACAAACAACCTCCCAGGAGGACAAAGATCAGGAGCCTCTGCCTGGGCTGCCTGAACCTCTGCCTCCAAATCAGGATAAAGAGCAGAGACGACCACCCCTTCAGCCAAAATGGGACCCGGGTCTTCAAAGTTCCCCCCTCCCGGAAAACAACGTGTCAGGGCATCCGCCTTCACATTTTTAACCCCAGGTCGGAACGTAACAACAAAATTAAACCTAGAAAAGAACAAAGACCATCTGGCCTGTCTCGGTTTCAGACGCTTGGCCGTTTCCAAGTAGGCCAGATTCTTATGGTCGGTAAACACAGTAATATGGTGTCTGGCTCCCTCTAACCAATGGCGCCATTCCTCAAAAGCAAATTTGATGGCCAACAACTCCCTATCTCCCACATCGTAATTTCTCTATGCAGAGGATAGTTTCCTTGAGAAAAAGGCACACGGTCACCATTTGGCAGGAGAGGGACCCTGAGATAAGACTGCACCCACACCCACCTCAGAAGCATCCACCTCAATAATAAAAGGTAGAGAGACATCAGGTTGTACCAAAATGGGAGCGGAAGCAAAACTCTCTTTAATACTAGAAAAGGCTTTAAGCGCATCTACCGACCACGAGGAAAAATCCACCCCCTTTTTAGTCATATCAGTGAGTGGCTTAACAACAGAGGAATAATTCAAAATTAACTTTCTGTAGTAATTGGCAAAACCCAAAAACCGCATCAGCGCCTTCTGATTCTTAGGAAGCTCCCAATCAAGCACAGCACGGACCTTCCCAGGGTCCATCCAAAAACCAGAAGCGGAGAGAAGAAAACCAAGAAATTAAATCTCTGGAACCGCAAACACACATTTTTCCAGTTTAGCGTACAATTTATTCTCCCGCAGAATCAGCAAGACCTGACATAGGTGGTCCCGATGAGTCTTGAAATCAGGAGAAAAAATCAAAATGTCATGTAGATACACCAGTACAAATTTCCCCATTACATGATAAAAAATGCTGTTCACAAAATGTTGGAAGACGGCCGGAGCATTCATCAAACCAAAGGGCATAACCAAATTCTCGAAATGACCCTCAGGGGTATTGAAGGCCGTCTTCCATTCGTCCCCTTCCCTGACCCTGACTAGGTTGTATGCCCCTCTTAAATCTATTTAGAAAATACTTTAGCCCCAACAATCTGGTTAAACAGGTCCGGGATCAGAGGAAGCGGATATGGGTCGCGAATCGTGATACTGTTCAGCTCCCTGAAATCCAGACAAGGTCTTAAAGAAGCATCTTTTTTCTTAACAAAAAAAAACCAAGCGGCAACAGGTGACTTCGAGGGTCGGATGTGTCCCTTTCTCAGGCTCTCAGAGATATAAGTACGCATAGCGACCCTTTCAGGTTGGGAGAGATTGTATAGTCGTGATTTTGGCAGCTTGGCGCCTGAGATGAGATTAATAGGGCAGTCGTACTCCCGGTGAGGGGGCAACTCCTGGACACCACTATCGGAAAACACATCCGAAAATTCAGAGAGATGGCACAGTCTTGGTATAAACCTCTGAAAGAGATGCCGTGAGGCAATTCTCTCTGAAAAACTCACTCCAACCATTTATTTGCCTTGCTTGCCAATCAATGGTGGGATTATGTTTAGTAAGCCAGGGTAGCCCCAACACTAGAGGAGAAGGTAATCCGCTTAAGACGAAACATGACATATGCTCAACATGAGCGTCACCCACAGTCAAACGGATATTGTAAACTATGCCCTTTAACGATCTTTGAGAAAGTGGAGCGGAATCGATAGCAAAAACAGGTATATCCTTTTCCAAAGTGCATACCTGGAAACCATGCGTTGTTGCAAATTGATTATCAATGAGATTGACAGCTGCTCCACTATCTACAAAAATCTCACAAACAATGTTCTTGCTGTCTAGCGCCACCCTGGCAGGTAGGAGAAAACGGGAACTACAAGCAAACGGCAAACCTTCAATTTCCGCATCAACCTTGCCAATAGTAGCAAAGTTTTTAGAGTTTTTTTTTGTTTGTTTTGTTTTTATTACCCTCAGAAAACTTCATGAATCTCCTAGAGGGGCAAACATTAGCTAAATGATTTATACCCCCACAACAGAAACAAACCCTCCTCTGAGAGCTGAATCCTCTACTATCAGAGGCAAGCAAACCCAGCTGCATGGCCTCCTCCTCAGAGGGGATTGAGACAGACTGCGACCCCTGCGCACTGAATGAGACAGCCCCACTGTCCTTGGGCTGAATATGACAGGAAAGAGTAGTCTCCTCTCTCTCTCTCTAAGATGCCTGTCAATATGAACAGCTAAAGACATGGCTGACTCTAACGACGCTGGTCTCTCATGAAAAGCGAATGCATCTTTTAATCTTTCCGAAAGACCATGGCAAAATTGACTTTGGAGTGCAGCATCATTCCAACCAGTATCAGCTGCCCATCTCCGAAATCCAGAACAATATATCTCTGCGGACTGTTTACCTTGGCATAAAAAACGCAGTTTAGATCCAGCCAGAGCAATATGATCCGAGTCATCATATATCTGCCCCAGGGCTACAAAAAATTCATCCACCGATCGGAGGGGCCGTGCCCCCACTGACAGAGAAAAGGCCCAAGACTGAGCGTTATCCCTGAGCAGCGAGATGATGATCCCCACCCTCTGCTCCTCATCACCAGAGGAATGGGGAAGTAGGCGAAAATTGAGTTTGCAAGCCTCTCTAAAGCGAACAAAATTCTCACTACCCCCGGGGGAAACGTATCCGGAAGCGAGATCTTAGGCTCGGAACAAACTCCATGAACGCCAGCAGAACCGGTCACCTGAAACTGAGACACAGTTTTACGGAGATCTGCTACCTCCAGCGAAAGACCTTGCATGCGGTCAATCAAGGCTGAAACCGGATCCATGTTTAAGACGGTTATGGCGGTTTATAATGTCACGGATGAAGTTTGCAGATAGCTGAAACTTATAAATAAACAAGCAACTGGCTTGATCCCAAACTAAGGAGCTTATAGGTGAGCCCTATAAAACCCTAAGAGCTCTCCCTGACTGCTATGCACATGCAAGGGTCTCGATGGTAGACAATTGCATGCCCTCATACCTAAGCCTGTGTGACACCTGAAAACCCTATAATAGTGAGGGGACACGACCACCGGCTCCCTGCACTTCATACGGACGGAGTCAGAGTCACCTAGAATCTAGCCAGCAAGGAAACACAATAAAGTAAAGGACTTATCTAACCAAACAGCAGAAGCAGCCTCCAGCTGTGAACACTTCATCCAGGAAGTAGTATAAACTGCAAAGTGAGGCAGTATGGGAGGGAATATAAAGGAAGACGATTAGTCTAAATAAGTGACACCTGGCAGAAGGAAAAGAGATGAGAAAGTGAAACCAAAACAAAGAACATCATACAAGAGGTAGAGAAGAATGTCTGCCAGACCTTCTCACAGAACTGGCGGTGACACTTTCTCCCTTCTGCCTTTCAGCATATCCCCCTCTGCCTGCCCCTCCCCTCCTCACAGCCGGCTAAAGGGGGAAGGCTGTTTTAACTTAGAATGTCTCAGGCTGTGTAGCAGCTAGAGATGTGAGCCTGGTCTTGTATTACAGCTGACAATTAATTGCACTTCTTGCCTTTATAAAAACCGAGATACAGCCTTTAGAAATCAGGTCGAAATTTGCAGTTACTAAAGGCTGCTTCTTGGGAAGTTACGTGGCTAGCGCTATAATCCTAGTCTTGTTTTAAGGCTTAGATTGCCAGCTTTAAGACAAGACCTACATAGCATGAATGCCAGCCAACAGTAGCAAGGATGTATGAGATACATCCTTGGCTACTCAAGTGCCACCCTGCAAAAACTTATACTGTATATGTCCTTAGCAGGAAAAGGGGTTAAAGGTGTAGTCTGGCCTTATAATGAATTTCTTTAAAGGGTTTCTGTCACCCCACAAAACTCTTTTTTTTTTTTTTGATAGTTAGATTCCTTATAAGGCGATATAGGAGAATATAATAGTCTTACTTACTTTCATGCGGCCGATTCTTTATAAAACTAAGTTTTATAATATGTAAATGAGGGCTCTACCAGCAAGTAGGGCGTCTACTTGCTGGTAGCCGCAGCAGCAATCCGCCCCCTCGCCGGGTTGATTGACAGGGCCAGCCGTGATCTCCTCCTCCGGCCGGCCCTGTCAGTAATTCAAAAATCGCGCGCCTCTGGTCATTCGGCGCAGGCGCTCTGAGATGAGGAGGCTCGTCTCCTCAGCACTCCCTCAGTGCGCCTGCGCCGATGACGTCTTCTCTTTCGGTGATGTCATCGGCGCAGGCGCACTGAGGAGACGAGCCTCCTCATCTCAGAGCGCCTGCGCCGAATGACCAGAGGCGCGCGATTTTTGAATTACTGACAGGGCCGGCCGGAGGAGGAGATCACGGCTGGCCCTGTCAATCAACACGGCGAGGGGGCGGATTGCTGCTGCGGCTACCAGCAAGTAGACGCCCTACTTGCTGGTAGAGCCCTCATTTACATATTATAAAACTTCGTTTTATAAAGAATCGGCCGCATGAAAGTAAGTAAGACTATTATATTCTCCTATATCGCCCTATAAGGAATCTAACTATCCAAAAAAAAAAAAAAGAGTTTTGTGGGGTGACAGAAACCCTTTAACTGCCCAGTGCTCCAACCATTGCATATCTTTACTCTGTATAAATGTTTTTCATGACAGGATGTTTACATGGCTTACTTCTTGTTTTCATCAGCTTTCTGTTTGGTTTACTAACCAAACCCGGCATGCTTTGCAATGTAATGTTTCTCAGGGCTTTCTCTGCCTGCCACACTGTTCTCTCTGCATTATTCGTGCCCACTACACCTCCTCTCTCAATGTTAATTAAGTGGTGAAGCACTGTGAAGCAATACAGAGTAAAGTACACTGGGTTGCATTCCTTTTGTTATATATTTTATTGATGCATGCTTTTGCTTTGGGACCTTTTACTGTAAATGTAGCAGACAGTCATGATCATTGAAGTATAGATATAAATTCAGTTAGTATATTGAGTGATTGGAGGGAGAACGTTATCTCACAGTGATTTTGTGCCAAGGAGATTTGGAGAAATCAGGAATATCAATGGTGTGAGAAGCACCCGGCAGTAATAACATTTAAACCCAGGCGGAGTTGGTAACAAAGCAAACATATGTTTTTCAATTATGTTTAATTCAGTATATTGTACAATATGAAGTGTTTGTCCCAAATTTGTAAATTATATTCCCAACCTGTAGTGTTAGTCATCTTGTTCTGTTCTAGTAGCAGCTGTGGCTCAACTTACCTCTCCTTGCCCCAGTGCTGCCTTCTGCTGGCCAACACTGGAACAGTGGGTTCTCCTGCGGTCTGCTCCTGTCTATGTAATACCTCACTTGTAAATTAAGGTACATTCTTTGTGTGGCTCTTTTCCCCTTTTGTGCTTTGATTCTGACCCTGAACTTTCTGTATTCCATTTCTGACTCAACCCCTTGGATTTGTCTCCTGGTTCCTGTCGTTCTACCACTTTCCCGTCCCCTGTTGGTGACTGATGAGGTGTTTTTATCTTAGTTTTTTCAGTGATTTTTTTTTTGTCTATTATGTAGTATATGCTTGACGGAGTGGCACCTTCAAGTGTGAATGCGCTCCTATTTTATCTTGTGAGTAGCATTCCTGTGCACTTTTGCCCTTCCTATCTCATAGAGCGCCTTGATTAGGTGGTACATATAGGTGTGCTTGCTCCTCCTCTCATTGGTTGCTTGATGCACATAGAGGTTACTAGGAGCAGCACACCATATGTGCAGAGTCTGCGCTCCTGAACATAAAAGCCCAACGGCTTAGGTAGATATAGCGTAGGACCCGCCTGACCTGAGACCACCTTGGCACTGGGTAGGTGGGCACAGATGTGTTTTGATCAAAATATATTGGCTAAGTGTCTCAGATTTTATTACATCAGAGTGAGGGCTTGGTCCATATATAATGCTTGCATCTATTTTGTTTTATTATTTTGTTGCATTTTTTTTTTACTAATGAGGGGGCCGTAACCTGCAGATCTTAACAGGAAAATCTATACCTCCATGCGAGGGGTTAAGAATAAAGAATGAGCAGAATAATTAGACTACACACCCAAACTAACAAGTGCCAAACCAATTTAAACTTAGAGGATCCACTACTTTAATAAGAAATGTAACCGGTAGTATCTGAGGCTTTTCAAAATTAATCTCCATTGACTGCTTGGTGTTTAACAGGGACCAATTTTCAATCTAATAACGCAGTTTAATATATATTTTGGTGCTCACACAATCTATATCTCACTACATTGCATTTCCTGCTTTATTGTCAGTTACAAAGAGAAGTCCTTGAATGTGGATGACATCTGAACATGGAGGATGTATAGAATGTGTTTTTTTGGAATGCTTTTAGACTAGCTAACCATTCAGCATCTATCCAATATTTTTTATAGGTAATAGCTGTGCAGGGAGACTACTTAACCAGGGAGAAAACAAAAGTGAGTCAGTAAACAGGTGTGTCCATCTTAAAAAGAAGTCTTAGGCCTCTTTCACACGGGCGTTGCGTGTGTGGGCCGGATAGGATGCGGGTGCGTCGCGGGAAAATGCACGATTTTTCTGCCCGAGTGCATAGTGTTTTAATACGTTTTGCACGTGCGTGAGAAAAATCGGCATCTTTGGTACCCAGACCCGAACCCGGACTTCTTCACAGAAGAAGACGCATCACATCATAAACATAGTATTGGTGGATGCCCTACAATTAATAGGGGTCCGGGCACTAAGGAGACAGAACTACTTACAAGGTGAGGAGTGGGCAGATATGCTATATACAGTGTTCTATATAAGTGTTGATATACACTCACACTTTGTAAGCTATGACTTCATGTGCCTATGTATCGCCCATTATATGTTGAGCATATAATGGGCGATACATAGGCACATACAAACTAAAGCTACTAGGTGTAGGGCGCTGTGCCGTCCCGGGCACTTTATTATTTTTACTAGGGCGACATTACTAGGGGAGTTAATAGGATGAATCGGGGGTGAAGTCATAGCTTACACAGTGTCAGTGTATATCAACACTTATATAGAACACTGTATATAGCATATCTGCCCACTCCTCTCCTTGTAAATACAGTTGCAAGAAAAAGTATGTGAACCCTTTGGAATGATATGGATTTCTGCACAAATTGGTCATAAAATGTGATCTGATCTTCATCTAAGGCGCAACAATAGACAATCACAGTCTGCTTAAACTAATAACACACAAAGAATTAAATGTTACCATGTTTTTATTGAACACACCATGTAAACATTCACAGTGCAGGTGGAAAAAGTATGTGAACCCTTAGATTTAATGACTGGTTGAACTTCCTTTGGCAGCAATAACTTCAACCAAACGTTTCCTGTAGTTGCAGATCAGACGTGCACAATGGTCAGGAGTAATTCTTGACCATTCCTCTTTACAGAACTGTTTCAGTTCAGCAATATTCTTGGGATGTCTGGTGTGAATCGCTTTCTTGAGGTCATGCCACAGCATCTCAATCGGGTTGAGGTCAGGACTCTGACTGGGCCACTCCAGAAGGTGTATTTTCTTCTGTTTAAGCCATTCTGTTGTTGATTTACTTCTATGCTTTGGGTCGTTGTCCTGTTACAACTTGCAACACCCATCTTCTGTTAAGCTTCAGCTGGTGGACAGATGGCCTTAAGTTCTCCTGCAAAATGTCTTGATAAACTTGAGAATTCATTTTTCCTTCGATGATAGCAATCCGTCCAGGCCCTGATGCAGCAAAGCAGCCCCAAACCATGATGCCCCCACCACCATACTTCACAGTTGGGATGAGGTTTTGATGTTGGTGTGCTGTGCCTCTTTTTCTCCACACATAGTGTTGTGTGTTTTTTCCAAACAACTCAACTTTGGTTTCATCTGTCCACAGAATATTTTGCCAGTACTGCTGTGGAACATCCAGGTGCTCTTGTGAAAACTGTAAAACGTGCAGCAATGTTTTTTTTTGGACAGCAGTGGCTTCCTCTGTTGTATCCTCCCATGAAATCCATTCTTGTTTAGTGTTTTACGTATCGTAGATTCGCTAACAGGGATGTTAGCATATGCCAGAGACTTTTGTAAGTCTTTAGCTGACACTCTAGAATTCTTCTTCACCTCATTGAGCAGTCTGCGCTGTGCTCTTGGAGTCATCTTTACAGGACGGCCACTCCTAGGGAGAGTAGCAGCAGTGCTGAACTTTCTCCATTTATAGACAATTTGTCTTACCGTGGACTGATGAACAGCAAGGCTTTTGGAGGTACTTTTATAACCCTTTCCAGCTTTATGCAAGTCAACAATTCTTAATCGTAGGTCTTCTGAGAGCTCTTTTTTGCGAGGCATCATTCACATCAGGCAATGCTTCTTGTGAAAAGCAAACCCAGAACTGGTGTGTGTTTTTTATAGGGCAGGGCAGCTGTAACCAACACCTCCAATCTCATCTCATTGATTGGACTCCAGTTGGCTGACAACTCACTCAAATTAGCTCTTGGAGATGTTATTAGTCTAGGGGTTCACATACTTTTTCCACCTGCACTGTGAATGTTTACATGGTGTGTTCAATAAAAACATGGTAACATTTAATTCTTTGTATGTTATTAGTTTAAGCAGACTGTGATTGTCTATTGTTGTGACTTAGATGAAGATCAGATCACATTTTATGACCAATTTGTGCAGAAATCCATATCATTCCAAAGGGTTCACATACTTTTTCTTGCAACTGTAGTTCTGTCTCCTTAGTGCCCGGTCTTTATTTGTAGACGCATCACATCATAAACATAGTATTGGTGGATGCCCTACAATTAATAGGGGTTTATTACCTTGTAAGCTATACCTTTTGGCAGAGACATCTCCTCCTCATACCCCTGCATCAAGCGATAGGGGGTATATTTTTTAGGAGGATATTCTGACCAGGTTTTGATGCCAATTTGTTGCATTTATAGCTGCACAAGGGATAATCCTTATTGTGATTATTATTTTGTATAGTGATTCACTCTCGTTCCAATTTTTTTTATTTGTATCAATATAGTTTAACATTTTAAAATATATACACATACAAACGTTCTATTGTTCAGTGACAAGTGTTTAGATGTGAACGTAATCCAATTATATCTCAATCAGTGAATTGCATTTACATTTGCCTTAATCTATATTCATTTTTGTTTTGGGAAAAACTACAAAGAAAAAACCTCCAATTTTTATTTTACTGTATTTACGCTGCACACTGATCTTCATAAATTATGTTATGCAATTTTTGTACATGTTGTGTTAGTTGCGTGAATATCAAATATGTGTAAATTAGTTTGTGTCTTGGGATTCATATTTAATACATTTCATTTCATATAAAAAATATGTATCTTTGTGTGTAGCGTCTAGGCAACAAGCATGACAAGAATGCTCATCATGATGCAGTCACTGCCGTGAAGCAGATAAGGATGAGAACCATTACTTTCAAATAGAAAAAACATGCAACAACAGTGAATCATTACCAACATTACTAAAATGTCAGAAAAGCATCCAAAGCAGCTGCAGGCCTCTCTAGCCCCAGCTAAAATTGATATTCATCACCCCAGAGTAAGAAAGAAATGGGCAAAAATGGGGTTCATTGGAAAAGATGAAGATGGAAAGCTCTGTCATTCATGAATTATGCAATATCAGAACATTTTTTCTAAAGATGAGCGAATCGAAGCTGATGAAGTGGAATTTGGTCCGAATTTCAGGAAAAATTTGATTTAATACGAATGGAATTTCCTCGCATTTCGTGGTAACGAATCACATTTTTTCCTAAAATGGCGGCTGCACGTGTGAGGATATGAAGAAAGGAAGTCTGGGAAGGCTGGATCACCCAGACTGACATTCATACAGCCAAACAGCAGCCAGCCAGCCCTGTGATGTCACAGCCCTATAAATACGGCAGCCATCTTAGAGTCAGACATTTTCCAGCATCCTGAGTGCAGGGACAGACGTGACACATCGTTAGGGAGAGCAATTGCAAAAACCTCATTGTCAAAAGCAAAACTCAAAAAAATGATAAGGAGGAATCACTTCACAGCATCTTAGTGCAGGGAGAGACGTCAGCAGGTGATAGTGTCAGTGCTAGAAATGCGATTTGCAGTGCAGAGAAAAGAAAAGGGAGGAATCATTTCACAGCATCTTAGTGCAGGGAGAGATGTCCTAAAGCAGTAGGGACAGTGAAGCAAAAGATTATTTGGGGATCCGAATAGCCATTATACAGCTCTTTCATTCCAGCAATTTGTTCTTGTTATTAGGGTGCAAGTGCTATGTTGAAAAGACTTTAGTGGTATATTTTAGTACAAAAAAAAAAATATACATGCGCTTCTCTGTTGCAGTTATTTGTGGCGAAAGTGTTTAGTGGCCTATTTCAATACAGGAAGAAAAAATATGCACGCATTTTACTTCCGCAGTTATATGTGGTGATAGCGTTTATTGGCCTATTTCAGTACATAAAGACGCAGTTCACTTTTGCAGTAATTTTTACTAAAAGCATTTACTGGCCTATTTCTGTGCAAAAAGAGAAATATAGACGCAGTTCACTTCTGCAGTTATATCTGGTGAAAGCGTTGATTGGCCCTGTGACGGTCTGAATATGAGTTACCGTCTGTCATTCCCTTATTCCCATGAAATAATATCGCCAAGAATCCACAGAGTGAAATATCACTGGTGTCGCATAATAATCCACACAGGAGCCAAAGCTTACTGCTGAAACAAGACACACTTTAATGGAAAACAAGGGCATTCAATTTAAACAGCATCAAACTCCTCCTCTGAGCCAGCGAGACAATGGAGTTTTGGAAACTCAATTTACAAAATAGGGGCTTGGTCACATGGCTTACAGGCAATCACTGTCTTTTCCAAGACAATGGCCAAAGTGTTATCTCGTGTATTTTCACTAAGTAGATCAGTCTTGTGGCCAGAAGCAGACTGAATGTCTCAGAAGTGTGTGTACACATGTCCTTGATACACATACAGTACAGACCAAAAGTTTGGACACACCTTCTCATTCAAAGAGTTTTCTTTATTTTCATGACTATGAAGGCATCAAAACTATGAATTAACATGTGGAATTATATACATAACAAACAAGTGTGAAACAACTGAAAATATGTCATATTCTAGGTTCTTCAAAGTAGCCACCTTTTGCTTTGATTACTGCTTTGCACACTCTTGGCATTCTCTTGATGAGCTTCAAGAGGTAGTCCCCTGAAATGGTCTTCCAACAGTCTTGAAGGAGTTCCCAGAGATGCTTAGCACTTGTTGGCCCTTTTGCCTTCACTCTGCGCTCCAGCTCACCCCAAACCATCTCGATTGGGTTCAGGTCCGGTGACTGTGGAGGCTAGGTCATCTGGCGCAGCACCCCATCACTCTCCTTCATGGTCAAATAGCCCTTACTTTCAAAGTTTTCCCAATTTTTCGGCTGACTGACTGACCTTCATTTCTTAAAGTAATGATGGCCACTCGTTTTTCTTTACTTAGCTGCTTTTTTCTTGCCATAATACAAATTCTAACAGTCTATTCAGTAGGACTATCAGCTGTGTATCCACCTGACTTCTCCTCAACGCAACTGATGGTCCCAACCCCATTTATAAGGCAAGAAATCCCACTTATTAAACCTGACAAGGCACACCTGTGAAGTGAAAACCATGTCAGGGGACTACCACTTGAAGCTCATCAAGAGAATGCCAAGAGTGTGCAAAGCAGTAATCAAAGCAAAAGGTGGCTACTTTGAAGAACCTAGAATATGACATATTTTCAGTTGTTTCACACTTGTTTGTTATGTATATAATTCCACATGTGTTAATTCATAGTTTTGATGCCTTCAGTGTGAATCTACAATTTGCATAGTCATGAAAATAAAGAAAACTCTTTGAATGAGAAGGTGTGTCCAAACTTTTGGTCTGTACTGTAGATGTCTATGTCCATTGTTAGGAGTAGGTATCCACGGGGATTAAGTAGCAGGGAGGTAAAATAGCTGAACGGATACTGGGAAGTTCTTCACAGGCCTAATTCAGTAAAAAAAGATGAATATATACGCAGTTCACTTCTGCTGTTATTTGCGCTGAAAGCGTTTAGTATCGTATTTCAGTACTACAAGAGAAATGTAGACGCTGTTCACTTTTGAGGTTATTTGCGCTGAAAGCGTTAAGTGTTCAATTTCAGTAAAAAAAGAAGAATATATTTGTCGTTTTTAGGAGTGTTTTAATTTGCTTTTAATTTATTTAGTTCAGCTAAAAGTATGTCAGACAGAGAAGTGCCAGGCTATGCACAGAGGAGTGGCAGAGGCCTAAATGTATCTGGCGCAGGCAGAGGTCGCAGCAGAGTAAGGGGGTGTGGCAGCAGGAGTCGCAGCGAGAGGCCTGAGCTCCCGGTGTCATCTAGCGGTCGTGTCTTGACCAGCAACCCAGCGGTTCTTGATTGGTTAACTCGGTCATCCACTTCATCCCAAGTGACATCAGACACCCTCAGCCAAAAGTCGGTGGGTTCGTCAGACACAACCCTTCATTGGCATGGCCTGGGAGCAGGCCCTGTGCCCTCACCTGTTCTCAAACTGCCCCTGTTCTTTGCTGTTCCCTCACTCAGAGAAGTATTGTATGCTGTGGGCTCAGCTCCACTATACAGCGAGGACGAGCAACTAGAGGACAGTCAGCAGCTACTGCCCAGCCAAGATATGGAGGATACATCCGCCGCTTCCTCCGCTAGGCGGACAAGTAGTGATAAGGAGAGTGGCGTAGGAGGTGGTGTTGCGAGCGGTCAGGCTCCTGACCCAGACACCGTTGAGGATGACATCAGTGACATGCAGACACTACTCAATGATGATGATGAAGCCGATCGCACTTGGGAGCCGGGTGCAGAAGGGGCTTCATCATCATCAGGAGAAGAGGGTGACAGCTTGCCCGTGAGGCAGCGGCTGAGCCAGCAAGGTGGTAGCATGATTGGGAGCAGGGTGGCAGCAGTGGGAAGTCTGGGGCCAAACGTGTCCGTGGTAGACCAGCTGCTTCGCAGCAGCCTACCTGCCCGGGAGGTAATGGTGCAGGGGTTCACGGAGTCAGCGGCAGTAGCAGTCAGTCAGTGTGGACTGTTGGGGGGAAAATCACCTACTCGGCGGTGTGGAAGTTTTTTGTCAGGCCGCCGGAGGAGGTTAACATGGCCATATGTAGAGCCCTGCGTCAACATATGCAGCATCACCATAAAGTGGCCTGGGAGAACCATGGCTCCGATGTGGTGGTACAGCCTGCCGCAGCAACCACTGCATCACTGGTTTCAGGCAGTCAATGCTCCACCACCTCAGCCAAAGGGAGCTGTCTGTCATTCCCATCTTCTGTTGTTCCAGATGCTCCTCTTCCTCCTACCCCTCGTCAGTCATTCCGTCAGCAATCGATCACCGAAGCGATTGCCAAGCGACAGCAGTATGCGTGCACTCATCCAACGGTGCAGAAGCTGAATGTGCTCCTGTCCAAGTTGCTGGTGTTGCAGTCCCTTCTGTTCCAAGTGGTGGACTCTGCACCTTTCAGAGAACTGATGGCTTGTGCCGAGCCAAGGTGGAGAGTCCCAAGCCGTCATTTCTTTGCGAAAAAGGCAGTACCAGCCCTGCACAAATATGTAGAACAGAAGGTGGGCCAGTCCTTGAGCCTGTCGGTTGATGTCAAAGTGCACGGCAGCGCCGACATGTGGAGCTGTAACTACGGTCAGGGACAATACATGTCCTTTACGGCCTACTGGGTGAATGTGGTTCCTGCACAGCCATGCCAGCAACTTGGCCAGGTCACACCGCTTCAGCCTCCACGCTGTCACGCCGTTGGTCCTGCGACAATGTCCGCCTCTACCTCCTCATCCTCCACCATGTCCTCAGCCTTTACTGCAGGGACAAGTCACAATGCCCCTCCAGCATACCACATGTGCAGGGCACGGCTGTGTCACGCTGTTCTACACCTGGTTTGCCTTGTCGAACTGGATTACACAGGGGAGGAACTGCTCCTTGTCCTCCATCAAGAAATCAAATCCTGGCTTTCTCCGCCAGGATGAACCATGGTGACCGACAACGAGAAGAACATGGTGTTGGCACTGCATCAAGGAGGCCTGAGCCATGCGCCTTGTATGGCACACGTGTTTAATCTGGTTGTCAAGTGGTTCATAAATTCTTCCACCCATCTGCAAGACATCCGAAAAAATGGCCAGGAAACTTTGCATGCACTTCAGCCACTGGTACACCGCAAAGCACACCCTCCTTGAGCTGCAGCGGCAGAACGGCATCCACCAACATAGGCTGATATGCAACGTTTCCATCCGTTGGAATTCCACCCTCCATATGTTGGACCGACTATACGAACAAAGAAAGGCCATCAACGATTTCTTGATGATCCAAGCGGATAGGAGTACTCCCCTGTGTAAATTCAATGTCAGCCAGTGGCAGCTCATGTGTGACACCTGCCATTTGCTCAGGCCCTTAGAGGACACCACTTTATTTGTCAGTCACCAGGAGTACGGCTGGTCAGGGGACAGGAGACCTGGCGCCTAGATCACAAGGCCACATGAGCCCTGTGCGGGCTGAACTGGAAGAGGAGGAGGAGGGGGAGCAGGACATTGGAGCACAGGCAATGTGTAGCGAAATGGCTGGTTTTTCTACTCAGCTGACAGGAGAGGAGGAGCAGGAGCAGCAGCCAGAGGAGCTACAGGGCGATGAGGAAGATGAGACAGAGGACCTAGACACACCGTGGCAGTATGCAGTGGGGATGGAGGCAGGGAGTCCCTCCGAGTCACTTGCACAAATGACACGATGCATGCTCACTTGCTTGCGTAGTGACCGCCGAATTGTCACCATTCAGCAGTGGGATGACTTCTGGCTCTTTACCTTGTTGGACCCTTGCTACCAGTCCAAAATGGGGGCCTTTTTTACACCCACTGAGAGTGAGGACAAACTGAACTACTACAGAAACATCCTTTGTTGTCTGTTGACCACTGACTATCTGATTCATCGTCCATCCTCTCGCAGGTCTGACCAGGGGGCCAGCTCTATCAGCAGTACCAGCTCCATCAGCAGCAGCAGCCTGAGTCTACAGTCGCTGATGAGTAACTTTCTTTACTCACCTAGTGAAGAAACTACTCACCAGCAGCAGCAGGTAAACCTTGAGCAGAACCAGCAGGTGGTGGCATACTTGGACAGAATCCTGCCAACCCACATTGAAGATTTCTCTGGACTACTGGGCAGCCAAACTGGATTTGTGGCCGCAACTAGCAGAGTTTGCCCTGGAAAAGCTGTCCTGCCTGGCATCAGAGCGGGTGTTTAGTGCGGCGGGGGCCATAGTAACCCCAAGGAGAACTCATCTGTCCACCCTAAATGTGGAGAGACTGACATTTGTCAAGATGAATCAGGCGTGGATCAGCCAGGATTTCAACCCAACAATGCCTGATGCATCAGACTAGATCATTCATGGTACCACACCAACACTTTGACAAAAGAGACCGGTTTCTTCTGCCTACCTGCCTCAGCTACTATTCTGATTCTGCCACCCGCCTGATGCTACACATCTGATGCCAAGTGCTCCTTCTTTCACCCACCTTCATCAGCGGCTACTGGTATTGCCACCCACCACCCCACTCTGTCACCGGGTCACTTTCAGGTCTCCTGATGCTGCTGCCGACATCTCCACACTATGTCACTTTGCCACTCTGTGGTCTCCTGATGCTGATGCTGCTGCCATCTCCACACTATGTCATCTTACCACTCTGTGGTCTCCTGATGCTTCTGCCATCTCCTCACTATGTCACCTTGCCACTCTGATACACTCCATATCCCGATGTGAGCAGCACTAGCTGTAAACTGCGATACACCCTACAATACAGAGTGAACATCTTGAGGTAAGATTTGAATGTGCCGAACAACACGTGGGACGACACGGCAGGCACTAGATTTCTTACCCTCACATTTAATCGTGAGTAACTAAGAGACTTTTTGCACTATGGGAGATTTCAATCTTCCAGATATAAACTGGAAAACCAAAATAGCAAGTTCTACCAGGAGTACGGATATTCTAAATTCCCTACTGGGGTTATCTCTACAACAAGTGGTTGAGGAGCCAACCCGGAGGGAGGCCATTTTGGATTTGGTATTCACAAATGGGGATTCGGTATATGATGTCATTGTAGGCGAAACCTTGGGATCTAGTGATCACCAGTCAGTGTGATTTAATATAAGAACTGTGAAAGAGTCCCACCACACAAAAACAAAAGTTTTAGATTTTAGAAAAACAGACTTTTCAAAAATGAAATTAGTCATAAATGAGTCCTTATCAGACTGGAACGGATTACATGGAGTCCAGGAGAAATGGGACTACTTAAAAGGTGCATTATTGAAGGCAACAGAAAATTGCATTAGACTTGTCAGTAAAAGCAAAAAAAGGAAGAGACCACTGTGGTACTCAGCAGAAGTGGCCCAAATCATTAAAAATAAAAAGCTAGCATTTTGTAATTATAAAAAAACCCAGAGCAATGAAGATAAGGAAATCTACAAGATTAGGCAGAGAGAGGCCAAGCAAGTTATAAGAACTTCTAAAGCGCAGGCAGAAGAAAAACTAGCTCAGTCTATGAAAAAAGGGGATAAGACATTCTTCAGATATATAAATGAAAAAGGGAAATTAAAACAAGGAATAACTAAATTAAAAACAAAGGACGGAAGGTATGTAGAAGAGAATAAAGGTCTAGCCGACTGCCTTAATGAATACTTCTGTTCAGTTTTTACAAAAGAAAAAGGAGAAGGACCTCCACTAGAAAGGATGACTAATAAATCATTCGATGCATGTATCTTTACAGAGGAAGATGTTCTAAGTTTGCTGTCTAAGGTGAAGACAAATAAGTCACAGGGGCCTGATGAGATACACCCAAAATTATTAAAAGAGCTTAGTGGTGAGCTGGCAAAACCGCTAACAGATTTATTTAACCAATCATTAGTAACAGGAGTCGTCCCGGAAGATTGGAAATTGGCAAATGTCGTGCCCATTCACAAGAAAGGTAGTAGGGAGGAATCGAGCAACTATAGACCAGTGAGTCTGACATCAATAGTATGCAAATTAATGGAAACCCTATTAAAGGATAGGATTGTGGAACATCTAAAATCCCATGGATTGCAAGATGAAAAACAACATGGGTTTACTTCAGGGAGATCATGTCAAACAAATCTTATAGATTTTTTTGACTGGGTGACTAAAATAATAGACGGTGGAGGTGCAGTAGACATCGCATATCTAGATTTTAGTAAGGCTTTTGACACTGTCCCACATAGAAGACTTATCAATAAACTGCAGTCATTGAGCATGGACTCCCATATTGTTGAGTGGATTAGGCAGTGGCTGAGTGACAGACAGCAGAGGGTTGTAGTCAATGGAGAACATTCAAAACAAGGTCATGTTACCAGTGGGGTTCCACAGGGATCTGTACTGGGACCAATTTTGTTTAATATCTTCATAAGTGATATTGCAAAAGGCCTCGATGGTAAGGTTTGTCTTTTTGCTGATGACACAAAGATATGTAACAGGGTTGATGTTCCTGGAGGGAAACGCCAAATGGAAAAGGATTTAGGAAAACTAGAAGAATGGTCAGAACTCTGGCAACTGAAATTTAATGTGGATAAGTGCAAGATAATGCACCTGGGGCGTAAAAACCCAAGGGCAGAATATAGAATATTTGACACAGTCCTGACCTCAGTATCTGAGGAAAGGGATTTAGGAGTAATTATTTCAGAAGACTTAAAGGTGGGAAGACAATGTAATAGAGCAGCACGAAATGCCAGCAGAATGCTTGGATGTATAGGGAGAGGTATAAGCAGTAGAAAGAGTGAAGTGCTTATGCCGCTGTACAGAACACTGGTGAGACCTCACTTGGAGTATTGTGCGCAGTACTGGAGGCCATATCTCCAGAAGGATATAGATACTCTAGAGAGAGTTCAGAGAAGAGCTACTAAACTAGTACATGGATTGCAGGATAAAACTTACCAGGAAAGGTTAAAGGACCTTAACATGTATAGCTTGGAAGAAAGAAGAGACAGAGGGGATATGATAGAAACTTTTAAATACATAAAGGGAATCAACTCGGTAAAGGAGGAGAGCATATTTAAAAGAAGAAAAACTACCACAAGAGGACACAGTTTTAAATTAGAGGGGCAAAGGTTTAAAAGTAATATAAGGAAGTATTACTTTACTGAGAGAGTAGTGGATGCATGGAATAGCCTTCCTGCAGAAGTGGTAGCTGCAAATACAGTGAAGGGGTTTAAGCATGCATGAGATAGGCATAAGGCTATCCTTCATATAAGATAGGGCCAGGGACTATTCATAGGATTCAGATATATTGGGCAGACTAGATGGGCCAAATGGTTCTTATCTGCCGACACATTCTATGTTTCTATGTTTCTATGTTTCTATGGTATGCTGTATATAGTGATGAGTGGCAGGGGCAATATTCGAATTCGCGATATTTCGCGAATATTTGGTAGAATATTCGCAATACGTGTAACTTTACATTTTAACAGGTCTGACTACTTATTAGTGATTGGTGCACTTAGTATTGTTGTGAACTTGTGACATCACAGCACTATGTATGTATGTATGTATGTATGTAGCATACATACATACAGCACTATGTATGTAGCATGTATGTATGGACAGCAGCTACACTATATCACTATCTAACCTACACTGACTCTCTCCCACTAACTATCTGTATTATATATATAAACTAACTAACTACAGTAACTAACTATCTAATGTAATAACACAGGAAAGCAGAGAGCACAGCAATAACACTACTGTATTTCTCTGATCTGCAAAATACTGCATACAAGGGCTGCTGGGGAGGTTCTTATATAGTAAGGGGTAGGAAACTTTCCTATTGGTTGCTAGGGATGTTGCTAAGCTCAGACAAAGACATTGCAGCCTTCTCATTGGCCCACAAGCAAGAAGGGAAGTTACTGATGAAAAAAAAATCTGGAATATTCGAAATTACGAATATACACTCACCTAAAGAATTATTAGGAACACCATACTAATACGGTGTTGGACCCCCTTTTGCCTTCAGAACTGCCTTAATTCTACGTGGCATTGATTCAACAAGGTGCTGATAGCATTCTTTAGAAATGTTGGCCCATATTGATAGGATAGCATCTTGCAGTTGATGGAGATTTGAGGGATGCACATCCAGGGCACGAAGCTCCCGTTCCACCACATCCCAAAGATGCTCTATTGGGTTGAGATCTGGTGACTGTGGGGGCCATTTTAGTACAGTGAACTCATTGTCATGTTCAAGAAACCAATTTGAAATGATTCGAGCTTTGTGACATGGTGCATTATCCTGCTGGAAGTAGCCATCAGAGGATGGATACATGTTCTCATTCTGTTTACGCCAAATTCGGACTCTACCATTTGAATGTCTCAATAGAAATTAGACCAGGCAACATTTTTCCAGTCTTCAACAGTACAATTTTGGTGAGCTCGTGCAAATTGTAGCCTCTTTTTCCTATATGTAGTGGAGATGAGTGGTACCCGGTGGGGTCTTCTGCTGTTGTAGCCCATCCGCCTCAAGGTTGTACGTGTTGTGGCTTCACAAATGCTTTGCTGCATACCTCGGTTGTAACGAGTGGTTATTTCAGTCAACGCTGCTCTTCTATCAGCTTGAATCAGTCGGCCCATTCTCCTCTGACCTCTAGCATCCACAAGGCATTTTTGCCCACAGGACTGCCGCATACTGGATGTTTTTCCCTTTTCACACCATTCTTTGTAAACCCTAGAAATGGTTGTGCGTGAAAATCCCAGTAACTGAGCAGATTGTGAAATACTCAGACCGGCCCGTCTGGCACCAACAACCATGCCACGCTCAAAATTGCTTAAATCACCTTTCTTTCCCATTCTGACATTCAGTTTGGAGTTCAGGAGATTGTCTTGACCAGGAGCACCCCCCTAAATGCATTGAAGCAACTGCCATGTGATTGGTTGACTAGATAATTGCATTAATGAGAAATAGAACAGGTGTTCCTAATAATTCTTTAGGTGAGTGTATGTGGTGTATTAAAAGGAAATAAACGTACGGCCCATTAGCTGTTCTGCGGTGAATTGTGATTGTTATATTTCTTTTTTTGGCGTGTAGTAATAGGAAAAAGAATACGTCTTAATTGCCATTCTGCGGTTAATTGTGATTGTTATATTTCTTTTTTTGGGGTGTAGTAATAGGGTGCCCACCCACCCGATCTTCCCGCCATGCATGTATGGCGGAATGCATTCTGGCAATGCATCCCCCGCCGTACATGCATGCCGTTTTGCATTAAGGGGTTAATAGGAAAATAAAATAAAAAAATATATGTCTTAATTGCTGTTCAGCGGTGAAGTTGTACTACACCCATTTACTTGCTGTATTAATAGGAAATATACATACGTCCCATTAGCCGTTCTGCGGTGAATTGCTATTGTTATATTTCTTTCTTTGGTGTTTATTAATAGGAAAAATAATACGTCTTAATTGCCGTTCAGCGCTGGTTATATTGTACTACAGCCTTTTTTGGGGGGTATTATTTTAATTTTAATTTAATTCTTTCATTATGCTGTTGCAAGTAGCAGAAGAAGGGGGGGTGGCAGCAGGAGTCGCAGCAAGAGGCCTGAGCTCCCGTGTCTTCGTCGCTAGTGATATGAGACACCCCCAGCCAAGAGTCGGTGGGTTCCTCTGACACAACGATTATTTGGCATGGACTGGGAGCAGGCCCTGTGCCACCTATCCTGAACCTTCCTATGTGATTTTCAGTTCCCTCTGCGCGAGAACTATTATATGCCGTAGGCTCGGCTCCACTTTTCAGCAAGGACGAGCTACCAGAGGACAGTCAGCAGCTACTGCCCAGCCAAGATCTGGAGGAGACATGTAGTGATGATGAGAGTCGCGTTGGAGCAGGTGTTGCGAGTGGTAAGGCTCTTGGCCCTGAGACCATTGAGGGGAACATCAGTGCAGACAGTAGCAGATGATGATGATGATTTAGCTGATCGCACTTGGGAGCTGGGTAAAGAAGGGGCTTCATCATCATCAGGAGAAGAGGGTGGCAGTTGCTGAGCCAGCAGGATGGCAGCGTGGCTGTGAGTCAGTAGGGTGACAGCAGTGGGAGGTCGGGAGCCAAACGTGCCCGGGGTAGACCACCCACTTCGCATGAGCCTATCGGCCCAGAAAGTAGTGGTGCAGGGGTTCACGGAGGCAGCGCTAGCAGGCATTCAGCGTGGAGTGTTCGGGTGAAAATGGCATATCTGACGGTGTGGCAATTTTTTGTTAGGCCGCCGGACAAGGTGAACATGGCCATTTGCCGAATTTGTGGGCAAAAGCTGAAGTGTGGCCAGGTTGCCAATGTTGGCACCACGGCCCTGCGTCAACACATGCAGCGTCACCATAAAGTGGCCTGGGAGAACTGTAGCTCTGATGTGGTGGTCCAGCCTGCCGCAGCAACTGCTGCATCACCCAGTGGCACGCACCCAATTTCATGCAGTCAAGGCTCCACCACCTCAGCCGAAGGGAGCTGTCTGTCCTTCCCATCATTTGCTAGTTCTGATGCTCCTGCTCCTCCTCGTTAGTCATTCCGTCAACAATCGATCACCAAAGCAATTGCTAAGAGACAACAGTATGCGTGCACTCATCCAACAGCACAGAAGCTGAACATGCTTCTGGCCAAGTTGCTGGTGCTGTAGTCCCTCCCTTTCCAAGTGGTGGACTCTGCACCTTTCAGAGAACTGATGGCTTGTGCAAAGCTGAGGTGGAGAGTTCCAAGCCGTCATTTCTTTGCGAAAAAGGCAGTACCAGCCCTGCACACATATTTAGAAGAGAAGGTGGGCCAGTCCTTGAGCTTGTCAGTGACTGCCAAAGTGCACGGCAGCGCCGACGTGTGGAGCTGTAACTACGGTCAAGGACAATATATGTCCTTTACGGCCCACTGGGTGAATGTGGTTCCTGCCCAGCTGCATTAGCAACTTGGCCAGGTGATGCTGCTTCTACCTCCACGTTCTCATGCTGTTGATCCTGCGACAATGTCCGCCTCTGCCTCCTCATCCTCCACTGTGTCCTCAGCCTCCACAGGGACAATTCACTGTGCTCCACCAGCATACCAAATGTGCAGGGCACGGCAGTGTCACGCTGCTCTGCACCTAGTTTGCCTGGGCGAACTGAGTCACACAGGGGAGGAACTGCTCTGCGTCCTTCATCAAGAAATTGAATCCTGGCTTTCTCCTTGACAACTCAAAATTGGAACCATGGTTACTGACAATGGGAAGAACATAGTGTCGGCTCTGCATCAAGGAGGGCTGAGCCATGCGCCCTGCATGGCGCACGTGTTCAATCTGGTTGTAAAGCGGTTCATGAAGTCTTCATCCCATCTGCAAGACATCCTGAAAATGGCCAGGAAACTTTGCTTGCACTTCAGCCACTCGTACACCGCAAAGCACACCCTTATTGAGCTGCAGAGGCAGAACGGTGTCCATAGGCTGATATACAACGTTTCTACCCGTTGGAATTCCACCCTCCATATGTTGGACCGATTATATTAACAGAGGAAGGCCATAAACGATTTCTTGATGATGCTGGAGGACAGAGGTACTCCCCTGTGTAACTTTGATGTTAGCCAGTGGCAGCTCATGCGTGACACAATTCGTTTGCTCGGGCCCTTTGAGGAGGCCACTTTATTTGTTAGTCGCTAGGGGATGAACAACGTCATTCCACTGATTCATGTCATAGAGCACATGCTGCTAAATCTGGCTTGCCAGGGGCTAGGAGACATGACGACTACATCTCATGGCCACATGAGCCCTGTGGAGGCTGAACTGGAGGAAGAGGAGGAGGAAATTTGAGCGAAAACAATGCATAGAAAAATGCATGGTTTTTCTAAACAGGAGAGGAGGAGCAGGAGCTGTCAGAGGAACTGCAGGGCGATGAGGAAGACAAGGCAGAGGACCTAGACACACCGTGGCAACATGCAGTGGAGATGGAGTCCCTCTGAGTCACTTGCGCAAATGGCCAAATGCATGCTCACGTGCTTTTGTAGTGACAGCCAAATTGTCACCATTCGGCAGAGGGATGACTACTGGCTCTCAACCATGTTATACCCTCACTACCTGTCCAATATGGGGGCCTTTTTTACACCCGCTGAGAGGGAGGAAAAAGCTTTCTGTAACTACTATTAAGACAACCTATGTAGTCAGTTGGCCACTGCCTATGTGCGCCATCGCCCATCCTCACTCAGGTCTGACCGGGGGGCCCTCTGCACTAATGTTCCACTGCCATGGCTGCTGGGGGGTGGGGGGGGGGCAGGAGCAGTACTAACTCCATCAGCAGCAACTTAAGTCTAGAGTCGCTGATGAGCAGTTTTCTTCACCCGCCTACTGAAGAAATTACTCATCAGCAGAAGCAGCTTGACATAGAGCAGAACCTGAACCAGCAGGTTGTGGCATACTTGGAGTGCACCCTGTCACCCCACATATAAGATCCCCTGGACTACTGGGCAGGCAAACTCGATTTCCTGCCCGGCCAGCAGTGTGGAATCATAGCAGATGTTTAGTGTGACGGGGGCCATAGTTACCTCAAGGAGAACTCGCCTGTCCACCCAAAATGTGGAGAAACTGACCTTTGTAAAGATGAATCAGGTGTGGATCAGCCAGGATTTTCAAACACCGGTGCCTGATGCAATAGACTAGATCATCCATGGTGCCACACCTACACTTTGACACAAGAGACCTGTTTCTTCTGGCTACCTGCTTCAGCTATTATTCTGATGCTGCCACCAGCCTGACGCCACACCTGCTCCTACTGCCAGCCACCATCTTCAGCTGGTACTGGTATTGCCCCCCACCTCCCCACTCTGTCACTGGGCCACTCTGTGGTCTTCTCATGCTGCTTCAAGCTCACCACTCTGTGGTCTCCTCATGCTGCTGCCACATCACCACTCTGTGGTCTCCTCATGCTGCTGCCTGCTCACCACTATGTTACTGGGCCACTCTAGGGTCTTATCATGCTGCTGCCACCTCACCACTATGTCACTTCGCCACTCTGTGGTCTCCTCATGCTGCTGCCACATCACCACTCTGTGGTCTCCTTATGCTGCTGCCACATCACCATTATGTCACTGGGCCACTCTGTGGTCTCCCCATGCTGCTGCCAGCTCTCCACTCTGTGGTCTCCTCATGCTGCTGCCATATCACCACTATGTCACTGGGCCACTCTGTGGTCTCCTCATGCTACTTCCACCTCACCACAATGTCACTGGGCCACTCTGTGGTGTTGTCATGCTGCTGCCACCTCACCACTATGTCACTGGGCCACTCTGTGGTCTCCCCATGCTGCTGCCAGCTCACCACTCTGTGGTCTGCTCATGCTGCTGCCAGCTCACCACTCTGTGGTCTCCTCATGCTGCTGCCACATCACCATTATGTCACTGGGCCACTTTGTGGTCTCCTCATGCTACTGCCACATCGCCACTCTGTGGTCTTGTCATGATGCTGCCACCTCACCACTATGTCACTTCGCCACTCTGTGGTCTCCTCATGCTACTGCCACATCACCACTCTATGGTCTCCTCATGCTGCTGCTAGCTCACCACTCTGTGGTCTCCTCATGCTGCTGCCACATGACCACTATGTCACTGGGCCCTTCTGTGGTCTCCTTATGCTGCTGCCACCTCACCACTATGTCACTGGGCCACTCTGTGGTCACATCATTCTGCTGCCACCTCACCACTATGTCACTGGGCCACTCTGTGGTCTCCTCATGCTGCTGCCACCTCACCACTATGTCACTAGGCCACTCTGTGGTCTCCTCATGCTGCTGCCACCTCACCACTATGTCACTTCGCCACTCTGTGGTCTCCTCATGCTGCTGCCACATCACCACTCTGTGGTCTCCTTATGCTGCTGCCACATCACCATTATGTCACTGGGCCACTCTGTGGTCTCCCCATGCTGCTGCCAGCTCTCCACTCTGTGGTCTCCTCATGCTGCTGCCATATCACCACTATGTCACTGGGCCACTCTGTGGTCTCCTCATGCTACTTCCACCTCACCACAATGTCACTGGGCCACTCTGTGGTGTTGTCATGCTGCTGCCACCTCACCACTATGTCACTGGGCCACTCTGTGGTCTCCCCATGCTGCTGCCAGCTCACCACTCTGTGGTCTGCTCATGCTGCTGCCAGCTCACCACTCTGTGGTCTCCTCATGCTGCTGCCACATCACCATTATGTCACTGGGCCACTTTGTGGTCTCCTCATGCTACTGCCACATCGCCACTCTGTGGTCTTGTCATGATGCTGCCACCTCACCACTATGTCACTTCGCCACTCTGTGGTCTCCTCATGCTACTGCCACATCACCACTCTATGGTCTCCTCATGCTGCTGCTAGCTCACCACTCTGTGGTCTCCTCATGCTGCTGCCACATGACCACTATGTCACTGGGCCCTTCTGTGGTCTCCTTATGCTGCAGCCACCTCACCACTATGTCACTGGGCCACTCTGTGGTCACATCATTCTGCTGCCACCTCACCACTATGTCACTGGGCCACTCTGTGGTCTCCTCATGCTGCTGCCACCTCACCACTATGTCACTAGGCCACTCTGTGGTCTCCTCATGCTGCTGCCAGATCACCACTATGTCACTGGGCCACTCTGTGGTCTCCTCATGCTGCTGCCAGTTCACCACTATGTCACTGGGCCACTCTGTGGTCTCGTTGTGCTGCTGCCACCTCACCCCTATGTCACTGTGCCACTCTGTGGTCTCCTCATGCTGCTGCTACCTCTAAACTCTGTCACTGGGCCACTCTCTGGTCTTCTCATGCTACTGCCTTCTCAACACTCTGTCACTGGGCCACTCTGTGGACTTCTCATGCTATTCCCATCCTCACCACTCCATGACTGGGCCACTTTTTTGCCTTTTTGGCCTGGTTGACATCATCATTTATTTGACCCTTCTTCTGATCTGTCAGAAGGAAGGAAAAATGAGACACATAACGGATCCTGTCTATGTAGCAGCTGTAGGACCTGTATGACATGTTTTGCATCAGAATTGGCTTATGATTTGGTAACCAAAAGCAGGAGTGGGTACAAAACACAGAAGACATGCCAATATTCCATTCACTTGTTGTAACGGTCGCGTACACACACACACACACAGGGGGAAGGGAAGTGACCACTGCGCTCCACCCTTACCCCTGGCCCTGCCTACTTGCCTCGCGAGTCCTAATGACAGGGGACAACTGGACGGCAATCCCTAACTTGGAGTAAGTGCAGGGATGACAGACAGACAAACAACAGGACGTGAACGGACCGAGTCAATACCAGGAAAGCTGCAAAGTACAAATGGAGCAAGCAGAGAATTGTCAGGAGAAGCCGGGGTCATAAATACCAGGAGAGCAGAGAAGTACAAGAGGAGTCCTAAGAGAGTAGTCAGGTGGGAGCCGAGGTCACAATACCAGGACGGATGCGCAGTACAGGAGGATCAGGCAAAAGGATGGTCAAGGAACAGGATCAGGTAAGTATTCAGCAGTCCAACAAATACCAGGAACCTAGAAATTAACAGGCAACCTGTAGCCAGCAGGCTGCCTGTATTTATAGTGGGGAGTGAGGGTCATGTGACGTGGCCAGCGTCACATGACCGACAGACCAACCAGTCGAGCACCGAGTGATCAGCTCGGCGCTCAAGGCAGACTTAGGAGCAAGGAGCCACCCAGCTAGTAAAGCCCCCCTGGGAATGAGGTCAAACACAGAACCTCATTCCAAAAGCTAAGCAACAGTTCTGCGGGCAATGGGGGACCGAGTGCACCTTCGGAACCCCGTGACACTTGTCATCTCTGTTTTGGATCCACTCCTGTTTTGTTTTTGCTTTAGCAATACTGATGGATTACTGACCAAATGCTGACCGAGTGAAGGTGGATGCTCAACAGAGGGGTTATTGTTCTGATGGATCAGAGGAAGGGCATAATAATCAGTGACGTCACCACAAACTTACTGCTGACACCCTCTCTATTTGTATAAGCGTTTAATAGAACAGGTTCTATGTGGAATCAGCTGACGACGGTGTAAAAGCAGTGCGCTCTTTCACGCTATAGTAGGATCTTGGACCTCTGCACGGTTCTTTCTACCTGGCGCTAACATTTACCTGTAAGGCTGAGTTCACACTTGAGTTATTTGGTCAGTTTTGGACCCATAACTGCCCAAATAAGTGAAGTATGCAGTGATTCTAAGAGCAACGCCTGTCATCTGCTTGTCATACTGACTCACAGTATTGTTTCACTACCACAGCAGACTCACTATACGCGTTACTGCAAGGCACAGTGTTCTACACCACTATACAGGCTTTCTGCAGCCAGGAAATAGCTGTTTTTTAACACGATTCGCCAAGAATAAATTCGGATCGAATCAAATATTTTCGTAAAATTCGGCGAACCGACCCAATCAAATTTTTTAGAAATTCGCTCATCTCTAGGTATTATCATAGCTGAAAGTTTTCCCGAGGGATTTGACAGCCATTGAAAAACAGTTAGAAACATTCCTTCAGGCATGCTGTGAGTAGCATAGAGAATGACTTTACTGTATTAATTTGTTAGTCTGTCTGGACCTGGGGATTTATTAAATATAAGAGATATTACCTTCTTTATCTCATCTGTGTCGATCTCAGCATTAAGTTTCGCTAACTGAACCTCTGTAAGAGAGGGGAGAGATACTTTATTTAAGAACAAATTAATCGCCACTATAGTTGGTTCAATAGTTGTGGGATTATCTTTTAAGTTGTATAGGGCAGAATAGTAGATAGCAAGTTTATCTGCTATAGCCTTAGGGTTTAAAATCTTTTGTTTATCAGAATTATATAGGAAAGGAATTCTTTGGCTTTGAGTCTATTGGCCAGTAATTTGTTAGCTTTATTGCCACTGTAGTAATATAATGCCTTTTACGCAGATGAAACTCGAAACTGTTTTAAATCAGCGTATACAGTTCATATAGGATGTTTTTTAACTGGGTTCAAAAAGATTGAATTTTTGGGGTAATTTCTTCTATTTTCTGGTTACGTTTTTCTTTTCTAGTGATGAATATTTGAGAAAGCAACCTCTCATAACTGCTTCATTAGCGCACCATATCATCGATGGGCTTACTTCTTGGGTATTGTTGAAGGCAAAATATAATTAGTCAGTCCCCAAGGAGAACGGTGAGCAGTAGAAGAAGAAGATTTGATCATTATTATACACGTTGGCGCATGGTCAAACCAGGTGATAACACCGATTTCTGCAGAAGTTATTTTTTTATAGTAACCATTTATCTACCAGTATCATGTCTACATGTGAATATGAGTTATGGGGTGTAGAGAAAAAGGTAAAATCTTTTTCTGGTGCATGTAATATCCACCAAGGGTCAAACATCTCTTCTTTATGTAATAAATCTCTAAACCTTTGTCAACAGGATTTCTGTCCAATGTAATGAGCCTTGTTTCATAGGTGTGAGTGCATTGAAAAAATATTATTTGTGTACGATTTGGAGCATATATAGGTGCCTGAGTAAAACACAGTTATTAATCATACAGGTAAGGATGATATAACGACCATGTACATCTATATTATTAGAGATATGTTGAAAAGATACTTTCACCCTAATAGCAATCATTACAGCCCTCTTTTCTGCTCTGGATTTGCCTGAAATACATGTGGGAATATTTTCTTATGTACTCTAAAGTTGTCTTTATCCAGTAAATGTGTCTCTTGGACACAGTTAATGTCACAGTTTAATTTAAGGGCCTCCTTCCATTTGAACTCTTAATATTTAGGGATGATATTTTCAATACCATTTTAAATACAAGAAATTCGGCTTATGTCTATCTGCTTCTCTATAGAACCTATAACATCAATCAGAGATACCCGTGTACCACCTTGAGAAAGAAAAATACAGAAACAGTAAAAACAAAACTGTCCTGTCTCTATTGCCATGTGAAAGACCATAATTGGAGGGTAAACATGTCTCAGTACTGAAAAAAAAAAACGAAGGAAAATAATCAGGAAAAAAACAAATTATAACTGTGAAGGATGCAAAATCTCCAGCTGAGGCAGCTAATATGGTTTAAAAGTCCTGAGAGTAACCGACAACTGTATAGAAGTCCTGAGGCAAACTTAAACATAGGAAATACATTTCCATCAAACATTGAAGAAGCACTTTATATCTTCCATATGAAGAGAGAGGAAAAAGGCAAAATGTGTATTAGTAGTGCCTGAGTACCTGAGTATTTTACGTCACAGAGTTGTGCTCCTTCCTTGTCAATGTCACGAACCAACGGGTGTGAACCCACTGTGCCACTTTTCCTACCTCCTCTAAAGGCGTTGTCTAAGTGAATCCCTTGTTCTTCACTGTACCCCTGATGGTGGAGATTTACTTTCTTGAGGGGAACACCAGGTCGCTACCTCTTGAGGAGGATTGGCACACGAGGCAGCTGGTCTAGACGGGCCAGGAGGTACCCGAGCAAGGTACCAGAGGTACAGACATAGTCAGCAGGCTGAGTTGTAACCAGGAGCAACAGTGCAGGACCAAAGGATGAGGCAGAGGCAAAGTCAAACAAGCAAAAGGTCAGGGCAGGCAGCACAGGTACAGGTCAAGCAATCCAGGTCGGCAACAGGCAGGGATCAAACAGGTAGTGGATCCTAGAAACACATGCACTGGTCAGGTAAACAGGAACACAAGCAGAGATAGCAGCAACTTTTGCAGGACACAAAGACCTTGATGCTCAGGCCATGGACCCTGCTGGTCACCCCAAACCTACTGTTCAGGAATTGTTACATGAGATGAGACGTCAGAGCATGCTACTCCCTCTGCCACTATGCTATACTGCAGATCCTAAGACCTGTCGTGGCTTCCTGAACCAGTGCTGGATCCACTTCGAGCTCCATGAGCAGAAGTTTCCTACTGGTCCAAGGTCACCTTCATTGTTTCCCTGCTGTCAGATGAGGCCCTTGCTTGGGCAAATCCTGAACAAGGAGGTCCAGACACCACTAACCTGCAGTCTTTCCTGGCTACCTTCCGGCTGGTCTTTGAAGAGCCTGGCATTCTATCCTCCGCTGCTTTAGCTCTGCTGTGTCTAAGTCAGGGTTTCTTGTCTGTGGGTCAGTACACCATCCAGTTTAGTACCCTGGCTGCAGAACTTGCATGGAATAATGAGGCTCAACTCTCGGTGTTCTGGGAGAGCCTTTCTGACCGGATTAGGGATGAACTAGTTGATCACGACCGTCAGTCCACTCTCAACAACCTGATCACCTTGGCCACAGCAATAGATATGCGTTTCAGGGAACGTTCTAAGGAGGTTGCATGCACCAGAAGACCACCTCGCTTGTCTCCATCCTTCCAGAAGCCAGTTCTTCCTCTAATGTCCACCCTATCTGAAGAGACCATGCAGATAGAGCGCCTTTGATTGTCTGACCAGACAATTTAACGTCTATGCCGCAAAACAAAGAACCTGTGTCTGTATTGTGGAGGCAAGGCTCACATTGTGCGTAATTGTTCACAGAAGCCGGGAAACGCCAATATCTAGGATGAGTTGGAGAGGTGGTCCTGGACAAGGAAAAGTCCTCTCTGAAACATTCAGTTCCAGTGACTTTCTCTCACAATGGAGTCACACTGTCTGTGCTTGCATTCTTGGACTCTGGGTCAGCCGGTAACTTCATTCAGAAGGCTATGTGTTGCCAGCGTCGGTGAATCCTGTTATCCTTTGTCTTCCCTGGCTGCGTCTGCACACACCAGTTTTGGACTGGCACTCCGGTCAGATTCTGCGTTGGGGATCATCCTGTCAACCCACCTGCTTATCAGAGGTCCGACCTGCTTCGTCGCTAGTACCTGAAGACCTGCCTGGACTTTCGCAGCCAAATACCCCGTCAGGTGAACGCCATAAAAAATTAAAAAACAGTGTCAAAATAGCCATTTTTTTCACCTTGGCTCACAAAAAGTGTAATACCAAGTGATGAAAAAGTCTTATGTACCCCAAAATGGTACCAATCAAACAGTCATCTTATCCCGCAAAAAATGAGCCCCTACCTAAGACAATCACCCAAAAAAAATAAAAAAATAGGGCTCTCAGAAAGTGGCAACACAAAAACAAGATTTTATTATGTTCAAAAATTATTTCACTGTGTAAAACTTAACAAAAATAAGTCTTACGTACCCCAAAATGATACCAATCAAACTGTCACCTCATCCCGCAAAAAATGAGCCCCCACATAAGAAAATCACTTAAAAAATAAAAACCAATGGCACCCATAAACCTATCCATCAAAATCTGCGCCACAAAGGCCATCCTTCCATTCTAACACATGTCAGATTTGCAAAAATCGGCCTTGGATTTAAGGTGAAAAGTTTCCCGCTACTGAAAGGGTTAGATGCCCAGTATGTGTAAATAAAGACATGCAAATGCCCCAACTATAAACACGGCACTGGCACACATCAGAACCTATCAACTCAACAGCGATGGCCAGTTAATTACTTAGTGACCACCAATACGCTTTTTTGCAGCGGTCACTAAGGGGCCTTTTCACAGTGGTCCAGTCTAAGAGCTGCACAGATCTATCATACAACTGGCTCTCCCATGAGAATCACACTACTGACAGGGAAGAAAACTAAAAACGCAAAAATGAAAAATCCTTCTGGACCCAAAAGGTTAAAAAATACATCTATTTTTTTTATTCCAATTTCTGATATAAAAAATATAAAAAAAATAAACATAAGTAGAATGCAATCCGAAAATGTCTAAAATATTAAATATCACATCATTTTTCTTACATGGTGAACACTGTACAAAATATCCCACTTTCATAACTGTCGTTGTTTGGTCACCTCATCTCACCCAAAAAAATACAATAGAATGATCAAAAAGTTCTATGTACCAATAAAACTACAGCTCGCCTACCAAAAAAAAAAACTCATCAAAAACAGACCTCACAAAGCTCCAGTTTATGGTGTCACAAAGCAATTTTTTTGAAACGTTTATATTTTTATAAAAGTAATAAGTTGTAACAAAATCTATGAAATGTGGTATGCCATAATTGCATAGTGAAGAACAAAGCCCAAAAAAAAAAGGAGGAATTGGGTATTTTCTTCCTTCATTCCACAAATCATGTTTTAAAAGTTTCACTATAATTTATATGGGACATTAAATGCTGTCATTAAAAAGTATAACTCATCACACAAAAAAAAAAAAGATATGATTGTCATCAGAAAAATACAAAAGTTATGTGTCTTCGAAGGAGGAAAGGACATATTGACAACTGGCTTCAGTGGGATACGGTTAATCTCCAATTTAGTGTTGAGTGAATCGAAGTTAATGAAGTGGACTGTTGTTGAAATTTTATTAGGATGTGTATTTAATATGTTGTGTATTGTCATCATGTCTCTCAGTGTCAGGGTAAACCATTGGAGTCGATATCTTCCCGTGTATGTCCTGTCACAGCTGCTAGGCGCAGAGGTCTCTATCGGCGAATGCTCCATGTGCTAAGCACTGGGCTGTGGGCCGGGGGAGACTGATGTGTTCAGCAGAGCAGTGTTTTGTTGGCTGATGTATGGACGCCGGCTAGGGCCCCCGCGCAAGACGCAGATTTATTGGCTTGGCGTGGATGCATTTGTTAAGAGAACAATATATGAAAGGAACGTGCGTTTGTTGTCTCTAGTGCGCCTGACCAGCCGCTGGAGATAATGACGTTGTCCTGTAAATAAACATGCATGAGGATCATAGTAATTTTATCTGGCATTGATCACTGAGCAAGGCTGGATAAAATTAGCTCCAGTGGTAATGGTAGGTTATAGTATACATGTGTTTGTTAGCTGGCTAGGTTATTCTAAATGATGGTGTCTTCCTATGTCATCACTTCCTGTATCCTTGTCTTGGGCCAGCCCCTTTTACACCTTTTGTGAGTAAATAAAAGAAACAGACTGGGCAGGGAGGAGGAGGAGTGCTCAGCAAGAATTCAAGCAAGATGGTAACACCTGTGTCTGCCTCTAACTGTGGTTGAGGGAATAGGGATTTACCTTTTTTCCTTACACAAACTTTGATGCGAGTGGATTACAACTATTAATATTTCTACAACAGATTGCGAGCTAGGAAGGATTCAACTGATTTTTTTCTCTGCACAGCAGGTAAAAGGGAGAGGAAACTGTATTTTTGTCTTCTGCGTCAGAGAAAATTTCTGCTTGTTAAAAGAAAATTTTTCGCTCTATTTGTGTAAGGATAAGGTAAGAGTTTTTCCGTTGTGTAGTTTTTGGTGGATCTGAGTTGATAGTACAGGGTATTGTGTTTTTTTGTAACTTCTTAACTTTTATATTACTGTGATTTTGTAAGAGGCGATTTTATAGAGGTTTATAGAGGCAGCAATTGGTTTTAGTGTTTGTACATTAGAGACAGCATTTGTGGAGGTTTTGCTCTGGTTTCAGGGGTGGGGAACAGGGAATATAGAAACTGTTTCTATTGCTGGATTTTTTAGACACTATCTTGATTTCCTTTGTGTGATAACCATGTGGCTTGTCGGCCATCTTTAAGACCATGTGCTTTGTCGGCCATCTTTAAGACGTGTGGTTTGTCGGCCATCTTGGTTAGTTTGCTATGGAAAGCGATTTGGTTGTTTTTGCCTGAAATGTTTGTTTTGTCCAGAATAATTATCTTGTATTTTTGGATCTTTCTATGTACAGTTTGATTTTGTTTTGATAAGTTTTGTGCTGGATATCAGTTAAGTGTTCGGTTATGGTATAGCGCAGTGACCAGTCTGATACAGGAATCATTGTGTGAGCATTAGTGGCAGTTTAGTGGTGATATCGTCCTATAGTTGATGATTCTGCTTAATGTTTGTATATCTGTGGCTGTTACACTGAATTGGAGACTTGTTTGGCATAATACGGGTACTACAGTGTAGAAAGGTTCTGTGCCAAAAGTATTGGGACAACTCCTAGAAATTGGTACTAGTGTTTTGTTTTTTGTAGCAACCATTGTGGTGTTTGTTTTCTTGTGCAGTGGAAAGTATTTTTAAAGAAGTTGCAAAGTTGAAGGACACGGCGGCCATTCTTCAAGCTATGCAGGATCTACTGATCCATGGCTGCAGGCTCAGAATTGTGTAGCAAACCTGATCGGTACCAAAAAATGGCGCAAAAGGAAAGGCAAGTATGCTCAGATTTTTGCTGCTGGGTGGATAGCGGATAAATATCAGGAGTCTTGTAGGCTGAAGCTGAGTTTGGAAGGAGAAGTGGAAGATTTAAAAGTGGAAATTGTTAAATTGAGAACTCTTGTACAGAAGGCAGCTGAAGCTAGCGCTAATTATGAATGTAATTTGAGGTGTAATACTGAGCTGCGCAAGAAAAAATGAATATTTATCTGAAAGCCTAACGCATGCACAGGGTGCTGTAAGGGAATTGCCAGAGTTATTGAAACAACCGTTGGAGAGTAATGTGTCTGGGATTAGAGGAAATGTATGGGCTGTAAGGAGACGCAGCAGCAGTAGTTGGAACAACCATCAATTCCCGACTCGACTACGCAAACTCCCTCTACCTAGGACTTCCAAAATCTCAAATCTCACGTCTACAAATCTTCCAGAACACAGCTGCCAGACTTATAACGGGAAAAAAAACTGGGAATCTATCACCCCGTCCCTGAGGACCCTTCATTGGCTACCCGTGAAGGATCGGATCACATTTGAGACCCTCTGCCTCACCCACAAATCTACACAAGGGAAAGCCCCCCAATACCTCTGCGACAAAATAAAGCACTACACCCCAGGTCGCTCCCTCCGGTCAGCTAACCAAAACCTCCTCCTTATCCCTAAGACCGGTTACAAATCAAAAGGCGAACGAAGGTTCGCAGTCCAAGGACTTCGGCTATGGAACACTCTACCCGCGAAGATCCGTTTAGAAGAAAACCATCTGGCCTTCAGGAAGAAGCTCAAGACCTACCTCTTCTGAAGGCACAGGCAGACAATGGCTGCAAAGCGCCTTAAGGCGATTCAGTTCGCAATTGTAGCGCTATACAAGTTATTCATTCATTCATTCATTCATTCATTGTAAGCATGGATAAGTCTGGGGACTGTGGGTCACATAGTGGAACCGACTCAGGGATGGAGATGGACAATGTGTCTGACCCTGGAGTTGGAAGTATTAACACAAGGCCAGAAGATTCCTCAGATGAGTCCGTGATAAGTGGACTCAATACAGATAGTAGTGTGGGATCTAGTCATGCCAGGATGGTAAATGTTTTGTGCCAAGTCAAATCACCATGTGCCCAGACAAAGTATTGTGCAGGGAGACAAGCTATTCGTTGTTTTGCATGCAGGGAATACGGGCACATTGCACGATATTGTAACGTTGCTAATGGCAACAGACACAGGTATGTTAAGTACCCCAGAACCACACCTAGAAGTAAAGTGGTTTATTCAGCAAGGTGGGGTAATGGTCCCAGACATGGTTCTTTGCAAAGGAAGAGAACCCAGGGACAGCCAAGGTCATTGATCAATGAAGCAGATTTTAAATTACAATATGAACGGTTAAAATGTGAAGCTCAGAGAGGAAAGAGATCGGTTCATGGAATTCAGTAGAGTTTCTAATTTTTGTGTGCCAAAGAAGGGTACATTAAGGTCTTTGTAAACCATTTTAACTCTTAAAAGCTAATTTAAATCGATTTTTCCCTTCCCCTAGGAAAAAACAGTTTTGGGACCTTGTAATGTTAAATCCTGCTTCTCTGGTAAAATGAATCTAAAGCTGGTTTGGGGTTGGGCAAATTAACATTTCAATGACTGGGTGGGTAGAAATTCTCCTGTACGGTTTCAGGTGAACCCTCCAAGACATTGATTTGTTAATTCAGTCCTATACAGTTGTATGTGTTCCAGAGGGTTTTTGTTTTTGTGTCTCAGTTTTAAGTTAACATTTACTTTTTACTGAATCTCAATGTATATAGCAAGACTGTCTGTAACTGAAGTTTTCTATGTTTTATTTTTTTTTGCTTTTTACATTTTTCTTTTGCTAATCCATTTTTATTTTTAGGTTTTATTGTTGTAATCAAGTTTTTTCCTTTTTTATTTTTCTGTTATTTTTGTCTATTTTTGTTTGGGTATTTCTTTGATTAATTTACATTTTTCTTCTTTTACTAATCCATTTTTATTTTTTTGGTTTTTATTGAAGTTTTTTTCAGTTTTTCCTTATTTACCAACCCATTTTTATTTTTAGTCTATTATAATTTTTTTCCTTTTTCATATTTTGGTGGTTTTCTCTTTTTCTTTCTTTTTCTGTTTCTTTCCCTCTCTCTTCTCTGTACATTTGGTTAGGAGTACTGGGGGTCTCATGATATTGTGTGGGAACTACTGTCTGAATTCAAGGGTTGCTGCTGAGCGAGATGTTTTTGATCAGTCACTGCAAAAAGGGCTTCGTGTGTTGTACAGCTTGACTATATAGAATCATATCGGCAAAGGAAAGTGAGTAAGGCTACTTTCACACTAGCGTTCTGCTGTCCGCTCGTGAGCTCCGTTTGAAGGGGCTCACGAGCGGAGCAGAACGCTTCCGTCCAGCCCTGATGCAGTCTGAATGGATGCGGATCCGCTCAGACTGCATCAGTCTGGCGGCGTTCAGCCTCCGCTCCGCTCGCCTCCGCACGGCCAGGCGGACAGCTGAACGCTGCTTGCAGCGTTCGGGTGTCCGCCTGGCCGTGCGGAGGCGAGCGGATCCGTCCACACTTACAATGTAAGTCAATGGGGACGGATCCGCTTGAAGATGACACAATGTGGCTCAATCTTCAAGCGGATCCGTTCCCCATTGACTTTCAATGTAAAGTCTGAACGGATCCGCTCAGGCTACTTTCACACTTAGAAAATTTTCTAAGTTTTAATGCAGACGGATCCGTTCTGAACGGATGCGAACGTCTGCATTATCGGAGCGGATCCGTCTGATGAAACATCAGACGGATCCGCTCCGAACGCTAGTGTGAAAGTAGCCTAAATGAGCTTTTTTAAGGAGACAAGGTGATTTATATCACCCGGGCATACCAATAGCTGTGTGAGTAACCCCATTCCCCACAGGAGTACTGTGTGTTTGTTTCCTGTGCACCCCTCGTCCCCACAGAATGTACTGTGTGTTCTCTGTGCACCCCTTTTTCCACTCCAGGTCAAGTGGAAGCCGTATCCTGTGGTCAGGTCACTATTCAGAGCCAAAACCGAGGGTGGTATATCTCATTAGGAGACTCAGAGGGCCGCCGTGAGTTGGTGAGAGCCCTTTTCCTCACACTAATTACTCCTTTTCCTGAGGTCTAACTAGGGTGAACGGAGTCCGTGTGTCGGTGCCAGAAACCCTAGAGAAACTCAGAGGCGAACGAAGGGGAGTAGCAGCCGTCCAAGCATGTGTCGCGGGACAAGTCCTAGCGTAGGTCGCGGGACACTGTAGGATGGCTCGAGCATGGGTTTAGGGAAATTTAGGGAACAGAAGGGTACCACTTCTGACTATAGGACAGCCAAGCAGTACATGAAATCCATCTATGGAGGAGGAGTTGTTAAGCCCCTCAAAGATTGGCACCAAGGGACTGTAGGTTCAGAGTGGACCATCCCCAAAGAAGGGACCTTTGAGGTCTGGATTGGGAAAAAGTTTGTCCGTAAATTCCCCACTAGACTCCAAAGCCATGGTTCCCTCCAGAAAGCAGAACTGTGGCTGCACGAATCCATCGATCTCCAGCAACAGGTCATTCAAAAGTCCCAGACAGTGCAAACTAACACTGTCATGTGCTCCCGTCCCGCTAAGACTGCAGAGTCCAAGAGAAGCGCTTTTCTCTTTCTCTTTTTCTCTATCTCTCCCTCTCATCCCTCCATCATCTCTCCATCTAACCTTGAGAAGATGCACCATGTTTAATCCAGCTTCTCTTCATCCTGGTTTTAAGGACGATGAAAAGGGGGGAAAGTGGTGCCGAAAACAACGATCTTCAAACTTTCTAACCTCTCAAATGTCAATCAATTTCTAACCTAGTAGGGAATTACGTCGAGAACCATCATGACTGCCTTTTCTTTGACGGTACTTGGGTCAGATTTTTGCAAAGAAGGTAAAAATCACGGCCGATCCATGGCCTGAATGTTCTGCTGTAACCCTTTATTCCATCAGGTATGCCCCCAGGCAGCTCCACGGGTTATCACCCGATGTCCACCACCAGGTTCGGGAGTTTCTCCCAGACTCAATAACCAGTGTTCATTCTAGTCAACCAGGTGATTGGGTCGTGCTAAAGAAACATCCGAGGACGGGGCTAGAGCCGAGATATCTTGGGCCATTCCAGGTGCTGCTGATGACGCCAACCTCTCTGAAGTTCGAGGGACGAGACAACTGGATCCACACCGGTCACTGCAAGAAGCTGCTCAACTAAGTCAAAGAATGTAGAGTATCACTTTTGTTTATTTGTTACAAGGAGGCATTTGTTGATAGCACATAACGATACATTCCTAGAGGGTAATATTAATATTAGCTCTGGTTCCTGCTCCTCGCTTGTTAATCCTGTATGGGTGTCTGGGCAGCTAGGCGACCCGTAGATGTGTGATCCTCCAGTTGTGAGGAAGGTATACGGTTATGCCTGGAAGGTATACGGTTATGCCTGGCTAGCAGACACCATTGACAAGGGTCAGGCTCATACTGACAGGAGCAGGGCAGAGGCGGAGCTATGACTAGTGAGGGTCAGAATCCTTTTTAAAGCTTTGGGAGGTCTTGGGGCTCACTGGTTTTCCATTGGATCTGGGCGAAAGGAAATAGGACATGTACTTATGTTTTTTTTGTTTCCATTCCTTCTATACGCCGGAGTGAGATGTTCCTGATGTCTAATCGACCGAGTTACCGAAGCCCGAACAGACAAGACGCCCTGAAGACCAAACCATGGACCAGATGCAGAGGATTCCAAACCAGCCGGCGACCAACACGAAATGCCACCTCCTAAGTCACCTCCTGAAGAAAAGAAGCTACGTGTCAAGATTGACTTTCTGTTTTCCATCATCTGTTTTGTTTTATGGATTCAGGACTTTTCGTAGACAAGACAGTTTTTTTTCAAAGAAGAAGATCGAGATTCGTCGAGGGACACTGGGGAGCATATGACAAAGAGGAGGGACTGTTGTGGAAATTTTATTAGGATGTGTATTTAATATATTGTGTATTGTCATCATGTCTCTCAGTGTCAGGGTAAACCATTGGAGTGGATATTTTCCCGTGTATGTCCTGTCACAGCTGCTGGGCGCAGAGGTCTCCATCGGCAAATGCTCCATGTGCTAAGCACTGGGCTGTGGCCCGGGGGAGACTGATGTGTTCAGCAGAGCAGTGTTTTGTTGGCTGATGTATGGATGCCGGCTAGGGCCCCCGCGCAAGACGCAGATTTATTGGCTTGGCATGGATGCATTTGTTAAGAGAACAATATATGAAAGGAACGTGCGTTTGTTGTCTCTAGTGCGCCTGATCAGCCGCTGGAGATAATGACGTTGTCCTGTAAATAAACATGCATGAGGATCATAGTAATTTTATCTGGCATTGATCACTGAGCAAGGCTGGATAAAATTAGCTCCAGTGGTAATGGTAGGTTATAGTATACATGTGTTTGTTAGCTGGCTAGGTTATTCTAAATGATGGTGTCTTGTCTTCCTATGTCATCACTTCCTGTATCCTTGTCTTGGGCCAGCCCCTTTTACATCTTTTGTGAGTAAATAAAAGAAACAGACTGGGCAGGGAGGAGGAGGAGTGCTCAGCAAGAATTCAAGCAAGATGGTAACACCTGTGTCTGCCTCTGACTGTGGTTGAGGGAATAGGGATTTACCTTTTTCCTTACACAAACTTTGATGCGAGCGGATTACAACTATTAATATTTCTACAACAGGACTTTGATCCAAATTTCAGGAAAAATTAGAAATTTGCCACAAAGTCAAATTTCCTCATGCTTTGTGGTAACGAATAAATTTTTCCAGAAATGGTGGTAAAAAAAACTAACATACTCACCTCATCCATTTGAGGAAGAAGAGGCTGTTGCGGCCATCTTGATCTAAGAAGCTGCGCTAAATCACGCATGCGGTGATGTGTGATGTCAGCGAGCTAGCTGACGTCACTGCGCCTGGCAAGCATGATAATCTCATCATGTCTCTGCGTGCGAGATTTTGTGTGGTTTCTATCCAGTTGGCTACAATGGCCTCTGCTCGAACAAATGGATGAGGTGAGTATAGTTTTTTCTTTAACCCCTGAAAAGCCTTAATGTTACTGTCAGATGCTGCCTCAGACAGTGTTGAACGCGGCATCTGAGGGGGGCGGCACAATTTCCGTTACTTGTCAGTGCGCCCTCTACATACAATGGAATGCGTAACAAATCCAATTTCTTTGTGAAATTCGGTGAAGCAGCTAAATCTAATTTTTGATAACTTCACCTATCTCTTTCTCCAATAATACAAATGGTCCCCTACAACACAACCCCAAATGAATTCAGACCACACATCAAACCCCTAAAGAAATACAGGCCATGTACCAGATGCCTCACCTGAAGATACAGACCCCAGAGCATCCCAACATTTCATATAGATGTAGTCTCCACTAGGCCACTACAAGGGAGTAAAGAGAAAAATTTCTGCTGTTTGACGTCTTATTGTATCTCTACCTTTGCAGGAGAATGCTCCATTGTTTTATACTGTTTTTACAGTCTAGTTGAAGTGATGATATTGTCTGTGAGAAGAATTCTTTGGATACTGGAGGAGATAGATTCAACATTTTTTAAAGCAGATTCCCTACTTTACATGCAGAGTGCCTTTTTTACCTCCAAAATACAAAGGATTAGTGTTCTTTGCACCAATACAATATTGAATTCAAGTCACGTAAATACAGCACCAGAACCAAGCTCATCACATACTGGGCCCCCCATAGATCAGTGTCACACATAGTGCCCATATAAATAAGTGCCACATAATGAGCCCCCATTCACAGTATGCAGATAAACAGGAAGATACAGGAACACATAGATCAGGGGTCAGCAATCTCCGGCACTCCAGCTGTTCAGAAACTACAACTCCCAGAATGCTTCATTCACTTCTGTTGGAGTTAGAACAGCCAAACATGTTTGCATGCTGGGAGTTGTAGTTTCACACCAGCTGGAGTGCAGAAGGTTGCTGATCCCTGACATAGATCCAGTAGTGATGAGCGGGAGGTGCCATATTCGATTTTGCAATATTTCGCGAATATTCGATTGAATATTCGTCTTATATTTGTCGAAATTGATTATTAGTCATTATGCTATTTATCGCAAATAATATGCCATTTAATTAATCGCGTATTGCGATTTTTCATATTTTTTACGAATATTCGCCATATTGCTATATATTTTTGTTTTAGAATATGACGAATATGATGAATATTCTAAAAAACGAAGTTATAGCAATATAGCGAATATTCGTAAAATACAAATATAGACAGAAATTTCACAAATGTAGTGCTATAATCTACTGTATTTTTTTTTAGCCTAATTTTTTTTGTCTCTTTCTGAATCAGAAAGAGACAAAAAAAATTGACAAATAAAAAAAAAAAGATTATAGCACTACATCAGTGAAATTTCAGTCTATATGTGTAATTTACAAATATTCGCTATGTTGCTAAATATTCTTGTCTTACAATATGACGAATATTCTTAAAAACAAATATATAGCACTATATCACATATATTCGTTTTTTAGAATATTCTTTTTTCCCCCCCAATTAGTACAGTTATTGCCCTTTGGCATACTCCTCCCCGACAAGCGTCCCCGTCACCATGGGAACGCCTGGTGGTTAGAATATACCATCGGATCTGAGTTAGATCGTGAAAACTCAGATCCGATGGTATATTCTAACCACCAGGCGTTATCATGGTGATGGGGACGCTTGAAGTTAGAATATACCACCAGGGCGCTGTGACCCGCGCAATTAACCCCTCAGGTGCGGGTAAATTGCGCGGGTCACAGCGCCCTGTGCGCCCTCCCCCCCACCTCCCCAGTATTAAAATAATTGGTGGCCAGTGCTCCCCCCCAGTATTAAAATAATTGTTGGCCAGTGAGCCCTAACCCCCCCTTTCCAGTATTAAAATTATTGGTGGCCAGTGCGCCCTGACCCCCCCCCCCCCAGTATTAAAATCATTGGTGGCAGTGGCCACAGGGTCCCCCTCCCCCCCTGGCAGTGGCCACTGGGTCCCCTTTCCCCTCCCCGTCATTGGTGGCAGCAGGCAGTTCTGATCGAGTCCCAGCGTAATTGCCGGGCTTCGATCGGTTACCATGGCAGCCAGGATGCTACTGAAGTCCTGGCTGCCATGGTTAGTTTATCACTCAGCAGCATTTACTTACCTGCGGGGCTCTCCTCCTTCTGAGAACTCACAGGTCTATGCGGCGCATTGCTGAAGGCATATGCGGCGCATAGGCCTGTGAGTTCTCAGAAGGAGAGTTCCGCAGGTAAGTAAATGCTGCTGAGTGAAACTGCCTGCTGCAACCAATGACAGGGGGGGTAGGAAGGGGGACCCTGTGGCCACTGCCAGGGGGGGAGGGGGACCCTGTGGCCACTGCCACCAATGATTTTAATACTGGGGGGAGGGGGGGTTAGGGCGCACTGGTCACCAATTATTTTAATACTGGGGAGGGGAAGGCGCACTGGCCACCAATTATTTTAATACTGGGGAGGTGGGGGGGAGGGCGCACAGGGCGCTGTGATCAGTGCAATTAACCCGCACCTGAGGGGTTAATTGCGTGGATCACAGCGCCCTGGTGGTATATTCTAACTTCAAGCGTCCCCGTCATCATGGGAACGCCTGGTGGTTAGAATATACCATCGGATCTGAGTAAGATCATGAAAACTCTGATCCGATGGTATATTCTAACCACCAGGCGTTCCCATGGTGACAGGGACGCTTGTCGTGGAGGAGTATGCCGAAGGGCAATAACTGTACTAATTGGGGGGAAAAAAAAGAATATTCTATAAAACGAATATATGTGATATAGTGCTATATATTAGTTTTTTAGAATATTCGTCATTTTTTACCATCTAAGCTCTTGATTCCTCCCTGCTTCTTGCTTGTGGGCCAATGAGTCATTGGCTCACAAGCATTTTAAGCAGGAAGGAATCATGTGTTCAGATGGAGAAAATGACGAATATTTGATATAACGAATATATAGCATATATTCGCAATATTCGTGAATTATCGAAGTTGCTATATTCGCGATTAATATTTGCTATGCGAATATTCGCGCTCAACACTAAGATCCAGCACCAGAACCAAGCTCATCACATACTGAGCACAATGGGCCGCCCTGAATATAACAGTGCCACACACAGTGCCCCGCATTAATCAGTGTCCATATAGATCAGTGCCACATAATGTGCTCCTAATTACAGTGTGCAATTGAACAGGAAGACTCAGGAAAACTCTGCTCGAAAACTCCAGGTGGTCACGTCAGTCTAACAGAGACGGTGGTGTCAGCGGTGCGACAGAGAGGTAAGTACTGAGGAACCCATCTTGCCTACACAGGTCAGAAAGCTGCTGGATTTTCAGAAAAACTCAGAGAACCCCTTTAGTGTAAATCAACATCCATGTAATAAATGATTATCAGAACCAGGCTTGTCTAGGGTTTTCTATTCCTTTTATTACAGAACTTCTGCACTGTGATCACTTCCAGGAATATGAAAGTAGAATTGAAGCTACTAAGGTGATTCCGCAGGCGGAGGTCACTGGGATAATGCTGAAGACATTGCTCTAGTAGACTCCATTGAACTCTTCTTTCCTATAAGACAGAAGACACATAAAGCCATTCCTCTCTGCTGGTTCTGGCACATCAGTCTGACCGTGTAGGCTGACCCTTACCATCATGTTTCTTCTATGTACATCAGACCTAACACATAGATATTGAGGTCTATCTAAATAAGAAATGCAGGTTATTACCGGTTTTGTGTCACTGGGTCGATGGAAATGCTTGTAAAGTCCATTTTCAGTTTCTTGTAGGCCATGAACTGCAGGGCTCCATCTGATGTTCCCAGCAGGCCTGGTACAAACCCCACAGATATAAGACATGAAGGTTACTGATAGTAAAGCCTGACATCTCTGATGATTGTAGGACATTATAGAGACACTGATTACCTTGTGCAGGAATTTTTTCCTGCCCATACATTGTAGTAAGAGCATGAAACATGTAATTTTATTGTCATCATGAAGGGTCAACACCAGCATTGTACTGAAGAACAAGACGAGTAAAAAAGCGTTATGTCGGAATATTTATGCTGTCTCCGATTGACAGTCTATATTATTTATGTGAATAAATTAAAATCTATAATGAAGGAGATTCTAATTTATTATAAATATCATAAATATCAAGCTAAAACAAGCTAGTGATCTGCGTTGAATTGAAGACAAAACCCAGTTACAGACAAAATATATATGTAATTTATTAATACAAATTTTAGTACAAAATAATATATAATAAAATTTTGACAAGTGAAATTCAATCAATGATATGCAAAATAGTGAGAAAGTCAAAAATAATTGAGAATATATATCTACACAATTATGCCTTCTTATAATGATACCCCTAAATTAAATTTTAAATCAATTTAATACTTGATTTCTCTCAGCCGACAAATGTCCGATTAAACCCAAATCCGGTTTATCTTTTACCTATACATATATTTATATATATATAATCAACCGTACCGGTCTAGAACTGAATTCAGTTCCTTGGAGATTATACCGTGTCTTCACCAGTATATTTTCAATCTCCCTGTATTGGATTAATTTTCAGGATGATGCTGCAGGTACACCCCAATCTTATTCCAAAACAGATACTATACACAAGGTATGGTTTAATTGAATATATATATATAAATAGATATGTATTATATTAATTAATTATCCTATAAAATATAGGTAAGGTTATACTATACCAAAATGTCAGCTAGCAGAAATCAGTTTCAATGGTTCTAAGATGGCTGCCTCCAATGACTGAAAAGGTGGTCAGGGCTGGATCTTGTCTTTTCCCTTGATGATCGTCCCTGGATGATCGTCCCTTGATGATGATAGTTAGAGAGAGAGCTCCAGAGAGAGATCCCTTCAGCCCAGACCATCTTTTTATCCTATCTTAGAAAGGGCTTGGCCAAGTTTTATCATTAACTTGTGACCTCACTTTATAATTAATAGAACCTCCCTCTAGGGAAAATACACCCTAGATCTTTATGTTACCCTAACACTAGATGGCACTAGTACTCCATACAAAAATCGAGGCACTTTATTTCTCTTATCTATTTACTAAATTTTAACTAAAGTTTCAGATACAACCTTGAGGAGATCTTGAATAGACAATGACTTTTGTATTTAGTCAAACACCTCACATTCCCTTAATCTTTTGACCAGACCTAATTAAATCAAGATACACATGACCATACTCAAGTTATTGTTCTGGGGAAAAGACAGGGTTTGTTTATGATCACCTGTGTCCACATTTCTCCATTCAAGAAACCTCAAGGAAAGAACTAATTAACTTGTGTTTTACACTGAGAGAAATTCTAAAATGACATAGGAATCTGTACCTCATTTCTAACCTTAAAAACTGAATATATCTATAAGGACCACACTCTTATATATACAGTACAACACACGTATTTAGATTGATGATATAAAAATCAATCTACTCATATATTGCTTAATATAAAAACCCCAAAGAAAGATTAGAGTCTTTCTATACACTGAAAATCATCAAGACTCTGCACATGTCTAATACATTGTCTTATCTAGGCAATTACTTTTCATCAGACCTTGGGACGTCTCCTTCTCACAAAAACAGACTTGGGTAAACACTTTGGTACAGATTGTTAATCTTAGGTTAGTAATTCTGAGTTAAAATCCTGAACTCACCCTGCACCCTTTTAAAATAAGACAAAATGGTTGTCCTTTAGGCTTATGTCGATACATCTTATATAGGCCTTATACTTATAGACTTTATTTATACCCAATAGTTCTGACAGTTAAGGCATCTGCATGAAAGAAATGATGCAAGAAATTAGTCTCACAAGGAACAGACCCAAGACAACAATTATGTTCTGAACATTGTAAGTATAGCGGTGCAGTGGTTAACACTTGTACCTTGTTGCCCTGTGGCCGTAGGTGAAAACTGGAGCAAGACTACACCTGCATCATGTTCTACTGGGGTATATTTACATTTGTACACCAAACAACGAGAATAAACTGAAATTAAACGGGTATATCATCAAAAATAAATCCTTTATTGAATAAATATCATATATAGACGAGAACGTGAGACAACAGATAAAAAATGGCTACATCTGAGGAGGCATATCAGCACAGGTGAAACATGAAGGGGAGGAATGGAGTACAAGAACGGAGGCAGAGAAAGAGAGTACAATGCCTCACTGAATTCCGCATGTACTTCTGTAACCACAATTACTTAGTATATGGGGGCAAAAAAACAAAAAATACTAAGGTGCAAGTGCAAATGATAAAACACCACATCAATAAATGGTTACAGACTACACCGCAACATATGGATGTGTAATAGTTCCAATAGATGTATGGGAACATACAGCAGCCAAGAATAAATTAAAGTGCAAGTGCATAGAGAGTCACCACATCAATGGTCCAATATCACAATAGAAACTGTGGTGACAACTTAGAACTCCATATACATAAAAATATGGCTCAGGTGCACGGCAACATCCACCTATGGATAACCCAAGTGGGTATAGCTAAGCACCAGAGCCAGTAAACACATCCCCAAAGATCCACAAGAACATTACATATCTACATACCCATAGTATGGGGATATACACCTCAGGAGAGCCACGTAACCCCTTGGGGCTTATTCAGTGCAACATAAAACGTAAACAAAAACTGGAATTTGCGCTATATGTCTGTTCAGACATAATTCGTCTCTTTCATATTATAAGCTCATCCTTATATATAATTTACTTACAGTTCTGAAGACTCAGGGGTGCTGGCAGGCTTGGCCTCAGGGGGGCTGGCTGGCTTAACCTCAGGGGTGCTGGCTGGTTTGGCCTTAAGGGGTGCTGGCTGGTTTGGCCTCAGGGGTGCTGACAGGCTTGGCCTCAGGGGTGCTGGCAGGCTTGACCTCAGGGGTGCTGGCAGGCTTGGCCTCAGGGGGGCTGGCTGGCTTAACCTCAGGTGTGCTGGCTGGTTTGGCCTTAAGGGGTGCTGGCTGGTTTGGCCTCAGGGGTGCTGACAGGCTTGGCCTCAGGGGTGCTGGCAGGCTTGACCTCAGGGGTGCTGGCAGGCTTGGCCTCAGGGGTGCTGGCAGGCTTGGCCTCAAGGGTGCTGGCAGGCTTGGCCTCAGGGGTGCTGGCAGGCTTGGCCTCAGGGGTGCTGGCAGGCTTGACCTCAGGGGTGCTGGCTGGCTTGGCCTCAGGGGTGCTGGCAGGCTTGGCCTCAGGGGTGCTGGCAGGCTTGGCCTCAGGGGTGCTGGCAGGCTTGGCCTCAAGGGTGCTGGCAGGCTTGGCCTCAGGGGTGCTGGCAGGCTTGGCCTCAGGGGTGCTGGCAGGCTTGGCCAGGCAGAAGGAGTGTGGGAGACTGTGAGGCCTTTTTTCTCTAAGCTGCTCCGGAAAAAAATATTTTTCATTACACCTCAGGTCAGACCACCAATCAGACCCCCAATGTGAATCAGACCTCAGCTTACAGCCCCAATATGATGCCCAATGTTAATAAGATCCCAATAAGACCTCAGATCACACCTCAGCTCAGACCCCAATAGGATTGACCACCAATCAGACCTATTATCTCCCCCATGCCTCATGCTATGAGGCCCCATGCCTCATAGCAGCCCCCAGTAGTCTCATAGCAGCCCCCAGTAGCCTTAAAGCAGCCCCCAGTAGCCTCATAGCAGCCCCCAATAGCCTCTCACTAGCCCCCAGTGCCTCTCCATTAGCCCCCAGTGCCTCTCCATCAGCACACAGTGCCTCTCACCAGCGGCCCCCCAGTGCCTCTCCATCAGCCCCCAGGCCCCCCAGTCAGTGCTTCTCCATCAGTCCCCAGTCAGTGCATTGGTGGGCAGTGCACCCTCTCCCCCCCCCCCCCGGTATTAAAATCATTGGTGGGCAGTGAGCCCGCCCCCGGCATTAAAATCATTGGTGGGCAGTGCACTCTCCCCGTTATTAAAATCATTGGAGGGCACTTCGCCCCCCCCTCCCCCGCCCTCCCCGGTATTAAAATCATTGGTGGGAAGTGCGCCCCCCCGGTATTAAAATATTAAAAACATTGGTGGGAAATGCACCCTCCCCCCCAGTATTAAAATCATTGGTGGGCAGTGCACCCTCCCCGGTATTAAAATTATTGGTGGGCAGTGCACCCTACCCCCCCTCCCCGGTATTAAAATCATTGGTGGGCTGTGCCCCCCTCCCCCCCATCATTGGTGGCAGCGGCAGTTCCGATCGGAGTCCCAGCAGTGTAATGAAAACCGGAATCAGAAACCATGTATCCCAAGAATGGAAGCTCTTGCACCGCAAACATTTATCCAATTTGGCGTATAACTTATTCTCCGAAGGATCGTCAAAACCTGTCTCACATGATCCTGATGGGTCTTCAGATCAGGAGAATAAATTAAAATGTCATCTAGGTAGACTACTATGAACCTCCCCACCAAATGATGAAAAATATCATTGACGAATCGCTGAAATATCGCTGGCGCATTCGTCAACCCAAAAGGCATTACCAGGTTCTCAAAATGACCCTCGTGTGTATTGAAGGCCGTTTTCCACTCATCCCCCTCCTTGATCCTGATCAGATTGTATGCTCCTCTCAAATCCAACTTGGAGAACACCTTGGCTCCAACAATCTGATCAAAAAGATCAGAGATCAAAGGCAGGGGATATGGATCCCGGACTGTAATACAGTTCAGCTCCCGGAAATCCAAACACGGTCTCAGTGATCCATCTTTCTTCTTCACGAAGAACAAACCTACAGCCACTGGAGACTTAGATGGTCTAATATGACCCTTTGCCAGACTCTCGGCGACATACTTTCGCATGACCTCTCTCTCGGGTTGAGAGAGGTTGTAGAGCCGAGACTTAGGCAACTTAGCCCCCGGAATGAGATTCACAGGACAATCATAGTCACGATGAGGGGGCAATTCCTGAGCCCCACCCTCCTAAAAAACGTCCGAAAAATCCGAGAGATACTGAGGCAAGGCCGTAACGGAGAATTCAGAAATAGATGTGACAAGACAATTATCCGAACAAAACTTGCTCCAACAAATGATTTGTCTCGCTTGCCAGTCTATTATTGGGTTATGTCTAGACAACCATGGCAACCCCAAAACTATTGGAGCTGGCAAATCCTTCATGACGAAACAGGAAATAATCTCAGCATGTGAATCACCCACCCTTAAATGAATACCATGAATAACGTGAGTAAGGCTCCCTTGAGAAAGAGTGGAAGAATCAATAGCAAAAAAATGAATCTCGTTCTCTAACGTGCAAATACTTAGTCCAAAACCCTCAAGAAACAGAAAGTCAATTAAATTTACCCCAGCACCACAATCAAGAAAAACATCAACAAACACATTTCTAGACTCTAGCGCCACCATAGCTGAATGGAGAAAACGGGAACTGCAGGGAACTTGCATACCAGTCTGCTCCACCACACCATTCATACTACCAAGTGTGAGGGAAGTTTTTTTTTCTTTTTCTTTTTTCTTTATTACTTCCCCCTGTGGTTCAAAATACAGACAAGAAAAAACAAAATGACCCCTCTTCCCACAATAGAAACATAAATTGTGCACTTTTCGAAAGTCTCTACTATCCAAATGGAAAGATATCTGACCTAACTGTATGGGTTCCTCCCCTACCCCAGAGTAGCAAGCAATATCACCCTGGGCAGCTGGTGAAACAAAACCACACGCGGGAGGAATCCCCTGCACAGAGGGACCCTTACACCTCTCTCTGATACGTCTATCCAAACGTATCGCCAAAGACATTGCGTTTTCCAAAGTATCTGGGTATTCATGAAAAGCCAGAGCATCTTTCAACCTTTCAGATAACCCCTGACAAAACTGGTTACGTAACGCGGGGTCGTTCCACCCCGACTCAGTAGCCCACCTCCTAAACTCTGTGCAGTAAACCTCAGCAGTATGTTTACCCTGTAGTAAGTTACGTAATTTTGACTCTGCCATCGAAACTCGATCTGGGTCATCGTAAATCAATCCCAGGGCTTTAAAAAATTCCTCCACCGACCGGAGAGCCAGAGAACCGGGCGGCAGGGAAAAAGCCCAGGATTGCGCGTCCCCTTTCAGCAAAGACATGATGAAACCCACCCTCTGATCCTCATTACCTGATGAAAATGGGCACAATCGAAAGTACAAATTACATGACCCATTGAAACGGAAAAAATCATCAGTACCCCCTGCAAATTTCTCCGGAAGAGCGACTTTAGGCTCCCCAACAATTTGACCTGTACCTGAAGCGAACACCCTCTGACACTGTCTGACCGTACTACGCAGATCCGCAACCTCCAGGGACAAACCCTGCATGCGGTCAACCAGTGCATCAATTGACGCCATCACATAAACGCTGAGCAATGGCAGTCACAGTATGGCGGATTATAATGTCACGGCGGACGTGCACAGTATAACGGATAACACACCAACCAGGCTCTGGACGAGAGACAAGGGAAGGGTCACCTCCTAGTTTATCCCTGACCTCTTTCCCTGCACTGCTCAGCCCACAGACATACCTTAAAGGTAGGTTTGCTGTGTCCTCCAGCCTGTACTGACAGAGCCCTGAACTCCCTGAGATGGTGAAGTGGGGAGAAAGGAGCAGCCTGCTCGCACAGAACCTGGATGGGATAGATGACATAAATAACCAAACAAGAAATGACACTTATCTGCTGAAAGCAGGAACTGACAGCCAACCTTCCCTCCAAACTTCCCAGACCAAAATGAATAGTATAATCCGCTCAGAGCACTTAGCTGAAGACCATTTAAACTAATGACTCCACCCAGTGCACCTGATGCGACGCAGATCCAGCACGGCATCAAAACAAAAACTAAACTCGTGCTGCAATCCTGGCTGACCTCCGCACATCGTCAGAGTGGGGCATGACAAATACATCTCGACCCCATAGACAAACTAGCTACCCAATCTATTACAAATCCGCTACTATCCTACATGTGGACCAGTATTGCCCCATAGTCCATTGGTCACTGTCTAATCAACGCTGGGTCTATTGTTCTACGGACCAGTGTTGATATTCAACTGACCCACCGACATGGGGTCACTAGTGAGTCTGGTTTTTCTCCAAATTGGGATAGCTACAATTACCAAGTACCATAACCCACACACCCTAACTTGAACAACACTAGGCCCTACATTACACGGATCAACACCTAGACAAGCTCACACATATAAATATAAATATAAGGCCGATTAGACTATTAGCCCAACAACCAGTAAGGAACAACCAAACTGCACAATTAAGATAACACACACGATCTACAACACTCTAAATTTATTATTACTATATATTGTGGCCCACAAATAAAATGAGACATCTATATACACAATACACACAATGTCCAACAGCCATAATTAACCATAACAAACTGAGAACTCTATTTCCCTTGAGGTCTATGCCATACGGACGGAAGTTGACACTTATGGATCCATACAAATATAGGACCCCTTCTAAAGCAACAACCATCACTGTCATGTCCCATATAATTCTCATTCTTACAATCTCCTATGTGTATATACACTCACCTAAAGAATTATTAGGAACACCTGTTCTATTTCTCATTAATGCAATTATCTAGTCAACCAATCACATGGGAGTCGCTTCAATGCATTTAGGGGGTGGTCCTGGTCAAGACAATCTCCTGAACTCCAAACTGAATGTCAGAATGGGAAAGAAAGGTGATTTAAGCAATTTTGAGCGTGGCATGGTTGTTGGTGCCAGACGGGCCGGTCTGAGTATTTCACAATCTGCTCAGTTACTGGGATTTTCACGCACAACCATTTCTAGGGTTTACAAAGAATGGTGTGAAAAGGGAAAAACATCCAGTATGCGGCAGTCCTGTGGGCAAAAATGCCTTGTGGATGCTAGAGGTCAGAGGAGAATGGGCCGACTGATTCAAGCTGATAGAAGAGCAACGTTGACTGAAATAACCACTCGTTACAACCGAGGTATGCAGCAAAGCATTTGTGAAGCCACAACATGTACAACCTTGAGGCGAATGGGCTACAACAGCAGAAGACCCCACTGGGTACCACTCATCTCCACTACAAATAGGAAAAAGAGGCTACAATTTGCATGAGCTCACCAAAATTGGACTGTTGAAGACTGGAAAAATGTTGCCTGGTCTGATGAGTCTCGATTTCTGTTGAGACATTCAAATGGTAGAGTCCGAATTTGGCGTAAACAGAATGAGAACATGTATCCATCCTCTGATGGCTACTTCCAGCAGGATAATGCACCATGTCACAAAGCTTGAATCATTTCAAATTGGTTTCTTGAACATGACAATGAGTTCACTGTACTAAAATGGCCCCCACAGTCACCAGATCTCAACCCAATAGAGCATCTTTGGGATGTGGTGGAACGGGAGCTTCGTGCCCTTGATGTGCATCCCTCAAATCTCCATCAACTGCAAGATGCTATCCTATCAATATGGGCCAACATTTCTAAAGAATGCTATCAGCACCTTGTTGAATCAATGCCACGTAGAATTAAGGCAGTTCTGAAGGCAAAAGGGGGTCCAACACCGTATTAGTATGGTGTTCCTAATAATTCTTTAGGTGAGTGTATATACAAAACATAGATACATATACACACCAATATTGACCAAATCCCTCATCCCCATATACTCTAAGGATATACACTATCTACATCTCCACATATTAGACTGCAAAATTATCCTATATTACCTCTATATTGTCAATAGTGTGGTCCCATTTTAATTTCCACCTTCAGTTCCCATTTTAACTTCTATCCTCCATCCCAATTGTATTTCCACCCCGATCCAATTTTTCGTTGGGATCAATTTTACACTGGGATCCATTCCTGGTTTTATATTGTAAAACCTCTACATTTCACCATGAAACATCTGTTTTAATCAGCCACAGACCGACACACTCTCCAATTAACCCTAATTGATGGGCAATCAACCCTAATTGATGGGCTGAACTTCAAATTGATTGATTGACCCTTAATGGTCCACCCAATAAATACTAAGCAGACGCCACAAGTCCTCCACTTACTGATGAAGGGACCAAGTGAAGTCCCGAAACGCGTTTAAGGGTTCGGAGGATCATTGGTAATACACCAGCAACTACATACAATCAAGCACTTAGAAGCAGGAGCGCTCCCCTTACTCTATTGCCTCACTCAAAACGGCCCGGAGGATCTCGATCACAAGACCAACCTAAGGTCACGTGCACGCGACACGTCAGACAACAGACGCGCGCGCTTGGATACCACGTGGGACACCGACAGCCGGAGAGCAGAGCCGCGAGCAACACCTGGCTGAAGCACTGACTGAGAACATCACCGCGTGGTGGGTAAGTGAATTCTGTACCTAAGACAGTACGGGACGCCATACCGAGGTCCAGAACACCAATTCCCCCACAGGTTGCCTTTCTCACTATTAAGAATTCTACATGAAATCACACTGTACATGACAATTTTTTAACATGTTTGTGCAACACCATCTTTTACAGCGCAGCTTTATATACATAAATAAAGGGACATAGACCATCCACCAACTACTGGCAAACTGTATCATATTCACAAGAGCCCACCAGAATAAACCAAATATACGGCTGCTAGCACTAAGACTGCACGGCTTATATAGCCAACTATTTCTTCATCTTATCATTTTTCCTTTCTTTTTATTGGAACTTCTTTTTTATTGGAACTTTCTTCCCCTTTTTTATTGGAACTTTCTTGTCCAGTGGAACTTTTTAAAACAATTTTTTCAACTCCCATTCACAAAATTATTATTTTTTTTTTTACTCCCAATCACAATCTTATAGACCATTTATCTAAATGGACTAGATTCACTATTTTTCTCACAAAATATCTGGTACCAGCCACCCCTTATCCGGTACACACCACCAGTGTCCAGATTTCCTCACCTACTCACCTATGCTCTAAAAACTATCCCTGCCAATTTTAATTTACCATTTTATAATAAAACTATTTTATTCAATCCCATTTATGAGTGTGCCTGCTATTTTTCTATTTTAAATAATATAGTATATGCCCCCATAACCCCTCCTTAAAGGGGTTTTCCAGGATTCGGTCCCTTTTTTAATTAAGCGGCCTAGTGTGTTGTACCTGAGAAATAAATCATTCTCATCTGCTCCTTGATGCTCTGATAAAGTGCTGTGGCTCCATTTCACGATACTTCGATCCCCAGCTCAATTACTTGAGGCCAAGGTACCAACAAAGTCACATGTCAATGACTGGCCTCAGCGTTGACATTTCCCCAAGTGGTCTCAGTGGTGCACATGACCGCGTTCATACCCTGGCCAGAAGTAAACAATTTGAGGACTTGAAGATCATGGAATGAAGCAATGGCGATGGACTGGGGTGGCAGTGAGCAGGTGAGTATGTTTCTTTTCTGAGGGAAAACATGCTAAAGGGCTAATCCTGAAAAGCCCATTTAGACTTCCTCCACCTGAGAGTCACAGAAAAGTAATAAAAATATAGAGTTATTATTTTTCTGTGTTCCATGGGGAACAGTTAGACCACAGAACTCATTGCTCATTACATTCTTTCCACTGGCTATAGCTATACCTTGGGCTTTCTCTTCATATGTAATAATCTATGTAGTGTTCTTAGAGTTGTGATGCTGGTGGAGTTTCAGTTTTCAAACTATGCATTATTAGTTTTCAAGCCATTATTAATCCCTTAAGCACAGTTAAAATGCTTTGTTTTGGACCTCAAAAAATGTTTACTGCCCAATATGCAATTCATAGGATCCCGATGGCAGATATACTTTACATACTCATTCTGTTCTATAAAGGATATATTAGACCTGTAGCAATGGAGCCTGGGCCACCTCCATGTCATATGTATCAAATCGGCAATAAAAAATTTCTTGAACAGAGTGCATCATTGTTGTTATTACACTTATTTGCAATTTTTGAGTGTAATATGTCATTTGTATCATAAATATTTAAGAAATGAGGGTCATGTGCGGGGTCACTACATGGTACCACTGTCAGTAAAACTTGTCTGCCTAAGCAAAATTCTTACTGTGCATAATACCATGCTTCCGCCTCTCTTCTAGTTCTTTGTTTTTTGTTAGAAGGGTCTCCTGAAAATAAAGGGAGGGTTATCCTACCAACCTCAAGTGGTAAGGTGTAATAGGTAGAGGGGCACAGTAGTAAGTGTTGATTTCCTTTCAGCACCAGAACAGAGGAAATTATTACTTGGTGACTAGAGATGGCCTTGCGGTTCGCCTGGCGGTCGTTTTGCGGCGAACTTTGCATGTTCGCTATTCGCCGAACATGCGACATATGGAAAAATTCGCGCCCGCCATATTCTTTTACATTATGAAGAAATTTGACCCTTGACACATCCATCAGGTGGTACAGGACAGCCAATTGAGACATTTCAGAACATGGACGTACCCCCTACCTTATAAATAAACCTGATCTGGCCGCCATTTTACATTCAGTGTTTTGCCAGTGAAGGGAGAGGTTGCTGTGTGGAGCAGGGACAGGCTGTTAGGGACACCAAATGCTAGCTAATAGGGCCAAAAAAGTCATTTTAAGGACTAGTATAGGTGTGCTATCGATATGTGTGATACACAGAGGGGTGCGATATACTTATAATATACTTTTATAATCAAAAACACATAGATCTATATAGTGATCACCTGGAAGTCAGGGGCCTAGGGGCTTACTAGGGCCATTTTTATATAGGGTAAGGTTCCGGACAGGGTCGCTCTTCTCAGGGTGGGTGGTCTGTGGTTAGGCTATCAGGGCCAGAATAGCACCC